>NC_037290.2:9091910-9406616 GCF_000002775.5 Populus trichocarpa | reverse complement strand
TATGAGTGATATATATGGTTTTCAAAGGAAAACATATAGATTAACCAAACACTGCTTTTACACTAAGCATAGGAAAAAGGTTTAATGTGATTTGAAAGAAAACACAGCGTTATCGAACAGACTCAGGTTTCGGTCCCTAATTTTTTACAAAATAAAAATATCATCGATGAACTTACAATTGAAAATGTAATACAGTAATTGTTCTTAGAAAACAGCATGTAATTTCGTATAAGCTCAGGTTTCACTTGGCAAGAGGGGATCTCTAGGTAGCGACTTCTTCCGTTTTCCTGTTAGAACGGAAACAGACCAATACAGAAAACCTGCCAAGAAAAAGCTAAAAAACCAAGCATTATTGTAGATGACCACGAAAGTCTCTGGAATACTAGAAACAACTCCAACATTCTGCAGGAAACCTGGTATTACTGGCAAAATCCCAGCAATAAGAGCTGCCATTGCGGCCAAATTATAACCCCCTGAATAATAGTATGCCCCATAAGGACTCAAAGAATACAAGTCATTGACACTCAAATCAGTCTTTCGAATAAGATAATAATCTGCTAAAACTATGCCCCCGATTGGGCCCAAGAGAGCCGAGTAGCCAACTAGCCAAGTATATACAAAACTCTCGCTTGATTGCAGAAGCCTCCAAGGCTGAAAAGCAATACCAAGCAATGCAGTTAAAAGAGCACCTCTCCTAAATGTGAACTTTGAAGGGCTGAGATTTACAAGAGCATTGGCAGGTGCTACAACATTGGCAGCAATGTTTGTTGTGATGGTGGCTAGGCTAATTCCAAAGATAGCTAAGATCATTGTTGTGAGCCCTCCGATTCGCTCAAGGAGCTGGATTGGACTAGATATCACATGGCCAAAAATCACTTTGGTAGATAAGGTTACAGCTAGGCCAACAAATGTAAATGCTCCCATGAAAATTGGAAGACCAGCATGGCCAATAATCTGATCAGTTTGGCTCTTGGCATATCGAGTAAAATCTGGTATGTTAAGTGCAAGAGTAGCCCAGAAACTTATATTTGCGGTAAGGGAAGGAAAGAACAGAGCCCAAAACTCAGATGAAGACAACCTAGAGGAAATAGAGAGCATGTAACCAAAACCACCGGCTTTCACATAAGCCCAAATGAGCAAACAAGAAGTGAGTATGATTAAAATGGGAGCAGAGAACTTCTCAAGCTCTCTAATTCCATCCATTCCCTTCCAAACTATAGCCAATTGAGCTACCCAGAAAACAATAAAGCAAGCAAATTCTAATGGAGAAGTGCCAAGCCAAGGTAAGGACTGAGAACACGAAGAATTTTCTTTGATGAATTGTGGTAGAAGAATGAAAATTGCCTCACCACCAATCCAAGTCTCGATACCATACCAGCCACAACCAACCAATGCTCTAAGTAGAGTAGGAATGTGCGCACCGCGAATTCCAAAAGAAGATCTTGCCAAGACCGGGAAAGAGATGCCGTAACGTGTGCCTGGATGACCTGTTAAGATTAATGGGACTAGTAGGATTATGTTGGCAGCAACAACTGTTGCAATTCCTTGCCACCATGCCATGCCAAGGTCAACAAGACTACCTGCCAAGTAATATGACGGCACACCCACAACAAGACCAATCCATAGACTAGCCATTTCCCAGCCGGAATATGTCCGTTCAGCAGGTGTTGTTGGTTTGAGATCATCATTCGTAAGTGTTGGATCGGGCTCGAATTGGTCAAGTTTTGGATCATTTCTTGAGGATTGGCTTGATGCCATTGGGGTCAACCTGGAGTATCTTCTTGCTGGAAGGAAAGGGTGAACTTGCTTTTGGATACGTGTTGCATTTAGTTTTGTGGTCGAAGATAGAGAAAGTCTTGAGTTTTTGGTGATTAAAGAGGTGGAAGAGAGGTGGGGATGGAGATGGAGGCTGAAACATTTGGACACCATGATTTTTTCCACTAAAAAGATTCAGATGGGGGTTCTGAGGTGTAGAATCTATGGTATCTGTAGAGATAGGAAGGTGTGGTTGGTGTTGTCACTCTCATGTTGTCTTCTACAGTGTAATCAGAGACTTATTAAGATTCCAATGACTAGATGGGGCAGGTGCGACTTTTCTTTCTTGGATCGTGAGCAAATGACAGATCATGATGCCAACTCTTTCAATTGTTTAACAGTGCTTCCCTAGCGTGCGGGGACAATTTTTTAAAATTTATTTTTTATTTATTTATACAATAATAAAAAAATAAAAATTTATAGAAAAAACATATTTTCTTTTTGTTAAAAATTCATTTTTAATCATGTATTTTTTTACTAGTAGCAATTAGAAAGAAAAAATATGTTCGAAAAAATTATGATTATTTTGACTAAAAAGAAAAAATGTATATTTTAATAAAAAAATTCTTTTTCTTGTTCATGCATTTAGTTTTCATTTTTTCAATTTTTTTTTTATAAAAAGCATTGTTTTAAGTAAAAACTTGTTAAGATTATGAAAGCAAGTTTTAATTACAAAAATAAAAAATTCTTAAATTGATTATTTTCACTAACCTATATGAAAAAACATATATAAAATGTAAATTTAAAAAAGAATAAAAATTAAAAATAGATGTTTTATTCTTATTTAATATGACTAAGCCAACTATTTTAAAAATGATATATATTAGACTAATACATAATTATTGATAAAGAAATCGTTAATATCATCACAAAGTTCTAATCGTCTTAAAAATAATGATAATTAGATAATTTTTAAAATATTATTTTAATAAATTTATTAAAGTGATTTTTTGTCAAAGAAAAAAAAATCTAATAAAAGAATTATGAGGCTTGGACTTCCAATCTAGATGAACTTGGCCTTATAAAAAATACTAGGCCTATGTATCAGGTTGTTTTTTTTTAATGGATAAACAATACATTGTTCATCTAATTTTTTTTAATATAATAGACGACACTGATCTAAATAGATGACGCGCCATCTTTTAATTAACTTTCCTATAACCTTTAATGACTGGAAAGTCAGGGTTTAAGTTTTGGTATCGAAAAGCCTACTTTTAAAAACTTGAAAAAACTCCAAAAAATATCTTAGGAAAGCATTCCCAACATCAAAAACCTATCATCACTTTTTTGATTATATGTTCAATGGGAAGCGCCACTTTTATTAAACTTTGCTCTTGAAGAAGAACCGATTGACATCAAAATTGATGACTTTGTCTTTCATTTATTTTATTTTGATGACTTTTTTTTTCTCTTAAAATCAAAGAACTAAAATGTAAAAAAAAAAAATTTAGAATCAAAACATAAAATTTTAAAAAAGAACCAAACAAAAAAATTGGAAACTTTAGAGATCGTATCACAATTATCCACACCCCATGATTAGTAAAATGAAAAAAAGGCTTTCATCCTTGTTATCTCAATCTTTTTAAAATTATAAGCTTAAATGTTATTTTGCAACATCAAGTTTTAATTTAAATTCAGGATGCTTCTCATAATCGTTAATATACCATATCACACAAACCAAAATAAATAATAAAGCTTAAAATCATGCAAACATAGCGTAAAAAGATAAAAATAATAAATAAATAAATGTAATTGTACAATTTTTCAATGAGTAAAAAAAAAGGACTAGCTTAGTTGCTTTTTAGCATTCCATGGTATAGCTAAGAGGTTGTTTGTTTACGCTGTAGTTTCTGCTTTTAAAACTCACCGTATAAACATCAAGTTTGGTAACATCAAAACTCAACTGCTTTTCATGTGGGACCCATGTATATTTTTGATGAAACACCGTTTCGTGAGAAGCAGCTGCTCACGTCTGCAACCAGGTGAATTAATTCATCTGGGCACTGTTCACGTGAACAATGCCAGGTGAATAACTACTTACATTAAAAAAAATTATTTTTTTAAAATTATATTTTACTCGAAAAACTAGTGTTTAATATTATTTAGTAACATTACATAAATTAGAAGAAGATTGACTGATGACGTAACATTTACAAAATTTGATCGCAAGCCCAATTATGTTCTTGTCGGGTTCGACCCAGTTAAAAAAAATTCAGTTTTTATTTTTATTTGTAATTGTGTTTTATTCAAAAAATTAGAAGGAGATCGTTTGATGACGTAACAAAAAATTCAGTTTTTGTTGTTGCGCACTTAAGAAACCATGGAAAATATAGTCTTTGTTGGATAGATTTCGTACGTGATGAAATTGCACATAGTTTAATGGAATAATAAAAAATATTTGATATCAATATTATTTTTTTTATAATGTAATAACAGTAGTTAAATCTACAATATTTAAATTAACAACCATCAATATATATATATATATATATATATATATATATATATATATATATATATATATATATAACCTCAATTTGAAAATTCTTTTAACCAAACACATTAAACTATTTTTTGTTCAACCTCAATTTCAACCACAGTTTTAACTAAACATATATTTTTTCAAATCAACCTCAACTAAAAGTACTTTTTTATAAAACAACTTTTTTCAAACCACAATCACAACAGCTACCGCAATGCCAAACAGACTCTAAGTCTCAATCTACAATAACTGCAATAGTAAAAATACCTCTCCATTTAGTTTTTTAAATAATAATTTCTTGGAATATTTGAAGAGAAATTACTTATCAAAAATACATATGGTCCTTAACTGAAGCAAACTAGAAGACTTCTCCATTTGAAATTACTTATCAAGAATAATGGAGGTTGACTCCATTATTCTAACATGTTTTTCTTTTAACAAATGCTTTAGTTTTAAGTACTGTTTGAATTATTGATTTACATGATTAGAAGTAATCAATCAGGGTTTTTTTTATTATTATTAATGTGAGTGTTCGGGCCAACTTACGCACACATCGACTAATCCCACGGGTCCTGAAGTTAATGATTACGTAAGCCTCCAGTGACCATGAGGTTTGTGAGACTTGAATTGGTGACATCTAGAGAACAAATCAAGAACCTGACCAGTTAAACTACACTCATTAGAATTATTAGGGTTTGTTTCTTAATCCTTATACAAAGTAGCTTGCTATTATTATTCATAAATGTCTCATCACTTTAAAATTATTTATAAACCAATTATTGTGCTCCTGAGACTAATGTTTCATTTTGTATTTGATAAAAGGTTAACAACAACAAAATAAAAAATGACTCGCATGTTTTATGCAGACTTAAGGTTTTTGGATCTAGCATGATATTGGATCTTGCATTAACTAGTTTTATTAAATATATTGTTACTTGATAATTTGACCCCAATAGAAACATAAAAATTTGAAAAGTTGTTTTTTTGTTTGTTTGTTCTCAATATAAACCATATTATAAAAAGTTTAATTTTAATCTTATATCTTATATTTTTAAATATAAATAATATACACGATATCATTTGAATTATCTAAAGAGAATCTTATGATATTGAAATAATTGAAATTCTATAGAAAAAATTGGATTCGCCTCAAACGAGGTTGGAATTAACCGGAGAAATTATTAATTTCTAATCAATGGATTGCTCCTATCCAAACCCCATACAACTTCGCTTGAACCTAAATGAATGGGTTATATAAGAGGGTGCATTTCCTAGTTTAAAATTAGTTGTGTTTTAATAAAAAAAAATATATTAAAATAATATTTTTAATATTAACATATTAAAACAATAAAAAAATTAAAAAAAATCTAAACTTTTAGAAAACGCTACCTCAATTGCAGGCAGCTTCGGGCTTCCGGGGAGAGAGAGATTTTCAAATTTCTACAGGTGAAAGGGATTTACAGCCGTGTAATATATAGCTTGGAAAATCTTGTATTGATTTCGAATCTAAAGGTAAGACTTAAGAGCATTTGGCAGCAAAAATCAATCAAGAAAGAAGAATGGCTCCGCAAGTTACTCCAAGCCTCCATGTTCGAGTTCAAAGCAAGTCGGCCCAGGGTCTTTTTTAGTCAAGTCAAGAGGGCCACCGCCACACCCATTGCCCCTTGCTTCGGTAATGGTTGATTGTATGAGATGGAAGAAACTACACCGTTTTATTTTTTATTAATATTTTTTTTTTTACTATTATTATTATAACAGAAAATATAGGCCATAGAGTGTCCGTGCTCGTGCAAAGGCATTGAATGATTGATTTTGGAAATCCTTTCTCCTTTCTCTTTGTATTATTGTTATTTTTGTGCCAAGTACGATTTTAATGTCCATGATTTGGTTTCAATTTTCAATCACATCTAATTACGCTGTCCTAAATGTCAATCTTTGACCACTCTGCTTCAATAGGATTTATATCATTTGAATTTAGCTGGTTGATTTTTGATGCCATTAACAGTAGAATTCTCCTGAAGTATTGTTGGAGGATCTTGCATCGTTGCAGCATGTAAAACCCAGTGTCTGGAATCATCTGCATAAGATAATTATTTGCATCGGCAGCCGGCCGAAGAAGGACGTGTTTGAAAGTGGGATCGAATCGTGTTTCTAAAGAATTTTGAAAGTATTTTTTTGAATGTTTTGGATATTTAATATGTACATATTAAAAATAAATTTTAAAAATAAAAATAATAATAATATAATATATTTTCAAATTAAAAATATATTAAAACTCAACTTTTACCGCTCTCGTATACTCTCAAATAGACACGGATAAAACGTACGAAGAGTGCTCACATTGCCGGGGATAAAACGTTGATGGACTAGCGATTACAGAGAGAAAAGAAAAGATGCCATCTCAATTTTCTTATGCTGGCATTGAAGACGACTTCCCAACATTTTCCACACGTAAGGTTTTATTTATTTATTTGGGTAAAAGTATTATCCCAAGTCCCTTTTTAAATTAAATTCACATCTTTTAGTCCCATCGAAGATAAGCTAATAGTAACTCATGTAACACAATATCAAGATCCAAGCCCATCATCCATCGAACTCTTTAAGACAAATTAGATGGTCGGTCGAGATATGAGATGTCAACTGCTCTTCATGTGCCTATGCTGTCCCTTGTATCCATGGGAGGCTGGAAACAAGCCTCCTCCTCATCATTTCATTTATTAATTAGCCATGGCATGATTATTTACCTACTTTTGTTGAAGCCCTTCATGGGTTCCCCCGTCAAAGGTACCCATCATTCAAGCGTCCATTCTACCTAATTGTGTGGCTCCTCTGGGGCGCGCGCCACCAAGAAAAGAAAGCCTAGTTCATCTCCAACCAGTCCTTCTCACCGGCGTAGTTTCCATGGAAAGAGATTTGCACCAAGCAAAAGGGACGGGGGAGAAAGGAGACCGCAAATCAATTCATTGAGCTCTTCAATTTTTGCTGTAAGAAAAGTTGATTTGCTTAAATTATAATAAACAAAGAGAAAGAAAGGTGGTGGTGTTTCTTTATGTGAACGGCCCATGTGGTTGTGGGCCCAAGAAAACTATAAAACGGACTCCACAAAGACTTGCTTTCATTTCTTAATCACAGTGTACACCTTGCAACTATCAATAACAACTGTGAATTATTGCATCTTCACAAGAGAATTTTGTTTGTATGGGACCCAGACCTAAAAGGGAAACTTACTAACCCTTTTGTTTTTTGGGCACCCCAACCAAAAGGGGTACCCTACAATTCTTTAGTTAGGAAAATGACCCCTTGAGAGAGAGTAGTTTGCGCAGGAAATAATGGATTTGATTGAATACACTACTACTCCTACCAGTTTGTATGAACATGAGAGGGAGAATTAGCTAGGACCCAAAGGGTGCCCTATGAGGAATGCCTTTTCTTCTCCTTGCACTTGAAGGAGGTGGAGGAGGCGTGGGCGGGTATATGTCTTGTTGTGAGCCTTCACGCAAGTCTTCTTCCTCTCCGGAAATGCCTTCTCTTCTTCCCATTAATGCCTCATTCTTAGCCTCTAAGGTAAAGCTTGCATCACCATTTCGTTTTACTCCTTCAAGCTACGTTTTTAAAGATGATGTCAGACAAACAGAACCGGGAGATACAAGAAACAGCAAAACCATGCATCCAAAAAAAAAAAGGAGTTGAATAAGTAGTCAATATTATATATGATATCCGATGATAATTAATAATGCTAGACCATATTGTTATTGAAAATGTATTTTATCATGATGAAAACGGCGACAACGCCGATGGTAGAGGTTTAATTTTGATTGGTAATATACCTAGCCACCATGTATATATGTGCCTATGATGATGATGAATGGTGGGGGTGGTTATGATGGTGATGGTGCGTGTGCGTGTGTGTGTGTGGGTCAGGGCATGGAGTGTGCCAGACGAACAAATTGTAACCACCTGATGAATTGTGAGAAAGTCACACACACGCAGACTGATTAATTTGATAAATGTATGAAGCAACAGATAAATTCATGAAGATTAAGATTAAGGAAAATGCTAACCTTACATCCCAATGAGCAAAAACGAAATGGGTCCAGTAGGCTTCTTCCACAAATTTCACAAATATGAGCAACTCCTTTTCCAGATTTTGGCTGTGGCCTCTCATTGAGAAACAAGACTCTAGCACTGTTTATCACATAGGTCTGAACTCCACTTGTGTCCAATACCTTCTGAATCTCCGAAACTCTCACTACATCATGATATGAAGATCTCCTTATCTGCCCATTGCCAAAGAAAACCAAAAAAAAAAGAAAAAAAAGGGAAAGGAAAACCCATAAAATGATAAAGCCAACTTAGACAGACAGACAGACAGACAGGAGATATATACAGCCTCATTGTTCTAGCTAGAACCAGATATAGTGCTATAAACAAAAAACAAAAAAAATGGGAAAATGTGAACAAGCTGACCTGAACCACTTGATGATCCTTGTGTCTAGAAGAGCGGCAATAGAAGCAAAATGCATCACCTTCACAGTCTAAGCAATACATATTGCATTCACTCCTTGCTGCATCTTCATGTGTCCGGCAGACAGTGAAAAATTGTGTGCTTAGCAATGACTCTAACCATGGCGGCACCAACATTTTATCCTATTAAACACAATGCCCCACCCCCCACCCCACAAGAAATTAGTACAGAACACCCAAAAAAGAAGAAGAAAGAAAGAAAATCATGAGAGGGAGAGTAAATGATCAACATTACCATTTTCAAAGCTGAATTTGCCACATTAATGGGTTTCTCAAAGAAAGAATGTGATTGTTTTGTCTAGTAGATGACAATGGAGAAGACTAGTTAGCTTAGAGATCAAAATGCAGAAGTATAGAGAGATAGAGAAGGAGAACCTAAAGGACCTGCAACTTCCAAATCAACAACAAGAACAATGCCTAGACTTGGGGGCAAGACTCATTAACAAATGTGGTAATGTTGGGGATTGAACGGATGAGATTAATTGTGGTGGCTGAAGATTGTCCGCAGCCGTTAGATCACATAGACAAGGATGGGTGGGTTTGGCGCTTACGCTACTTTGGATCTTCTTTGCGTCTCTACGTAGGCACAAGGTCGGCCACTTGGCTACGAATGAACCTTGATTAGCTGTTCACACCAAAGATCCCATCCTATGCTTCCGCCACGTGTTTCAAACATCCACGTGGCATCATCTGGAAGGGCCATACATTGATGAGCCCCGTTTTCCTATTCTGGCTGTTGCCGGGGAATATATCAGGAAATTAACAAATGCATCATGTGAAGATTGAGAGAAATTGACTCATGATGATTGCCTTTTTCTTTTCATCTACTCAATTTTTATGAAACAGTTGTAGTGTTAAATATAAAAATCTTGGAAACATTAAATGGAAATTAAAACAATAATCACAATTTTAATTTAGAACATTGCCTCGTGTGTGCCTTCTTTATTAAGTGAAGGAAAAAAAAAAAGAAATCGGTACCATTTTTTCTAGCATGCACACATTCAAACTTATTTTACGTAAATTATTATAAATTTTATAGATCTAAAGACGGTTATTTACGTAAATTATTATAAATTATTGCGTAAATATTGACATGAATTTTATATAATAAAATAAAATAGGATTATGTTAAACAACAACACATTTGGTACGTGTAATTTTAAAAAATAATGAAGGTTGTTATTTTAATTATAAAGAAAAAAACATATAATAAGTAAGTGTGCTTTTTGTTAAAAATATGGGTATGTGCTTTGTTTAAAAAACAAGTTTCCTTTTAAAATGACATTTACTTGCTTTGGTTTTAAAACATAGTAGCTATTAACTAAATGTTATTTTAAGATAAAAATAAACTAAAAGTAGTTTTGCTTTAAAATCTAGTTAAATTTCTTTTCACCTTTTTACAAAGTAATATTTAGTTTAAATAACCGATATTTCCTTCCAAATACTAACCATTGTATCTTTTCATGCATGTTTTATCAAGTAGGAGCATGCCCAACATTATTAATTAACGATAACTAATTGAGGATGAGAATTTATTGTTGTCCTACTCCCAAAGTAATTTTTTTATTTTTATTTTTTAATATTAAATTTTTTTATCATGATTTTATAATCTAAATTACGAGTTTTTCGTGTTAACTTGGGTTTTTTATTATTATTTTTTAGTTGATTTTTTTAAATAAAATTTTATCCATAAATATTTGGTTGATTTGGCTAGATTTCATAATTTTTTTAAGTTTGATTTCTATAAAGTTATCATGATTTCATTAACTCGGGTTGAATCGTGTTGTTTTTTTTTAATTAATATATTTTTTTAATTTCATCCTTTAACATTGGGTTGATTGGGAATTGAGCTTCATAATTTATTTTAATTTGTTTTATATCGGGTTATCCCAATCACTTGACTTGGGCTACATGCTTGGAACGTTAACCCGAGTTTATTCGAGTTGTTTGTTTTTTATCTTATTTTAATTGATTTTTTTCACTTTTATTCTTTAATATTAGGTTGATTGAGAATTGAATTTCATAATTTGTTTTAATTTGCTTTCTTTGGGGTTACCCCGATGTCATGATCTGGATCTTGAATTTGACAGGTTAACTTAAGCTAATCTAGATTAATCTAATATATTTCCGTCTCAATATTGGATTGATTGAGATTGAGTTTCATAAATATATATTTTTTACTTGTTTTTTTATAAGATTATCATGATTTCTATGAGCTCCATGGATATTGAATTGAGCTTCATGGATATTGAACTTAAGTAATGAGTTAGGTTGGTTGACTAAGTTTTTTTTCTTCTTTTTTTAGTTGATTTTTTTTTAATTTCTTCATTCAATATTTTATTAATTTCATACTTTATTTTGCTTTATATTCTATGAGATTATCATAGTCTGATGACTTAGATCACAGGTTTGGTCAGTTGATTTGAATAATTTTTTATCTTTCTTAATTAGTTGATCTTTTTTTAAAAAAAATTCAATCATTCAACATTAGATTGATTAAAAATTGAACTTCATATTTTATTTCAATTTGCTTTCTATAAAGTTATCCCAGTCTTAAGACCAAGAGTTAGTAAATTAACCCGGATTGACTTAACTTATTTTTTTAGTTGAATTATGTTTTCAATTTATTGTTCATCATTTGTTGATTGAAAATTAGATTTAATATTTTTTTTATTTATTTTTTATTGGGTTATCAAGGTCTCATGATTTAAATAATAAATTTGGCAAGTTAAATTGAGTTAATCTAAGTCGATCTAAAATATTATTATTTTAATATTAAAAAAAAGTATAATATTGAATTTTGAAGGGCTCCGATGAAACAAACGCAGGTAGCTTGACCGTCAGGTATTCTTTATGCATAGTTTAGGCAGCATCAATCAATAACTTTATGCTGTTTATTGAATTTAATATAGCTATATAACAGCGAGGAAAAAAAAAAAAAAAACTACGCATCTACAAAAAGAAAGAGAGGGAGAGAGATGAAGATAGGGTTGCCGGCGCAATATGGTGCTCGGTGGTTTCCAGCATGTCAAGAATATTGCAATCCTAAATAATGTTTACGAGACAGAAAGATTCTGAATTCCTATTAATATTCAAATATAATGATGTTGATTAGTGGTGGTGTGACCTCGCCAAACACAAAGTCTAAACACATCCATGAGTTGGATTATCAATTAATAAGATCTTTAATTAGATCTTTAATTATGAATCATTTTGTACAGAATTAATTTTTCCAATCAAAGCTTCCCAAAAACATACCCTAGTCTTTATATATGATCTAGTTATTTATATTTGTTAGGCTTGAAATTAAGGGGTTAATTAAGAGGCTAGCTCACCACTATTCTTGTTATATATAAATAAATGATCAAGCTATTTCTAGAACTTCTATAAAAACTAATTATATTATGTTAATTATATTTAATTATCGTACAATGTGGCTAAACTAAAAAAACATTGCAGCAAGATTATTATTTTTTATAAATATTTCTTCTATAATATTTAATTTTTTTTTTCGATTCAACTATCCTTTTTATAAAATAAGTGGTAGTGTGACAAAGAACATTCTAATTTCTTTATGAAATTAAATGACAGCATGATAATTTTAAATAAGGGTGTTTATTTTTGGTTAGATTTGGTTTTACCTAGAAAAATAATTAAATTATTTTTTTTAAACCAAAACCAGTTCAAACTGACCGGTTTCGGTTGGGTTATTTTATACTAAAAACCAAAAACTATATTGTTTTTTGTGTTTTTTTTTTGTAATTTCTTATGGGTTTGGTTTCGGTTTGGCTAGATTTTTTTCCTGTTTAACTCGGTTTTTTTCGATTTGATTTTTTTTATTAATTTTGGTTCAGTTTGATTTTTCTGTTTCAAGCTTATACAACCAAAACCAAACTAGTCGGTTTTTTTTTATTAAACTAAATATTTTTATTTGACAAAAAAACTAGAACAAAAAATAAAAAAAAAACAAGACAGCAGCTTTTTATTGCCTTTAATCTTATATTGGGGAATTGGATTGAGAGCCGTTTTATCGAGGAGAGACTCAATTTTGGGAAATGTTCAGTCTTTTGTACAATTGATGTTGTGGAAATTTACTTCAGGGACTAATTTTCTTTTTTAGTAAGTGGTTCGATCCATAGAATCAGAAGAGAAAGGTCAGCCCAGGCCTGCTGACTTTAGTCAGGTGTGGTAATAATAATAATAATAATAAAAAATTAAGTTGAAATTGTTTTCATCACAATAATGTAAATAATTTGGCGGTGGTGTTTTTAAATAAGGATAATAATAAATAGGGTTGTAATTTTATCTTGAATCATTCTAGTACCATGACACGTGTGGTACAAGTTTCCTCCCTCTCGCATTAGAATAAACTTCCTCGCTGTCATGATAGCCTGTATATTAGGTAAGCAAAAGATTCTATCCCGTATTGAAAGGGAAAGAAATTTTGCTGTATTTTATAAAATGAAAGACACCAAATGTTGTTGAGAAGAAAATTAAGAGGGAAAACCAAAATTTATATATATATATCACCGGTATTTGTATTATAAAAAATAAATAATTTTTATAATTAATTAATTAATACATAATGCATGACATCTCTTGTCAAGCTATTCAGTTAATTTGACTGAAAAGCTACCTTTGAAATAATAGAGCAAACCAATATATATATATATATATATAGCACCCGGTATTCGTATTATGAAAAATAAATAATTTTTATTTTTATAATTAATTAATTTTTATAATTAATTAATCAATGCATAATGCATGACATCTCTTGTCAAGCTATTCAATTAATTTGACTGAAAAGCAACCTTTGAAATATACATTTTGTATTTTTAGTTGATATCATTATAGTTTTTTTATAAATATTCTTTATGTTGTTATTTTTTTATTCAATGAATTATGTTGCTGATAATTTTTTTTTATCAAAGTAAAATAAATTACAAGAATAAAAAAAGACAATTTTGATAAATAATATTTCCCCTATAATTTTATTTATTAGTTTTTTTTATAAATATTTATTTATTTTATTATATAATTAAATAAAATTTTCTTTTTATAGAGCAATATCGCTAGTGACACTACGACTGAAGGAAGTTGATTCCAATATGGGTAGGAGGAAATTATTGTCCCCAGAGGCCCAAACCTCTTGCTTCGATTCTCTCCTTGCCCCTTCCCTTTTTTTCATTCCTCCATTTCCTTAGGTGATGAACTCACTAAATGTTATTTATGATTAATTAATTTTCAGCTAGTTTTGATGCTTTCTTAAACCTGTTTTTAAAATTTTAAACTTTAAACTAATTGTGGAATTACCAATGACTGCTTTTAATCTCTCTAGTTTTACAGCATGAGTTAAATTATTCTTCCAAGTTTCAAGACTTAATTAATTATTTCTTATATTTTATGACTTAACCATTTTTGCTAATTTTATGTTATTTTTGTTAAGAAATAGATGAAGAAAAAAAGATGATATAAAAAGATTGATGAAAAAAACAGACATTTTTTTGAAATAAAATAATATTAAATTAAATAGTAAAATGACTAGTTTTAAAAATTAGAGGGACTATTTAATTTATTCTGCAAGATTGGAAAGATTGATTTATAATTTATTCACTCAGATAAAGAAATTTGACATTGATAGGAGTAGAGGTGAAGGAGGAACAACAATGTGAGATCCAAAGCAGTGTTAAAAAGAAGGGAAAAGAGAGCATGATCGTGGTTTAAGAACTTGCCGAGAAATGATTTTAAAACCGAATCGAAAAGCGTGGAAGCCATATCAAACCCAAAACCCCTGGCAGGCTGGTAATTAAAGAAGAGAAAACCTCGTCAGTATACCATTTCTATACGGAAAAAAGATGGGTCGGTTCTTGCAAATTTCACTCTTTAGGCTCATGTGGTCCTTTCCTGAATTGCGAAAAGCACTCACCTTTCTTCCAGACAAGCACAGGGGGGTCTTTGGGAGTGGTCCAACATGTCTTTTTAAAAGTTTTGAATTTTTTTAAATCAATTTATTTTTATATTTTTAAATTAGTTTCATGTGTGCTGATATCAAAAATAAATTTTAAAAAATAATATTTGAATTATTTTCAATTTGATTCGAGTCCATCATTGGATTATTTTCCATTGGATATTTTTGGATATAAATAAAAAATAATATTATTTTTTATGAATGAATGGGCAATACATTTACACATCTGCTTCTTGTGGAAAAGAGGGGGGGAAAATTACAACACCATTGCTCTTGCCGCAACATTAAAGATAGATACGGTCATGTAGCCTCGTGGATGCGAAGCTACAAGCACAATAGCAAGGATGATGAGCTAACTTTGATCTCTTTTTACGTATGACGTAAGCAAGTTCGGTGTTTTTAATTTTCAAAGAACTACTACCACTTGAATTAGAAACTCATTCATACTGAAATTACTGCTTAGTTCAGATAAGATATCGATTTTTTAACTGAAAACTAAGATATATAGCTAATACATGGAAAGAAATATTACAAATTATGCTGACCTGTGAACCACCGTTAGAGTGACATGACATGATATATATAATTACAGGAACCATAGTATTTAATTTTGCAATGTGACAGCCTGCTGTTAAGGATTGGTGGATATAATCAAAGCAACATTGCAAAAAAAAAAAAAAAAAAAAAAAAATCATATATTTTGGCATGGAGTGTCTCTGATGATTTTATATTAACATTACCTGAAACATAATCATAAATCTTCACTATTCGTAAAAATAAGAATTCTCAGGATTATTAACTAGAGAGGTAGTTTAATTGGTCAGATTTTGAGTTTGTATTTTAATAATCACGGGTTCAAAATTTCTTAGAGCCACTGAAGGCTTAAATGGTTGTTAACTTCAGAACCCATGAAATTAGTCGAAGTGTGCGCCAACTTACCTTGACACCCACTTTAATAAAAAAAAATTCTCAGGATTATTATTTTTTAAATTTCAATCCCTCTATAACCTAAATGAATAAAATTAGTCTTGAAATTATAATAAATCTATAAAATTAAATGACAAATGACTTAAAAATGTAAGATACATAAATAATATATGTCTAATACCGATTTTTTGCAATTTTCATTTTGTTCTTCAAGTTGGTTTTTGTTATTTTTCAGTTAATGAATGAGAAAGAGATTCATCAGAAAAATGATTGTAGATAGATAAAATATTTGATTGATATGAATCCAACGACCAAAATGGTTAAGTTTGATGTCAAAACATTCCATTCAACGATTAGTATTTGATGATGGTGGTTTTGGATCCCTATCTTGCTAGAAAAAAAAAGAACACGGCTTGGAAAGACTTGTGGTCTTGGTTTGATTTTTTGGTTTTTAACTGTTTTTGGCTACTTTAAAGGAACAAATAAGTTTATTAAGGTTTGTCGGGTGTTTCTCAGGTGTTTGTAGGTGAATAAATAGTTGTTTGGTAAAAAAAATAAAAATAAAATTGATCTTCTGAGTTTTCAGCTATTTTGACTGCTAGAAACTAGGCAAGCATAACATTGTTTGCCACACCAGATGATGTGCCGTCCACTATATTTTTTTTAAAAAATATAGGGGGTGACTGACATGTCAGCCATCCCTTTAATAAGATAATTATAGTAAGGCCAGACGCATCAGTTTGGCCTCCAAGCCTTCAAGTGATCAACCTTCTATAAAAATGCTAGTTGTTGGGCCTGATCATTTTCTATCCTTTTTTTTTCCTTGATTTTTCTTAGCAATTAAAAAAAAATTACCAAGCTGATAATTTGTTTATAAAATAACATAATAAAATTCTTATTTAAATGTTAATAATTTGTTTTTCAATTATAATATGTCTGATATAAAGATGATAATACTAATAATATATTGTTTATTAAAATTGTTTTTTTTTGTTTTTAAATTTCTTAAATAAATTTTGAATGTGATTTTATCACATTTATATATGATTTTTTAAACTTTCAATCACACATAAAACATGAACATTCTATTTTGATATTTTTTTTAACTTACTTTGACAATCATATAAAAATTTTCTTTTACATAAACACCGATTCTAGTTAAAATCCTTGCATTCACTAAAATAAATAAGACATACGTTAATAAGAAAACTGATTTTGGACATGAGAAATATATATTTTGCTTTTATTTAAAATGACTTGCATTTTTAACAAAAGAAAAAAAATATTATTGTATAATTAGATCATTTTTTTTTGGTGAAAATCCATGTGTGACATGAGATTTTATATTTTAATATGCATCTTTATCTCATTTTCCTGACCCAATCTAAATTTAAATCAATAAATTTATTATTATTTATTGACACATATAATTTTTGATTTAATTTACTAAACGCACATACTAACCTTTTATTTTGCAATGAAAAATTATCTTGATGGAAAAAAATTTCAAATGAAAAGTATTTTGAGGTTTAATAACAATGCCAAAGAATTCTCTAAGACCTGTACATTCTATTTTTACATTAAAACTTTTTGATCCTCCCACAAAGTAGTGCATGCATGCAAATTTGTATATACTAAAAAAATCTACGGTTTCTCCAAATGCTTTACTATTCATATAAATAGTGAAGCACCTGATCTTTTATTTTCCTTCAAAATTTTAAACTTCCTTTTCTTTCAATTATATCATTCTATAGCCTAATTAGATGAAATCATGCTTGAAATTATTGTAAAAATACAAAATCAAAATAGGAATAATATATAAAAAACAAAGAAAATGTATGGCTAACCCCACTTTAGTGATAATTTTTATTTTGGTCCAAAAGTTTGTTTTTTTCAATTTCAGCCTATGAGTTAGAGAGAAGAGAGAGAAATTGATTAATTTGGTTTCGGTGATGAAACTTGTCGTTCTTGGTGTCAAATGGTTCTATTCGATGAGAGGAGTTTGATTATTATGGGTTTTATCTATAAACTTGACTAAGAGATCGAGTTCTATTTTGATTTTTTGATTCAGTTGATTTTTGTTTATAGGAGTGATTTTGTGGTGTTTTTAGGTTGTTAGATGGTTTAGGGTTGGTTGTATAGCATTTATTAGGTGCTTTTTGATAAACATAGGTTCAAAAATTTATTTTCAATCCAAAAAAACCTACCCTTGAATTTTCAGCCAATATAGTAGCGGCAAAAATTTAGGTAAGTATGCAATGTGCAACTTGATGTTTTTTTTTTCCCAACAAATGTCTTCCGCCCCTTTAAAAAAGAAAAAAAAAATAAACGAGGCTCTGACATGTGGGCTTGCTTGGCCTGCGCTCCTAGGCTGATTTCTTTGGGCCTTTTGTTTTTTTTTTGTCCTTGATTTGTTTTTTTTCTAATTTTATTCTTTAATATTGTGTTTTTGTTGAGATTTGTTTTCAATTTTATTCTTCAATATTTGGTTGATTTTTAATTGTTCTTCATGATTTGTTTTAGTTTTTTTTATAAGGTTATTGTAGTCTCAAATAAACATCATGATATTTGGTTGGTGAACAAATTTTTTTCAAATTTTATCTTTCAATGTTTGGTTTTTATCGAATCGTTTTGCTTTTTTTTTTTTAAATTTATCCTTCAAGATTTGTTTGACTTTTAATTAATCTTTATAATTATTTTTGTTTGCTTTTTATAAAGTTATTGCGGTCTCAAATAAACATCGTGATATTTAATTGATGTCCGGTTTTGTGAGCATCTATTTTTTACCATATAATTAAGTAAAAAATAATTTTTTAAAAAAACAATTAAACCTAGTGGAGTTTATTTTCTGGGATGTGAATTTGATAAGTTAAGTCGCAAAAATTAGGTTAATCTAATATATTGACTTCTCAATACTTTTTTTAAAATATGCCACCTTGAGTTTTCTTAAAGCCAAATCATCTTTTTTCAGTTGTTCGGGTTTTCTTTGGACTTGACAAAAGTCCTCCTAGTCATGTCGGGGCAAATTTCCACACAATTTATTAAAACTTGAGCTAAGTAAGGAGTCCTGTGAGGAGATTTTAAGTTTGACCTACTAGAGTAGATTTTATAATAATTTCAATGAGTTTCCAATGACCTAGACAATCATTTTTACGCTAATTTTTTTTGGTACAACCTGCAGCTTAACAAGTGCAACCTAATTAAGAAAATCACTAAAAAACATCAGACTTTTACTATACACACACTCCATTTATTGTTGATTGCTACAATAAATTTACATTTTGACCTTGCTAAAAAAATTCAGTTAACATGATTTTAGGGTGAAAAAAGTCTGTCTTCGGATACATTTGGCATTTTCAAATTCTATAAAGATAAAAAAAAGTCTTTTTACACATTTTATGCACAATACAATGACTTTAATACTATTAAAAGTAAAAAATAAAAAAGCTTGGGACAAGGGCTTGGTCATTTCCAGATTTGGATGTACAATCAATTGGCCACATTGGCCTTAGAAGAAAAAAAACTCAAAAGCTTACAATTAGGGACACTTTATACTTTTTGATATTTTTTGTGACTATCAATTTAGATGAGGGGTAATTAAGTCTTTGCACATATAAAATTAATTAAAACAAGATGGTCGGCGCATCCTACAAATACGTTAGCGAGTGGGAGGCGCCCGTGCTATTTGGATGGCACGTGCACCACCTCCTGGTGGTGAAATGTCACTGTTCACGATGATATTTGAAGCAACACAATGTTCTTTTTATGGTGGTGGGGCGTGTGTTAGCAACAAAGATGCGGTTGAGCTCCGATGAGCCTTTTTCTTCCCCTTTCATTTTCTTTCTCCTTGCCTTGATTTTCTTGTCATCTCTTCCAAAAATCAATTATGTCCTCTAGTTTGTATTCATATCAATTTTAATCGTAATTCTCTTAATTGCTCTTTCCTTTTATTTTGATGCTTTTTTAACTTTATTTTTTTAAATTTCATCCCTAAACATTTTACTCCATTTAATTTTATATCTAATTTGATCCTCATTCTTTTGATTGCTATTTTTTTTTTCTTTTCTTGATTTTCTTTCAATTCCATCCCCCATCATTATATTATATTTAATTTTTGGGTTATTCAACCTTTAGCTTCATGTCTTGTTTTTTTTTGGGTTATCTTGCTCTTATCCTAAGCAGTGGGTTAGTCGAGTAAACCTGAGTTAATTTGAGTTTTTTTTTCTCTATATTTTTTATGAAATTGATTTTTTTCCACTCTCATCATTTGGCATTAAATTACTAACCTTTGAACTTTGTAATTTTTTCTCTTTTCTTTCTGTGAGGTTATTTGGATGTGTTTAATCAAATTAATCTGGGTAAACTTGATTTTTTTATAGCTTTTTTTTTATTGATTTAACTTTGGTTTCTTTTTTCTAGGTCCTTTTTTTAAATTTAATTTTTTAAATCCCGATCTTATATCACAGGTGGCAAGTTAACCCAAGTTAACTCGGCTTTTTTTTTTAAAGTTTCTTTTTTGAAATTAAAATTTTTTAATTTTATTATTTAACATTGGATTCTTGAACCTTAAGCTTCATGATTTGCTCTGTTTTTTTTTGTTGGGTTATTTCGATCTCATATTTAGGATAACAAATTAGTCTAGTTAACCTAGATTAACTCGATTTATCTTCACCTGAACATTATTTTTTAACACGAGGACAAGTTTGATCTGGCTCGTGGCGAAGCGCAGGCCATCATTCTAGTTTTACTCTATTTTTCTAGTATGAAAAATCAAATATTGCAAAAACAACATGGATGCTGGGTTAAACCCAAGAATGAAATTAAGATGTTTTACCTTTTTTTTTTTTTCCGTTGGTTTTAGCAAAGTTTTTATACAAGTTGATTTTTCATAGCACTTCTGTGAAGCAATTGAATTTGATTTTTCGTTGGCATAAAACTATTGATATCCATGATGTGGATTCAAAATCTTATGTCTCTTTGTTGCTTGTTTCAAATAGAATTTTGACTAATTAGTTGGATAATCACTCTTTGAATGTTCCTGCAAGTGCAAGATGTGAAATAAGGGACCTGAGCATTTGACCTGGTGTTCGAGACATCGTCGTTTCTTTTGAAGGGTTATTATAACCATTTCGAATTAATGTTCATAAAAATGAAAAGAAGAGAAAAAAGCCGCATCCGTAGGTCAGCCTTCTTTGGTTGACACTGTAAGCTTCTGAACAGGCACTGCGTGTGGAGTATACCTACCTGGAAACCTACCTCATCATTGCTAAAGTCTTCAATATATATATTACACACTAGAGCTTTCTAGCAGCAATAGAAAACAATTTTTGTTCGGTAACGAATGATGTTGCTAGGCAGGGAATTTTATTTTTTTCATAAAGGAATTCTAAGGAATTAAAAATGGAAAGTTCTTGTTATCGATCGATGGTATTGTTCAGTTGACTGAGAAAGATGAATGTGCACTGATGCCATCTCCCAAAACTGTATTTTATTTACGGAAATGAATCATTATCTCCGATGGGGATCTGGATGAAATTTCCGTCGGTCTGTTGGTCACTCCCAAGGAAAGAAGAGGAGTACAATTCCTAGTTCATAACGTCATGATTTGATTTTTTGAGGCCTGCATGATCACTGCCTTTTTGTGAAAGAAAAGGGCATGTAATGTGGGTCCTGACCTCTTAAAGACATTGCTTCTCTTCCTTAAAATAGGGCAATCAAAAAGGCTTTTTAACTAAATTTTGGCCTCATTCCCACCGGTTTTCTCGTGGCATAAATGATATATATATATATATATATTTTAAAATTTTTATGGCCAGAAATATACCTGAAGAGTCTTAAACAAATCTGAACATCGATCAAAAAATTAAACACTCATTCTCAGACGATGAAAGATTACACCTATTGTATACTGCAAAGAGGACAAAAGAAATTTGGCGATGGAAATGAGAGTTCTGGCTTGAATGTGGCTGTAGGTCCACCGGTGAGAATGATGAGCTAAGTTTATTCTAGTTAAAAAGTACACAAGCATGCCATGTGATTCGTGACAGGAATGTCTCAACCTCCATGCATGTACTTCAATTCTTCTTTTAAGATTTTTAATGTGGATTGTGTCTACCAAGTATCTGATCCAATTCTCTAGCTACTCCTGTTATCCATCGTCTAGTTGCTTAATTTCTTTGATTATGTTTCACCATCACAGCAGCACTGCAGCATTTTGTTTGATTTAGGTAGCATATCAACTTCTTTCTACTCTTTGACATGCGCGAGAACCACATTTGTTTGGCTACTTTTATCTCTTTGAAGCACCTTTATATAATGAGTTGAACTCCTAAGCTTCTGCCATGTCTTTCACAGAATATTTTGTAATTTAACATAGATCATTTCCAATCTTACGCTTATCTTCCATGACTTTTAAGAAAAATCCCATAAAGTAGTACATAAATCTCTGTTATTGTTATAGAATATTCCATTAAAAATCATTACATTTATGATAGCCAAACATATCATGTGCAATTGTAAATAAATACACCCTTTCTATGCTATCAATAGAAAAATCTCTCTTTGCCCCTAGGGTTATTTCAAGGAGTAAGTGATGATGTCTCATAACTCAAAATATTTATGCAACAAGTTATTTAGTTTATGAGTAGTGGTTAATTAAGATGTTTATATGAATAGTTTTTTTTCTTCTTAGCTCAGGAAATATCAAATTAATGATAAGGCCTCGGATACCTATAAAAATAGTCTCAATCAGGGGATTTAAAGACTATCGGATGATAAAGTCAGTAACTATATGAGAAATACAATAAATGACTTAAAAAAACCTTAAATTCTAAGAACAAGTGGTGTTTGTTCTTGTATTTTAGAGTAATTAATACTCTAAAGTATTCATACTCCCTGAACCTTATTGTTTTTAGAGAATGGAAGGACTGAAAAGTCCGAGGATTTCAGTGACATTAATGAAAAATAAATATCCCTTACATATTATTAATGAGATGATAAGTTGACACATTTTTTCCGTTCCTATCTTGTGAAGTTGTGATAGGAAAAATAGATGAAAAGCACTGTTTTGGGCTGAGTTTACACTAGAATTTCAACAAATTTAAAAATTATTTTACTTTAAATTAATTTTTTTTATTTCTGAATTGTTTTGATATGCTAATGTTAAAAATATATATATTTTTTTAAAAAATATTTTTTTAATATATTTTCAAACAAAAAACAATTTGAGAAAATAACCTCATAATATTACTGTGCCTTATCGTTTGCTTGTCATTTGACCAAAAGAACAAGGTGTATTTCGCTAGATTTCCTCTCATTTTATGGAATCCAGTCCAGGACACATATACATATTGATTATACTATGAGTGTTCAAAAAAATCGATAAACCAAGAAAACCGATAAAAAATTAACCGAAAAAACTGACGTACAGAAACATACTACAAGCTTCAAAACATGAAATTCTTTTCTTCTCTTCCGAACTTATAATATGGCATCATAATTTTTTAGCAATTAGAAGACGCTGATAGGTTCACATGATGCATGATTACTTGAAAGAGAAGCATAATCCACCTGATATAAACAAGTGTATCCAGATTTCTATGATTGCCTTCCCTGATTGCAATGTTAATGAGAGAACATAAAATATTAATAATTGGATATTGATTTAATGATATTACTTCAAGGACACCTTACTTACTATGGAGGCGAAGATGAATCCTTGCTTTGGATCATCATGGCCACTAATAACATTTCAGCGTTGACTACGTCCAGAGTTTTTCCTTTTTACATTTTAATTTTTAATGTAAGGTTTTACAATGTTTTAACCTTGGTTTTTATCTTAAGCGTTGACTACACATTGTTTTTTCCTTGAGATTTCCATCAACATTATTAATTTCAAGCATTGTATCATCGTTTTCTTAAACAAATATAGGCAGGGACAACGAGGAGAAGGTTCTTATGCGATGTTTCCAATTAGCTATTCTAGTGTATATAGATTAATAACGTCGACCTCGAATTAATCAACTCACATAATCGGTTAATTTCCATGGGGAAACACTACCTTGTTTTCCTTTGCCTTCTAGGAATATTTTGCTTTCCTTTGCTTCACTGTTATCTGGCCTTGGCTGCAGGAACTGATGATGGGTCTGAGCAATGGGGATATGTTGAAGTTCGACCCAGTACGTCCATATATATATAGTTTCTTAGATTTTTTTCCCTTCATTTTTACTATATATTTTGGTTGGTCTTCCTGTCGTCAACAACAGTAGTTTTCCTATTCTCACTACGTGCAATTAACGCAGAGGCTCATCTATTTTGGTGGCATTACAAAAGTCCTTATAGGGTTGAAGATCCAACGAAACCATGGCCAATAATTTTATGGCTCCAAGGAGGACCAGTGAGTTTGAATTTTAAACAACTTGAATCTAAACGATTCATCTTTACTGTGAACTATATAATATTGCTTATATTATTAGATGTGAGTTAGATTATTGTAATTTTGATACATTGTATTGAAATCAGGGGGGCTCTGGTGTTGCATTTGGAAATTTTCTAGAAATAGGACCGCTGGACGGCAATTTGAACCCCCGCAATTCGACTTGGCTCCTGAAAGCAGATCTTTTATTTGTGGTGCGTTTTTTTTTTTGTTGGTGCATCACTCTTGTCGATGTTTTTTTTTTCTCCCCTGTTTGGCTTATATGGCAAAAAGTGAGTGATTTCGTTGGTTCATGGGATTTAGGATAGCCCGGTGGCAACAGGATTTAGTTACGTGGAGGACGAGGCACTGGTGGTTAGGAGTGATGAAGACGCAGCAGCTGATTTAACTGCTTTGTTGAAAGAGCTCTTTAATGGAAACGAAACTCTCCAAAAAAGTCCTTTATACATTTTTGCTGAGTCATATGGAGGCAAATTTGCTGCCACACTCGGGGTTTCAGCTCTCAAAGCCATTGAAGCAGGGGAATTGAAGCTTCAACTAGGGGGTATAAGCACACAATATTTTTATTTTATGTTGTATGATTGTAAGTGTCTCAGTTAGAGAAAATGTTTCCTACTTTAATTTTCAGGAGTTGCTTTGGGAGATAGCTGGATTTCTCCTGAAGATTTCGTGGTAAGTAAATACCACGTATTGGCATGCAAATCAAAGCCACTTCCTTTCAGCTCGATGAGCAGATCACCTGCTAAATCTTGAGACTTTTTTAACTGGATAATGATGCAGTTTACATGGGGTCCTCTTCTCAAAGATCTATCAAGAATGAACAGCAATGGCTTAAACAGCTCAAACAGGTCCTAATCAAAGCTATACTACCAGCAACTCATGTTTTTTTTTGTTTGTCATGAATAACTGAGGTGATTTAACAAAAACTAGTCTGAAAAAATAGTTTAGCTGTAAAGATTCAGCAGCAGCTAGCTGAAGGAAAATATGAAGATGCGACATCAACATGGAGAGAACTAGAGGATGTTGTCTTTTCCAACAGTAACAATGTGGTATGCCTTCAATTAGTATATAAGCATCTGTCAGCCTCATTAATGCACACATGAAATTTCAGGAATTTGAGTAATTGTTTCAGGATTTCTACAACTTCCTTTTGGATTATGTAAATGATCCTGTCATCGGGAGCACAACCCAAGAATCAAAAGGATTTGTGGCTGCTGACAGATATTCGAGATATCTGAGCACTAAAATGTATCCATCACCAGGGAGCACTGGAGTGAGGAGCACCGAAAACCTTTATGACCTAATGAACGGGCCAATAAGACAGAAACTAAAGATTATTCCTGAGAATGTGACGTAAGTAAAACTAGGTAGTCTTCATGATTTAAATGTTTTGAGTTGTTTCATTGAATATTGTTATTTAGCAGGATTTACTCCATTAATTTGATGGATTCTACTAATTAATCCACTAATCTTCAACAGATGGGATGGACAAGGTGGGTTGGTTTTCCAGGCCTTGGTTGGTGATTTCATGAAGCCCAGAATCCAAGAGGTAAAATCTGCACTAACTTTCTTCTTTGTGTTCAATGTATCGAGTGGAAGAAGGCAGCAAACCCCATTTAGCCCATCTTAAATGTTAGAACTTGCTATTATTTTCCAGGTTGATGAGCTCTTAGCCAAAGGAATAAACGTGACTATATACAATGGACAGGTATGACAACAGCTTCAGGCTGTACAATATTATCACCTAATATATCTGGACAAACTTTTTTTTTGTTTGCCTTTAACAATATTCCCATGGTGTTCCCTCCCACATGAAAGATGCACAGAGCTAGAATCATTTTTTTTTTAAATTAGAAATTTACTTTTCGGCTAAATATAAAACGAATTATATGTATAATGTGTGTGTGTGTGTGTGTGTGTGTGTGTAAGCATTTGGCTTTGCAACTTGAGCAAAACTTTCTCTTCAGTTAAAAAAAAAAAAAAAACCTGATATCTGGGATTCAATGATCCGTCCAAAAATATTCGAAAAGGCCAGAAAATATCTATAAAATTTATCTTATATTGTTAACTA
Source organism: Populus trichocarpa (assembly GCF_000002775.5). Classification (NCBI taxonomy): domain Eukaryota; kingdom Viridiplantae; phylum Streptophyta; class Magnoliopsida; order Malpighiales; family Salicaceae; genus Populus; species Populus trichocarpa. Next base: position 9,380,392 of record NC_037290.2, on the reverse strand, counting down.
CTTGATGCTTCATGGAAACTCATCATGAAACCTAGATAGGAGGCCATTTTTTTTTTTTTTTGATCTCTTTAGGATTACACTCTATAAAAATTATGTTTTTAGATAGACAAATCCCTAACAAAATGGTATTAAAACCTAACAATTAGATTGATTTTTCATGAATACACAGGTTGATCTCATATGCTCAACCAAAGGAGCAGAAGCGTGGGTTAACAAACTCAAGTACCTCTATCTCAAACCCTCATCTTAACTAATTGAATCAAGTTAAACCTTACAAGCTTGAAAAGTAAACCTCTTCCTTCTTACAATATTGAATATTTCAGGTGGGATGGTTTGCAGAATTTCTTAAGTCTGGATCGTTCTCCTTTATATTGCAAAAGTGATAACACCACCACAAAGGGATTTACAAGTTCGTACAAGAACTTGTTTTTCTATTGGATCCTTGGAGCTGGCCACTTCGTAAGCACCCCCTTCACATGACCAACACTTTCATGTTCTTTTACCAAATAATATTCATTGATCTTATAAATGCATGCAGGTTCCAGTCGAACAGCCTTGTGTTTCTCTGCAGATGGTGGGGAACGTTACTAAATCACCAAATAACTTTTAGTGGTTTATAATGGCAAGAAAAATTGTCCACCAATGTTAGAGAAATATATTGATTCTCCCATCAAAAACAAAAAACCAACATTGAGCTTTGAAATGGTTACGAAGAAATATGAGTTCTGCCTTTTTCATTGGAGGTGTCCTGGATAATAGCTTAAGGTTCGATATGTTATCGTCTTTTCCTGTTTTCAGGTTGTAATTGCTCTTTTTTTTTGCTGTTAATCTGTAGCTGTGCTCTTGTTCTTGCTTTCACCAATGGCTTCCTTGTAGCCTCTTGGTGGTTATTTATTGGATTCCTAGCTTATAAAATAAATAAATATGGAAAAGGTTTTGAAATTACTTTCTATGGGGTAAATCTCACAGCTTAATTGCTGATTTCAATTCTTGAATGGAGTCTATACTAAATTATGCTATGAATGAAATACCATTATCGCTAATACTCAAGACAATAAGCACACCAGGATGAGTTTGGAATCGCTACAGCTCCTGTACAAATGATCTTTTTAAGAGAAGCAGCTGCAAACTGAATGATTAATTATTCAATGAGAATTAATTAATTTCCCCAACCTTCCATTCTTTGCTGAACCTTGGTTATGCAACAAGAGGAACCTCTTTTCCTCCTTTGCTTCCTGCGAATCCAACTATGTTATGTATGAACAAGATTTGGCCCAACGAATTGAATAGAGACTTTTTGAGGATGGTAATAATTCTGGGAAAAAAGAGACAAAAAACTATTTCCGGTTCAAGGAAAGAAAATAAAAGGAATTCTAATTTATTAAGATAATTAACATGTTAATTAAAACTATTAAAAAAACAAAGATTTCAATAGCAAATAACAGTTGCTTGATATTCTTTGTTGATGGAACACCAAAGCTCTTATAGCACTTGTTAGAACTGTTGATTTCTATCCGGAGGCTAAGCACAACAAATTTAATGTTATTTAGCAATTTATTTACATTCACGGAGAGATCAATATTATTAGATAGAAAAAAACACTACAATTTACAACAGTAAAGAAGGAAAAACTTCATACCCACTCTCTTGTAATTACCTCACCTCTCTCTCCCTACCATTCACTTTTTACCAACCACAAAAGCAATAGCCTCTCTCTTTCTCTCGTGTTTGACTCACATTTGCTGCTTTCATTTGCTCTCTCAGTTGGTGCCTATTTACAGGCAAAACTTAGCCAAATATCTCAAGCATAATTTCAATATATGAGCTGAAACTTGTGGTTTGGTGTCATAATTGCACCTCTCTCACATGCCATTGTCTCCACCTAACAAGTGAAAGTTACAACCCCTTTTTCAACATTGATGGCCCATGTATTTTTTATAGCATGAAAACGAAGCAGCAACCAACCTGAAAAATTTAACTCATAAAATCTAAGGAATCAAAGAAATGACTAACTTGATTATAGGGTTGTCGTGATAAGAGTAGGATTAGAGTGACTGTTGTCTCTTGGGGATGCAATAGCTGACCTTTGCTTCCCATTCCCGAATATGACAACCTCAATTTCTTGTTCAATCCCCCTCTCTTGAAGAACTTTAGCAAAATAATGAACTTGTTGAACTGAATTTCCTCTGTTGAAAGACAAGAAACCACACAAGATAAGGAATTTGCTCGCATTATCACATTGTTGATTGTCAATCTTGTCAGCTCTTGCTACCCTCATGACTTCTTCAGCTGATAATCTACTGTCAGGAACTAAGTTCAAGGCTTCAAGTGTAGCGAAGCTCGGCTATTCTTGTTTTTTTCAATTCCACCTCTTCAACTTGTCCCCTAGGCCATGTTTGTTTCCTGTAATTCACTTTTCAGGAAACCACTTTCCAAACTTTCCTGTGTTTGTTTACCATTAGAAAAGTTGGTCAACGAAAAACACTTTCCGGTCAACGAAAAACACTTTCCAGTCAACGGAAATACTTTCCGGTCAACGGAAAACACTTTCCAGTCAAAGAAAAATTTGGTTTGATTTCCAGAAAAATATTTTTCCTTTTGGCTGTGTTTGTTTTCCGGAAAGTGGTTTCCGGGAAACCACTTTCCAAAATTTCCTGTGTTTGTTTGCCATTAGAAAAGTTGATCAACGGAAAACACTTTCCAGTCAAAGAAAAATTTGGCTTGGTTTTCAGGAAAGTGTTTTCCTGGAAAATTTAGGCGGAAAACACTTTCCGAAAGTTGTGAAAAATTTAGAAATGTCATTATTTATTGATTATATCAAATTTGATCCTCAAACTTTTGATTGTTATATATAATTTGTTTTGAATATTTATTTTTCAATTCCATCTCTTAAAATTTAATTTTTATATTAATTTTGGTCCTTATTTTTATAATTGCTATTTGCTTTTTTCTTATCATTTTTTTATTGAAATTTTTTATCTATCAAATTTGGTCCTTATTTTTTTTATTGTTACTTATTTTATTTGAAATAATTTATGAAATGTTAATTATTATTATTTTAATTTATTCACCTTTCATTTTTTTTAATTTTTTAGATTTGATCTCTGTTATTTTGATTATTATTTATTTTATTTGAGATAATTTATGAAATTATATTTTTTTTCAATTTCATTCTCATTTAACTTTTTAATTTGTAAGATTTGTTCCTCATTATTTTAATAAACTTGAAAAAAATAAAACATTAATAAGTTATTTTCCAGCTCATTTTCCATGACATAACCAAACACTGGAAAGTGTTTTCCAACTTATTTTCCATTACACTACCAAATATCGGAAAATACTTTTCCGGAATTCACTTTTTCCGGAATTCACTTTACAAAAGAAAACTACTTTCCAGCAAACAAACGGGGTCTTAGCTTTTTTTTCTCTTAAAGGTATTTAATGGCTTCCAATTTGTTGTTTATTTTTAAAAAATTGCTTCATTACTTTAGAACCAATAAAGAAGATGATTCACATTCGAAATTAGGGAACTGGTTTACTTTCTTTCAAAGTATATTAAATAATATATTATATTTATTTTACAGAGGTAAATGAGTGGAAGTGGATAGTTTCTTCTTGTCACCATTAACAAGACAATTGATTCCAGCTCTCTCTCTACCTTGTGAATTGTTTTTGATGGGGAATAGTCTGACAAGAAAATTTCTTGAAAGTTATCGGATTAGCCTGCAGTGACATCATGCAAGGATATTCTATGAATTACTTGAAAACAAAATACTTCTTTAGCTTATACAAGTTGTCTTCATGAGTCCAGTAATAATCTTAATTAACTAGGATGGAACCATAATGCTCATAAAAAGTTAAAAATGTGAAATTACCTCAAAGCATCAGTCGACAGTTGGTATATAGCTTTAAAAGAATAGAAAAATGAAAAAGTCAATTCAATTTCATACATATTTCAAATAGTATAATTGATTTTAATCATGTAGTCTAATATTTTATTTCAAATATAAAAATTATAAAAAGTTATTAATTGAATTCAAGCCAAATATGGAATTGAATCAATTCTACAAGTAATTTGGTTTCAAATAGTCTATTCAACCAAATGGCTTTCCATACCATGGTATTTCTAAAGAGTGTTTACATTTATCTTTGAAATTTACTCCATACCACCTTCGAGCTTTATAGATATGCTTGGATGGAATGATCAACTAAACCTTTCTTCAAGGCTTGCAACATTCTCTCCAACTTATTCTGGGTACGATAGTCATTGAAGTATCACAATACTACTAAATCCTACCACTCTTTCAAGAGTCTTCTTATCTAGAAGTTGTGTTTGTTCTTTATCCTACTCTAGAAAACACATTTTATTTCTCCATGAGTCATCTAGTCTTAGTTTAAGAGTATAACTAGTTTTTTAAATTGCATTACATTAACTTTGATTGGCAAAATTTATAGTAAATTCAATCAAATTTTTAAAATTTAATGTTAAAGCAAACTTAACCAAAAATTAAACATAATTCATAATACATTATCAATTGATATGCATTAATTCAAACACAATTTCATAGCAAATTAATATAATTCAAAGAAAACACTAAATCGTCAACTTATCAACAATTCAACGGAAAATGTAATTTGTCATAATTCAACCGCATTTATGCTCTATTGTATGAACGTGTGTGCATATTTAACTACATTATTAGTTGATTCCAACAATATACACAAAATCACTAATTTGGCAACTTAACTTAAATTAAACATAACACATAAGTAATTGAAATAATTAATTTATAATTAATTCAACTTATTTTTATGTTCAACTGTATCAAATAAACTCTAATTGATTATATTCTTTACTAATTTATCATTGAATCAACAAAACCTAAATTCATCATAAACTCTGAATTCAACTTAAATAATTATTTGATTTCAACCAAACCAAATATGAATTAATATCAATGTAGTATGTTTACCTTACTTATAGGACTACAAGAAGGGCTAGGATGATGGCGATAGCGATGACAATAAAATGGAGAGTGAATTTTCAACACAAAAAGGTTAAAGGATGCTTAAAGACTAAGATGGATTTAATTTTGTTGTTGTTTTAATGGCAAAATCTAAGTAATTAATGGGTTTTTAAGAGAGAAGTGAAGGCATCAATGGTTTTTTTCGTGAGAGAGAGACAACATCTTTATGTTTTGTTAGTGTTTGATTTATTTAAAATTTTAATTGATTTTGTGCTTGTGAAGAACGACGTCTTAAGTTGTCGCATTTTAAAAATGCACTATTTAAGGGGTGTTTGAAAATATGAAAGTGGTTGTTTTTAAAAGTGTTTTACGCTTAGAAATACATCAAAATAATATTTGTTTATTTTTAAAAATTATTTTTGATATCAACACATCAAAAAAATCTAAAGATACCAACAAAAATTAATTTAAAATAAAAAAAATATTTTTTTAAAATACTTTTTAAATATAAAAACAAACAAAGAGTTTGAGTAGATATCGTGTTTTCCATCGTTTTACCATTTTTTTTTTCCAGACAATGTAACTCTCCACATTTTTAAGTTTACGGTAATAATTAAAAAATAAAAACGTTGCCAAAATCTAAGGATCACCTGTGTTTTTTTCTCTCTTCTTGTAACCCGAGACATAGAGTTTAAAGACTTAAAGTTCTTTAAACCTTAATTGACTAATCAATCAGACGATCCAGATCTCTAATTTCGCTCTCTCTTAAAGAAGCTATGTTCAAGTTCTGGTATCTATCTATCTGTTGATTAACCTGAATTTCTAGGGATTTTATTTGAAATAATTTTTTTTTTTATTATTATTTTCGTACAGGGGTTCTCAGGAACAACAAGGGCAGCCAGGTCCACAAGAGGTTGCTCAAGGTCCAGCACAATCTTGGTACCCTCCATCTGTAGTTGGTTCCCCATCTTCCTCACGGCCTGCAACTCCAACTAGTACTAGCTCTTCCACTTCCCACAGTTTCCAAAGCCCTGCAGAACGCCCACTCTCTCCTTCACCTGCTGAAGCTGCTGCCTTTATCACTCTTTTGAAGGACAAAAGGTGACCTACTCTCATGTTTTCTTGTTCAGTATGGAATCAAATTACTGCATGCTACTGACCTTGCTTTCTACCAGATATGCTCATAAGGTTGACCGTGAATTGGATGTGCTTTAATATATGTTGTTTTGCGAACTTGATTGCATATATGTTTTACCTAATATCAAGTCTGAAAGGCTTTTTTGTTTTCTTATCTAGGCTCTTTGAAGATCATTAAGGGTTTTTTTTTCCCATGATTTTTGTTTTGTGATGTATGTTGCTACATTGAGGTGTGGTGCTTGATAAATATTGCCTTTGTAGACGACTAGTTTTTTATCTAATCAAAATGAACAAAAATAATAAATAATTTCTGTAAACATTTGAAAGAGGAGGAAGAGGAGGATTTTCCTCTTCGTTTTTTGTTCAAATGTTACTGATCAAAATAGATGATTGCCTCTGTAGCTTGGAAAAAATCATGTTACAATGCACATTTTCTAATTACTTCTTTTCTTTGAAAATATGTCTGATAGTGTTGATGAATTACGGAAGCTATTGTCTGACAAGGATGCATACCATCAATTTTTACTCTCACTTGACCAGGTTAAAATTCAAAATAATGTAAGTTAAGCTCTTTCCTTCCTTTTCCCTTTATCGGCATTTACAATAAAATTTACCTCTTGCTTTTTGTTTGCTGAGTGGTATGGGTTAAACACTCTTGGTCTCAGCTCCTACTGGAAGGATCATAAAAGCCTAGTTACCTGTTGGTACTGCCATCTTAACCCCATCTTGGTGTTTGTGTCTGGAGATCTTATTTTCCAAGGAATTTGCAGTATTAATGATAATAATTCAAAGCGTCATTTTGTCTTTAACTAGGCCTTTGGATTTGAGAATCATCTATCATTATTATCAGTTATGAGAAGTAGAGTGAAACTTCTAACGATTTCTTTTGTTTGAATACGTGAACAAGGAGATAAGCGGAGGTAAGAAACAAATATTAATGATTTATAATTTTCCTCTTGAATCACATCATATTTCTCTTGAAAAGTATTCCTCATTTGTAATTGACTCTGAATATGTATCTACACAAGGAACGAACCACCTCCTATTGGAAATTTATCTCAGTTTTCTATATCTTTACATGTTCCAAATTAATCAAGCCGAGTGAACTTTGCTTCTTTTCATTTCTCTTCATATGTCCTTAGTTTTAGTTCCATCCCCTGCCACTCACTACTCATTTAGTCAATTATTATTCTTCTGGCAGGGGATGCAAATAGACTTAGCTTTCTTTGCCCTTCTCCAGAATCAAAACTGAAGATGATAATGTGATACAAGGAATAACACTGATGTCTTTTTATAGAATAAACTGCACAGTGTGCAACCTGTTACAGATTTAAGAGTGACTTGTGTGTCCATGGTAACAAGTCAGGCACGACATAAACTCAGATGTGCATGCACATGCAAACATGCTCTCATACCCAAGCAATAATGCAGGCATTTGTCAAATAAGAAGAAATCACCTTACTTGCATTTTCTTCATGTGACTGGATACTTTCTCATGCTTTCTGAACCACACCATAACTACAACTAAAATTGCATAAATATTGCATGATGTTAAATTGTTCCTTTCTTCCGTCAATCTTGGGACCTCTACTCTCCTTTAGGAAACTCCGCATAATTGTTTGTGATTGCATTTTTGGCTGTTTCCATCAGATAAGAGATGAGCTTCGCAAGGAAACTCTGCAGCTTGCGAGTAAGTGGCTGGACACATTTTTTTGAAATATTTAACATGGTTTAGCTATAAATGGATAGACTAATGTCAAATTACTGTTTTTGATATATAGGAGAGAACTTGGAGAAAGAGCCACGCATAATGGAGCTTAGAAACCAAGTGAGGTTTTAATTGTGTGGTCATTTCCTTCCTTGCTTGTTAATCTAATGGATTGAACTTAAAACCATTTTTTCCTTTGTTGTGTGCTCAGTGCAGGATAATACGGACAACTGAGCTGGCTGCTGCTAAAGAAAAACTAAACGAGCTGGAAAGACAGAAAGAAGAGTTGTTGAGGTCCTGCTCTCCTGCCTCCCTCCTGCAAAGGCTACAAGGTACAGCTTAGATTAAAGTTGATCCATTTGAAAGCTCAAAACATTTGGTAAAATAAGACATGAGAGGCGTGCTCTTAGGCATGATCTGACTGTGTTCCTAATCTGCAGAGGCAATGAATAAGACAGACGAGGAATCTGAAGCCCTCCACAGGCAGTTCCTTGATAAGGAGATAGATCTTGGGTCTTTTGTGCTGAAGTACAAAAAACTCCGTACCACCTATCACAAACGAGCACTTATCCATCTTGCAGCAAAAGCATCTCCAACTGCTTGACCTATACTTGAATGCATACAACTACAAGAATACTGAGAACACCTGTTTGCTTGTTTGTGTAGAACATTGATACAACTACAAGAATACTGAAAACACCTGTTTGCTTGTGTTTGTAGAAGATTGATAATCTGATGTACTTTTATCATGTTTGTGTGTCATTCGGTCATTTTATCAATAAATTCGTGTATATCGTATTTGTTATTAATTTTTGGCTCGGTTGTTTTCTCTGCTTTCAATTTTATCAGTTTCAACCAACAATAAAGGAAACTAACAAAAAGAAAGTTATATTGGCCATGAAGGTTCTGCGTGCTTCTTCTACCCTTGCGGCAGACATTTATCTTTCTCACGTATAGAAAGAAACGGTTAGAAAAAATGCTGTCCTGCTGGCAACCGCTGTTTCTCTGTTGGAAAACAAAAACCTGCTTAGGATCCTATTATCAATTATTTGCAAAACTTGGTCACTGTGAACTAAATGCTTGTCTTCTGGGAACTAAACTAGGTTAGGCTTAATTACACTCTCGAAGCAGTCAAGTTCCTGCGATCTTTTATCAATACGCAACTAAATACTTGTGTTTAGCTTGGTTAAAAGTGGTTTTAACTTTTAAATACTTTACCACAGGGTCAAATCCTTGCAGAAACTAGATGTGATTAATGGGAATATATTTTCTCATACACAGTGGTGCTTGTGAATGTGAAACTCGGCTGGACTCTGGTTGCAGAGGATGAAGTAAAATTATATTTCAATGGAAATCTACTTGTGGAAAGCGAGATAGGGGTTTTGTTTTTTTGAACATGAAATAGTTTGATTCATAGAGTAAGACTGCATTTTTGCAGCTCTTAAATTCTTCTTCTCGTGTAACTTTGTCAAGGAAAAAAGAAAAGAGGCTCTAATCAAAGCTCTCTCGCTTGGACTTGTTGTTAACATTATTTTGCCAACTATGATCAATTCATGTGCATACCAACCATGCAGAGAAGAGAATATGTAGGGTGACATTTTTTTTTATAGAAACAGCATAAAGAGATGCCCTATTGCCACTAGCTGCATATGAGCACTGTAGAGAACTGTGCCCAGCAACAATGTTCTGACTGAATAGGATGACGCGGAGAGCTATTTTTTAATTTCATGGTAAAATTATCTATTTAATATAAGAATCTCATTGCTAGTTATAAATCTATTAGCTATGTAACTTCAATAAAAATCATTTTTCTATAAGGATTTTAGTAATATAAATAGAGATGTATAACTTTTTTTTTTATTGAACAAAATTATCGAATTACAAACTTTTCAAAAATTATGAGTTTTTTTCTCTATTTTTTTATAGTTTAGGATTGCAATTTTAGGACTTGAGAACCGAACCCTAATTTTTATTCATGATATACACCATGCCAATTTCTTTCAAAGCAGATTGATTTTATTGAACCTCACAACACAATTAAGGCCATGTTTGTTTCCCGGAAAGTAATTTATGGAAAATCATTTTCTAAACTTTCCTGTGTTTGTTTGCCATTAGAAAAGGTAGTCAACAGAAAACACTTTCCGGTAAACGGAAAACACTTTCCAGTAAAAGAAAAACATTTTCCGGTCTACGAAAAACACTTTCCAGTCAAAGAAAAATTTGACTTGGTTTCCAGGAAAGTGTTTTCCCTTTTGGCTGTGTTTGTTTTCCGGAAAGTGGTTTCCGAAAAACCACTTTCCAAACTTTCATGTGTTTGTTTGCCATTAGAAAAGTTGGTTAACGGAAAACACTTTCCAGTCAAAGGAAAATTTGGCTTGGTTTTCAGGAAAGTGTTTTCCTGGAAAATTTGGGCGGAAAACACTTTCCGGAAGTTGTGAAAAATTTAGAAATGTCATTATTTGCGGATTATATCAAATTTGATCCTCAAACTTTTGATTGCTATATATATTTTGTTTTGAATATTTATTTTTAATTTCATCTCTTAAAATTTAATTTTTATATTAACTTTGGTCCTTATTTTTATAATTGCTATTTGCTTTTTCCTTATCATTTTTTATTGAAATTTTTTATCTATCAAATTTGATCCTTATTCTTTTGATTGTTACTTATTTTATTTGAAATAATTTATGAAATGTTAATTATTATTATTTTAATTTCTTCATCTTTCAATTTTTTTTTTTTTATTTGATCTCTATTATTTTGATTATTATTTATTTTATCTGAGATAATTTATGAAATTATATTTTTTTTCAATTTCATTCTCATTGAACTTTTTAATTTGTAAGATTTGTTTCTCATTATTTTAATAAACTTGAAAAAAATAAAACATTAATAAGTTATTTTCCAGCTCATTTTCCATTACATAACCAAACACTGGAAAGTGTTTTCCAACTTATTTTTCATTACACTACCAAACATCGGAAAATACTTTCCTGGAATTCACTTTCTAAAAGAAAACTACTTTCCAGCAAACAAACGGGGCCTAAGAGTAAAAGTTATCTAGAACATTATGAAGGTTTAGAAGGTAGCACAAAGAACCTTACAACAAAAATTCAATCAATGGTAGCATTTTGTAGCAAAATTAACTGAGCAGATTGACCAATCATGATGGGGTCTTGTAAATAGAAATCGCAAAAAAAAAGAGGAACATGCTTGGAGGTTTATCTTAGAGCAAGCCTAACCCCATACCTATTCCTGAAAATCAAACTAGACAAACTTGTCTGTATGGGTGGTATTGGTGAAGACGAACTTGATGGGGAGGGGGGGGTTGCAGAGCCTTGGCAAACCAAGATATACCATTATAACCTAAGAGACAAATCGTGATTGAACGACAATATGAGCAAGAACCTTCCAAAGACGAGGGTGAGCTGTGTGATCCTAATGGACATAATGAAAAAGATTTTTATGATGATGATGATGATAAGAGATATATCTATGTGTTTAGGAAGATGTTGCTAACACAAACGGTTGTCGAGGGTTCACAACGAAACAAGTTATTTCATATTTAATGCACACTTGATTAATTTGATTGTTGATAGTGGTAGCTACAAAAATATTATTACCAAACATACTACTAATAAATTAAAAATACCATTAGAGCCACATTAAAATATAATCTTCTATCTTTTTAATTATCCTAGGAGTTTTTTTTTTTTTTGGCAGCTTGAATGTTTTCCACGTCGCAATGTGGCAAGTGGTTACTATTGTTGCCAAGTGATTAAATATCATTGGATTGGTACACATGTATTGTAATTTCTCTTGGGATGATTTGAGCATCCATACATACCATACCAACGGTGGTCGGAACATTAGATTTGAAGCAAATTCTGTAGCTGTGGGCAACCTTTCCAATTGGACATTGAACGGGTGAGTCTATAAAATTCAGACATGCTAAAATAACACTATCCAAATATCATTAGATATCTGCATTATATATAGCAATCCCAGTTGGGGCTCCTTTGGATAGTTACTTCAGAGACAACCCAAGTTTAATAGCAAGCCTTCTGTGGTAAGAAATTGTATGAATTTATTTTCATTGTAAGAACATACAACAAGTTGATTTTGCCTCTCTTTTGTTTAGCCATAGAATCAGTAGAAGATGATCACATTGCAATCAGTTAATGGAAATTTGAAAAAAAAGGGCATTGACTTGATTAATAATTCTCAATCGTTGTGGAGGTTTATAGTAACAGTACCTTGCAAATCTTACGCAAGGGAGATATCTCTATCTTACAAAAATCAAAATGAAAACAAAGCACCAATTACATACGTATACAGAGAAGATAGACAATGAATTCAAAGAAATTAAAATCATAATTAATCAGTAATTGTTTCCTTGGGTGTCATCGTACTGATCAGTAGTATCAGGCTCCTCACACATTGGAGACGTGAAGTAAAATGGAGTGAGCATGTATTTAACGGTGTCACGGTACACGGAAGTGGGTCGCTTGAGCTTCACTCCTGATTTCCCACCAGCAAAGTCGGTGAGGATGTTACAACTAGGGTCTGGTGATGATACAAGCCTCACTGAGCATTTCTTCTCCTTCAGTTGCTTCCCATTAATGTATTTGCTCACTATCATGTCAAATTCTCCTCTTTCATCTGTCACATCACTATCGTAATGTATTACTCTGCCTCTATCATCAGTGCATGTAAGGCATACTTTACTCCCTGCAATGCAACCAACCATCAACTCATCAAAATTAGAGATTTTACTGTATGATCTTAAGTGTATGTCATAGTTGTGCGCGTAAAGTAAAAACCTTGCTATGATACATGTAAGATTTGATGGATTCACCAGTAAAAACATCACAGAGGCGACAAGGGGAATACAGAGGGAGAGGGGTACCTTTAATGGGCCTGTCGCCATTAATCCAGTCATTATAACCCTTGGTGCAGTCCTGGCACATTACTTTCCCGGCAACATTTATGACCCCATAAGTTTCCTCCCAAGCCATGGCTAAAGTGGTGCATCCCACCAGAAGAGATGCTGCAATCAACGTCAAAATAGGAGCTGCCATCTTTCTTTGTTTTCTCTCTCGCTCCTGATAGATTAAAGAGACTAAATCCTTGCTTACAAGAAGGCCATATATGTACATATATAGTTAGTTATAGGAGGTTCTTGAGAATTTATTTCGAAATGGAAGTGGACGGGCACTACTCGTTGACGTGCAATCCATTATCTTCTTCTATATTAGCATTTAGCATACATTCTAGCTTCCTGACCCCAAATTAAAAATAAAAAAAAGGTTGACAACTTGGCTTCAACCATTATGCAATGGAGTCCCAACAAAATAGTTGAAGGCAGGCGAAAGGCGTCTCCGTCAAACTAATGGGTTGAGCAAGAAAATTAAAATATCATTGCTATTTCACTTGGAGATGGAAGAAAACCAAGCTGCATATTTCTTAGTAACATTTTGATCCTCGCATAATAGAGAAATTTGATTCATTAACAATTTGTATCCAGAGGAAGCCCCATTGAAGTAAATAGGAAAGAAATAATCTTGATTGCAGCTCAATTGGTTAGGTTATAATTTTATTTTTTAGAGGTTACTAGTTCGAGTTTCATAAATTTTAGGATCATTGAAGGCTTATATAGTCGTTAACTTCAGGGTCCATGAGATTAATCGAGGTACATGGTCGTTAACTTCAGGACCCGTGGGATTAATCGAATTGCGTGCAAATTAATCTAAACATCCATTAATAAAAAATAATAATTAAATAACCCAGCCGGACTCAAACTAGGAGTTTTTCACTTCCAAATATATATATTTAAGAGCAAAAGATCCCTAACTCTGTTACTTGTGCATGGTGTTTGTCTCTCTCTCTCTCTCTCTCTCGTTATTATTATTATTATTATTATTATTATTGAGACTATCTTCGGCTTCTCGGTAGAGGTCGTCGACTTCCGGATGGGTATTGGTTTCATAATTCAGCACTTTTTAGATCGCAGCAATGCATGGAAGACAAATTCTAACAATGGATTAATTGAGAAGAAGGGCCCAGGATTTTTATTTTTTTTTCTTTTGAATTTCAGATTCCAGTTTTGAGGGGTTTTTTTTTCATCAGAAAGGAGAAATTTTATGGTATTTAAATTATTAATAGTTAGATTTTATAAATTATTTAAATTTTTTTAAATTTTCATCTAAAAAAAAAAAATAGATGAAAAGTTGATAAATTTTCCTCTTTTTGCTTATCCAACTTCTATTACATGAGACATCTCAATGAACTATCAGATAAAAATGATAAAAGAATTTATGGTAATTATAAACTCTAACTTGTCCAACAAATAACCTTGATCCAAATGGTTCAAGACTTTTTATTGTTTGCAATTGCATACTGAATAAAGAAAAACTCAACCCAAATCAACACACAGCCAGTATTTGATATTAATACACTTATGAAATTCATAGAATGAAAGTTATTATTATTATTTTTTTTAACAGAGATGGAAGAGGAAAGGAGAAACATAAAGAAAACATGTTTGGTTTTGGATTGTTTGACTTAAGGGAAAGAACCCAATACTTAGCTTCACTGACCTTTCTTTCCTTCTAACGAAGAGAAGTTGAGGGCATTACCGTGGTCTTATGTGATCGAAGCTCCGGCTGTAATCTGTGATGTGGTGAAAGTCTTGATTTGATCCAATGGACAATGAATTTGGGTTGGGTTTTTGTTCTTCATAACTTCTATAACTTTGTAAGGTTGCTCCTGTTGAAATCCTTCTCTCTAAAATGACACAGTAAAATCTTTGGAAAAAGTCATAGGAATCTAGGCTCAAAGCGTTCTCCAGATGGTTCATATTTGATTGCAGATTCCATTTGTTTTAAATCACACAAGCATCTATGATCTATCAAGTCTAGCTGCTGCAAAATTGCTTGCTTTGAGGAGTGAGTTTGATTCGAGCCAAAGTTTTTAAAGTTTTGTTTTTTTCTTAATCATCAGAAGATTCTGCGATGTTGGGTGGCTGGCCCAAGTTTTCACTTTCAAGTTCATCCCAGACAATATGTTTTGTTGGGCAATCGCAGAGCTTGGATTTTAGTATATGCAAAAGGAGCTTTCTTTTGGGCCTGGCAGATTTGAACGTGGCTGGCAAAATAAGATGCTTTTTTAAAAAAATATTATTCATTAACACCGTCTTTCATGCATAGTAATGAAACCTATCCCGACACCGAAGATCAAGGTAAGTAAATCAGAATGATAGTTTTTCAAGTTAAAATGGTATTGTTTTGAAAACAAATTAAAAAATCAAACTGAATTTTAATCATATACATGATAAATAAAGTATGATTTCATGCAGGCCCCAAGTTTGAAGTTCTATCTTAAATAAGTTAAAAAAATTGGTAAAAAAATTGGTAAAATTACCTTGGTGATTGTCTTATATGACATGACGGTTTATTCCAAGTCACTACTTGAAGCATACTTTGTGCGACATTTACGAGTTTGAGAATTTGATTAGATAAAATTAGAGTGACACTTGATTTTATGAAGTTTTTAAATACTAAGGATTTTATAGAATGATCTTAATCCACAAATTTATCATAAAAAAAGGAATTGTTAATGTCCTTATTTTACTTTAGAGAAATATTTTTTTTTTTTTAGTTTAACGTGGGTGTCCAAGCCAGCTTGCACGCACCTCGACTAATCCCACGGGCCCTGAAGTTAACGACCATATAAGCCTCAAGTAGCCATCATATGAGCAACCACAGGGCTCAAACTTGAGACCATAGAGAGAGCAAACCTCTTGGTCCCAAGCTTTTACCACTGGGCCACCACCTAGATGGTTTAGAGAAATATATTTTAATGATTGTATATTTAGCAGTTTTAATTTAATAAAGTAAGGTTCGAGTACTAAAGATTATAGTTTACTAGTTATAGATATGTAGTGGAGGATGATTACCTCTAAAAAACCCAACCATGAACAAGTCTAATCACAAATATGAAATGCATGGAGGCCATTGAAAATGTAATGGTTGTTTTCAAAATGCATTCAAAGAAAAAAGACAATCTCAGTAACAAATACCGGGTAAAAAAATCAACACACTTGGAAGTCAAGGCTAACCACCACCCCCGCATGGGATTTCACTTAAAAAGACCTCTCGGTGGATGCTGTGCCTCATTTCGTTTGTAAATCACACAACATACGGCTCATGCCTCCTTGTCACAGCAAACCAGCTTCCTTGAGAGCAACCTTGAAGCCCTCTTCACTGCCCCATGATGGTATCTGCATCGGAAATTAACATAAATTAAGCAATCAAATAATAAAATTCAAATTAATCCTTTTACAATAGCTGACAAAAAAAAAATGTCTGATAGATCAATATATACTCTATAGTATCCACCGATATCTAGCAGTTGAACACCATCTTACCTCTCGAGCATAAATAAAAAAAGAGCAAATCTAAAAAAATTTCAAACAGAGAATTAGTTGGAGAATGAAGTATTTTATGAAACCTAAAAAGGCCACTAGGGTTTTTACCTCAGCTACTGGACTATTGAAGTAGCTCTCTATCTTCCTCATGATCATCAAATCATGGTCAGTCATTATGAAATTAAACACAGCCCCTGCAGGATTACATAAAACCACTCAAAATCAATAATTGCTTCTTTCACAGTTGTAGTATTATAGAACCCAATCATTTTTTTTTTCTAGAGAAGCATTACAGAAGTGCATCTGAAAAAGAAAAAGGTAGAACCAAAGTTTACCTTTGCGGCCAAAACGCCCAGCCCTACCAATCCTGTGCAAGTAGACCTCATAATGAGGCTCTGATTGATTTTCATACTTCACTGGGAGATCATAATTGATTACCAAATTAACCTGCAACAGGAAGAGGGCAGGATAAGTTTCATACTCAATACATATTTATCAATGAACACCAGTAAGAAGAGGCTTTTGGGTAAATTAAAGAGGCACCTGTTGTTGGTCAAAACCTCGGGCGAGAACATCAGTTGATATGAGAACTTGAGTCAATCCATCCTTGAATTCTTTGACTATTTTATCTCGGTCTTCAAGATTAAGTGCGCCATGAATGGTAGTGACTTCATAGCCTAATTCCACAAGGGAAGTGTGCAGCATGCTGGCGCTGCGCTTTGTGTTGACAAATATAATGATCTGGCCTATGTTCTCTCCCAGCTCAAGAATCCTATCTTTTACTACTCTAATCTTGGCAAGTTCATCAGGAAGAATCACCTTATACTGCTTCAATGATTCTAATGACAGATCTTCTTTCTTTACAAAAAGTTGATTGTAATCTTTCACAACCTTTGACACAAAGTTCTTAACAGTCTCATCAAAAGTGGCAGAGAACAGAAGAACCTGGAACCAGATTGGAAATAGAAAGAAGTAAACCACCGGTCTTCAAATTTAGAAATGCAACAAAGTCCTTGATCTGATCCCAACAAACTAATCATTTGATGCATACAAATCTTCTGCACATTATGGATAGCATGCAGGTATGGAATGATCAGTGAAGTTCTTTCATTTTTATTTTTTTAATCTGTATACATGTTATTCAATAATAAATGTAATTTTTGTTGCTCTTTCTCTCTCATTGTGTATATTATTGAGCAACTATGTATTTTGGTTGTTAGAATTCGAGAAATCAACTTTGAAATCTGAGATGATAAAAGGTAAAGAACTTTTGGATCTTATTTCCTCTACCTTCCCCACCCTCAGTAAAAGATATGTGAATTGCATGACAAACCTGGCAATGAGAATTGAATCTTTGAATGTCCTTCATTATCCTCAAGGAATCGTCTTGAAAGCCATCCTGCAAGATTTCACTCTAAATCAATAAAACTCTTATGTAAACCAACCAAAGATCAACAACTTATGCACAACTCATCAAAGATTGTCTACTATCACTTTCAAATGACTTAAAGTACAGGAAAGACATTAACACCAATGGGTCTGTAGTCCAGTGGTACTCTTGCAAAAGCAAGAAGGTTTAGAGTCTCACTTTGTCAATTTCATTACTGGTATCAACAAAAACCACTAATTGAGCCTGTATTCAAAAAAGTAATTGTACTATTAATTAATTCTAGCCAATGCAGTGAAACAGCTAAAGGTACAGATGATGATTGGCGGTAGCAGCATCCGTTTAATCAGAAAATAACATATAAACTAAATCATATAAATAGCATGAAATGTACAAAATTTAATGAAATCTCCTCTCTAAATACATCGCCAGAGAGGTCAATTTAATGAGTATGTCATGTCTATCTGCTTGTAAACATCATTTAAATGTAAATTACTTCAATGAAATGCAACAGTGCAACAATATGTTTATCGTTAGCAAATCACACCAAGTTTGAAGGAAAAATTTTATGTGGTAGGATTAGTTGCAATAAGATCCCCATTAATTAATGATATAGAGTGCTGCATGATTAAGAGAGAATATAAGTGTGATGAGATTGAAGTATGCCTCGTTTTTTATCTAGTGACACCCAATGTCACAATGTTCTAAAAGGAACAAAATATTTTATAAATATACTTTATTTAGCACGTATCAGTCCTTATCCTCAGCTGTGTATGTGAGTGAGAGAGTTAGAAAGATAAGCATTCCCAAACATTCCAGACAACATAATATGGGAAATAACCAAAGTGATTCACTACATCTTCATATTTTGTTTTAAAAAATGCAGAAACAAATGAAATTAGCATGTATAAATCACAACTTGAAACTGGGGCAGTGAGCCTTAATACTACAATATTCTAGCTTAGGGCTGGGGTTCTGGGACACAAGATTTGGAATTCATGACAAGCAACTCGCAGATATTGAAACCAACTCTTAGCTATGAAAATCTTGAACCACAGTTCTGCTGTTTTCCTGCTGTATTCTCTCTCCTGCCCCTCGAAGGCCACTTGACCTCAAGATTGAGGTAGGGTATAGCGTGGTTAAAAAGCTAGAGTTCTCAGGCCCTAAGATTACATACCTAAACTGTAGAGAAATTTAGAGGAAATTCTCTGGTGTTTTATTAAAAGTCTTAACAATAATCTTCTTCTCAAAATAAAATAAACTAAACACCCCTATTTAAATTAGTCTTAAAATCCTTTATGGAAAAGGATTCCTCATTAAAACGTACTTAATCATCTAGCATTAGGATTCATAAATGGTAAAGTACTAAATAAATTAAAAGTCCTAATCTAAATAGGAAAAAGAATTCAAATACATTAACGTAAATAAAGATAATCTCGTGCAGTAACTTCCAAGCCTTATTTGAAGGCCTTCCTGATCTCCGATCATTATTAAACAAAGCCTTCAAAATTTTCTGTCAAAATTCCAGCTCGATCAGATTAAAAGTTATGCTTGATTTACCAAACTGCATCTTGGATTCTTATTAAACTCCTCATAACCTAAAAATCTTAACTATTAATGAAATAATCCCATAAATATTATTATGCCAAGAAAATGGAAGAAATTTCCCCACGTCAAAGATTGGTCATGAGCATATACTATGGCCACTCTCCTTAAAAGTTGAATGAAATTGCAATTCAGAGACAGAAGACTGTTGTACATGTAACCTTAAACTAATGATTTTGTTTCTGCTACACTATCAATTCTCAACTACTTTTCTCCTTGGAAATTGTGCCTTTATTAATCTCTACTATAATGCATCAACCATCAACTCTTCAACAGCTCTACTTCTGTTCAATGTAGACTCATCATTGTATGATAGTACCATTGGACAAGTTGCAGAACTGAAACAGCAGTGGATAGGTGAAACTTGAAAAATCTCTTAAATCAGAACATAAAGCAAGGTGTGCCTATATCAACCTCTACAATAATGTATCAAACATCATCTCTTCAACTGCTTACATCTGTTCAATACAGTCTCATCATCAATATGATATCGCCATTTGACAAGAAGTTGCAGTACCAAAATGGCAATGGACTGGCAAAACTTAAAAATTTTCCTAAGTCATAACATAAAGCAAAGTGCATTAACTAGGATCAAGTAATTGGGAAATTTTTCGGATCCAATACCCCCAACACCAGGGGAAAAAAAAAAAAAAGGAGAGCGAGAGAGCACCAAGTTGAACTGCTAAAGATATGCAAAAAAATCACAGCATAGCATAACCGAAGAAACTAAAAGATGCTATGCAGGTAAAGGGTGTCCATTAGTTATATAATATCATAGCAACCATATTAGGAACATGATTCATTTTGTATATGTACCTTGGCCAGCATGTGATCAGCTTCATCAAAAACAAGAACCTTCATATCATTAACACCCAATTTCTTTTGCGACATCAATCTCTTTATCGTACCAGGAGTCCCAATCACCACTTGTGCAGATATTGGAGGTCGGTATCTGGATCTATCATTATTTCTGCTTTCTATGGGCACCGCACATTCTGAACTTATTCCAGTGTACTTTCCCATCTTCTGAAGAACTTCCATATTCTGAAAGGACGAATTTGTTATCATCAAAACTGAAACTAGCACTTTATTTTAACTGTTAAGTTATATTTTTAACGAAGAACTACTAAATCACTTATTACTAGTGTATTAATCTAAGATTTAAAACTCAAAAACTTGTGCGAGCCAGGGTCTAAGGATTTCACATGATGAAGATCCAAGAATGTGCTTGTATCGGGTTTCAAAATAAATGTTAGAAATAAAAATGAACCTGAAGCCATTATGAAAGCAAGTGTTTCTCATACAAAAATTCCCCAAAATATTTGAAACTTGATATTCCTCCCTCTTATTTTACTTGATTGACCAAACCAAACATTGAAAAAAATGGTAAAGGGAAAAAAAAGAACTGGAACACAAGAACCAACCTGAATCGATAACTCTCTTGTAGGGCAAATGCAGAGTGCTTGGGGACTTTGTTGTTTTGGATCAACACGACTCAACATGCCAAGCACAAAACAAGTGGTCTTACCAGAACCATTATGTGCCTGAGCAATCAAATCTTTATATGGAGGAGTCATGATCATTGGAAGACTAATAGCTTGAATCTTACTAGGCTTCTGGAATTTCATCTCCACGTACAAACCCTTGAGTAGCTCCGGGGACAGGTTCAAATCTTCAAATGTGGATGCTGATGTGTATGGTGTATCCCCTGTTGTAACCTACATCAAATTGAACTGCAAAATTTAAGAAACAAGACTAAAAAATAACCTTACAATTGGTTGCCAACTTCCAATGTCACAATCAAAACTCAACCAACATTGATTATTGCTTTCCAGCAAAAAACCATATCATATAAGCCCATTCACTCGTTTGGGCACAAATTACAAAACAAATGAATCAATTTAATAAAAATCTTAATACCCACCGTAAACAAAAGCACATAAAAACTTCAAAAATTTAATCATCTGAATTTTTTTATTAAACCCTAATTATTACACAGCAAAAAAAGAAGAACAAACAGTTAAGAAAACACTAATTTGTTTTATTTAAACCCTAATCAAACAATGAAACAATAAGAAAGTAAATATTCGATCTCAATTTTCACATTATCAGATAAAAACTGTCTAGAGAGTGGGGGGGGAGATAGTACGGCTTGTATTCTAGAGTCTTCAGGTTCGTCAAGGAACTTGTTGACTTTCGTGTTCTCGTCGATAGCTAATGCGTCAACGTTTAGCTCCAAGACAGCTTTTTCCTCTGTTGCGCTCGGCTGAACCTCTTCGTCATCTACTTCGTCGCTCCATAATCTTTTAGTCTCCGGCACCGCCGGTTTTTGGCCCTCGGAGCTGGAAGCGGCGGTGGTTTCAGTAACTTCCGCCATTAGAAAGATCGAGGGAGATTGCGATCGATAGCTGATTGAAGTTGAGAGAGGGAAAGAAAAAACAATACCGAAAGAGCGTACAGCAGTAGAAGGTTCGAGTTAATTTATATAGAGAGAGACTGTAGAGATTTACTCTGATTTAATTAGCTTAATATTCAAGCGGTGAAATTTAATTAGCTTAAATTTCAAGCTGCTAAGGTGGTTCATAGAGTGAAGCGATAAGTTTTATTTACAGTTTCCCTGTGCCACCTAAATTTCTCCAAGTCTGTCTCTTTTTTTTAATCATCAACAGATAAATAGCATTGGTACACCTTTGTTCCATTAGATTAGAATTAGAATTAGAATTAGAATTAGACTAGTTGGTGGATTTTTTTTAAACCTGATGTTAAAGTGTTGCCACTGTTTTTTAAAGTAAAATAAAATTTTGTAAATCAGAGTTATAGAATTTGATGCTAAAGGATGAAGATGGATAAAAATGAAAAAAAAAGTTTTAATCCAATTTAAGTTAATATGAAAAACTTGTAACTTGAATCATGAATCTGAGATATTGTAGAAAAAATAAATAAATAAATTCAACACTAAATGTTGAAATCAAGAAAGAAAATAGATGCAGAGAAGGATTTAAAAAGAAAAACGATGTCAACTCGGGCTAACAACAAATACTCATTGCCCGGATCATGAGATAAAGATGATCGCATCGCGAAATATAACGAAGTTAAATCCTTAACAATACAATGCAAAAGGCTGGAAAAAAAAAAAAGCAATTCTAAGAAAAGAATAAAAAAAAGCAATTAAAATAATAAAAATAAATTTAACACGAAAATAAAATAAAATGACAGATATCAATTTAGGTTAAAGTTTTATATATATGACTCAGGTCATGAGACTACAATAACCGCACTGAAAAATTTAAGGAAACTCAATTCTAAATAGAATAAATATTGAATGATGAAATTAAAAAAAAATTCAAAAAAGAAACCAAGGCAAAAAAAAATAAAAGAATAAAAGTTAAATCTGACATAAAAATTAAATCGAATCAAATCATAAGAGGTGAAATTAAAAAAAATAACAATAAAAAAATAAGGATTAAATCTTATATAAAAATCAATCAGAATGAATGCTAAGGGATTAAATTAAAAACAAAATAAAAAAAATGATTCAAAACAAATAAAGAACAATCAAAATCAAAAAAATGAGAACCATAATTTAAATAAGAAGAAAATGGAGGGCAGCCTTTGATTTTGGCTAGGTTGGCATGGTTTTCAAGGGGAAGAGAGAGAGAAAGCAAGGGAGAGAAAAAATTTCAACTGTCACCAAACCACCATGAAAAACCTTACACGTATCGCCCAATTGGATGCACCTTCATGTGAGGAATCGAAATAGACAATGTTTGGCCATTTTTGGCAACTAGAAGGTGCCACATGCACTATCCAAAGGGCTTAAGCGCCTCCCATCAGCGTTGCACGTGCCAATAATTTTTATCTTTTTTTATTTAATTTATCAAAAGACAGAAGTGTCTTTAACCCCACATGATATTAACAAAAAAAAAATATAAGGACGAAAGAGACGCTTGACATAACCTAAGATTTTTTTTATTTTAAGGGCACCTTAATAATTATACTGTGCTAGCGAAGATAAAAATAAAAATGAAAATTCTCCTGCCCAAACAATTAAGCAAATGTAACTTTTAAAGGTATTTTAAATATTATATTGTGCAAAAAGTTAAGAGGTTATTCTACCCCCGGTCAATATAGTAATGATAAGTAGATCTCGTGGAAAAGATGATTCTGCCCTTAAAAATAAGTTATATTGTTTTCACTATAAAGAGCAAAATAGTCTATCACTGTGCAAATCCATAGTAAAATGTGAGAGCTTTCATAGTAAAAACACGATCACATATCAAATTTTTTTTAATTAGAATTAGAAAAAAAAACTAATTTGGCTAGGTGTTTTAATATTTTAATTATTGTGGACTCATTGTTTGGCTTTTTTCATTATTTGATTTTTTTTTGCACCCTATGTTTTATTTGTTTTTTCAATCACATAACTTTTTATTGTTTCAATTGAATCTCTTCACAATTAATTGTTTAATGTTTTGGCATGATAGTTTGATTATGTTAGATTAGTATATGTTTCCTATAGTGTTGGTAAAGTATTTCAATAATGGGTTGATGTAGAATTTTACCAAACAAAAATGCAATCTATTGTTTATTTGAAATAAAAATCAAAGGACTTAAATTGAAACCTATGGAAACAATTAAGCATCTTTCCCCTAAAAAATTTTCCCTTCGCCTTTGGCCATTTTTTGCCTTTGGATTTTGATCAAATTTCTTTTTGGTCCTTATGATTTTTCAATTGATGCTTTGATTCAAGAGTTAATTTCTTCACGTTGACATCCCTAGGTAATACAGAGGAGAGATAAAGTAACTAAAAAGTGATTGAGAAGAGATAAATTCCTTAGTTATTCAATTTACATCAATGAAGATACCTGTTCTTGGTATCAATGGAGTTTATTTAATAACAGAAGTTCTATTTGTGGTGTTTCTTGCATTTCATCTTGCCGAACAAAATAAATCTAGGCTGATGAAGATAATTTTTTCGATTAGATTCTGGTTTAGGAGACAATTTTAGGGTTTTTTGGTTGATAAACTATTTGGTTAGGCCCAACCTGGAGCTTAGGCCCAATGTGCCATGCCCGAGCTTAAGTGGGGCATGCACCCCCGACACCCTATAAGTTTGGGTTGTCATGCCCAAACCCAATATTCTTGGGTCAAAGCAATGCTTCTGGATCTATTTTCTGCTCCTAATGGCCTCAAACAATTTGCTTGAGCTCAACACTCCTTTATAAATTTTTTTAGGACCTTATATAGGTCCCTCAATACTTTATACTAATCTAATGCATATTATTTTGAGTAGAGTACAATTCAAAATATCATAAAGGTGAAATGACTCTTCAGCCTCTCTTCTACACTAAAAGACAAGATTCACCGGTTATAAATACCTATGAATTCTTCAAGCTCTAGGTTCATAATCTCTTCATTTATATATTTTCAGAGCATATCTTTCTAAAATATCATTGCATTTTTTTATATATATAAAAGAAATTTACTTTAAGCTTATGAGAGTCCTCTCATCTACCAAAAAGGATCTTTTACAAATATTAACTATTAACCACCTTGACTTACCAAACATTAAGCACCAGCTACCAACTCAATTGGCTAGGGAGAATGAATCAAATTGTTAGAACTAAGAGATTAACTGATTATCCAACACACAAGTCTTGTTTCTAAACTACTTGGATATTTTGAAACTTCATCATTAGCTAATTATTTTTTCAATGAAATTTAAATTATTTATCCTTTTATATATAACAAATATTATTGCACGAATAAATAAATAAATAAAAACTTTGAGTGCTGCTGCGAAATAAGATTGGTTGTCTCAGTTTATATTTGTCTTTAAAATTTTTGATCTTTTAACTTTAGAAACTCTTTTTTTAACATTTATTAAAACATATAAATGTTAGTAATTATACATAAAGCAAAAAGTCATTAGTGTTTTATTGTGGACCATGAATAATGCAACCCACGGTAAAATGTTTGTTTTGCCCTTTTAAAACCAAAAAACCAAACACACACTCAAGGGTAAAATCGTATTTACATATATTTATTGCATAATGTAATTACACTAATGCCCTTGAAAAAAAACATAGTTAATGTCTAAAGGGTGTTTGTAGTTTTTCACATTTTTTTGTATAGTGTAATTACCGTATAGCCCCTATGGTCAACTTTTGTTTGCCTAAGGTCAAGTGGCATTTTTAGTTTTTTAATCTTGGTTTTCTTGCAATTATCACGTGGGGTCAAGAGTGTTCTGATTTTTTTAATTAAAAAAAAAAGTTGATGGCATGTGCAGAGTACGCATTAGTAAGTGAGAGGTGCTCGTGCTCTTTGGGTGGCGCCTTCTGATGGCCGTGGGTAGCCTTTTAGGGCATTGTCCAAAGCATTGCGTCACCCTCTACACGTTGAGCCAGCACATGTCGGCATTTATGGCATGAAAGAGCTCCGTGCGACAATTTTTCAGCTCCTCTTTGTTTCTCTCTCCTCCAGCTCAAAGGGTGTGCTGACCTTGCAAAATTGCAAAGTTGTCTTCAATCTTTTAATTGTATCGAATTTGATTTATTTGTTTTTCAATTTCATCCCTTGTCATTTAATTTTTTATGTTTTTTTTAATCAATTTTGATTCTCATTCTTTTGATTCCTATTTATTTTGCTTTCATTTTTTTTTCTGATTAGATTTTATTTTTTGATTAATCCCTAATCATTTGATTTTAATTCCTTTTTTTTTTTGAATTTGATCTCCATTCTTATGATTGCAATTCCTTTTATTTTGAGTTCTCTTATTGATTAATTGTTGTTTGGCAATTTCATCTCTCATTGTTTAATATTATTGAATTTTCATATCATATTTGGTGGTTATTTTTTTTTATCATACTTTTAAAACTCGACTTGGGAGTCGATTCTCGTCATGTCTTAAGTTACGGGTTGGGTCGAAAAATCGGGGTTGCTGAGGTCAAACATATTTTTTTTATTTTACAGGAAGTAAAATTGAAATTATTTTGATAAAAAAATAATGGAGATAAAAATTCAATTATAATCCTCTTTCTTTTGATTGGTTTTTCTTTGTTTTGGATTCCTTTTTAGATTTTTTTTTCTATTTCACCCCTTTTCTATTTGATTTTGTTTTGTTTTTTATATTAAATATGGTACCCATTCTCTTTATTGTTGTTTTTTTATATTCTTTTCTTATTTGTTTTCTTTCAATTTTATCCCTTAACATTTTATTTCATTTTTTTTTAAGATTTAGTTCTCATTTTTTTATCCCTTTCTTAATTTGTTTTTTTTTTCTTTCATTTTTGTCCCTCAACATTTTATTTTAATTTTTAATTTAATTTTGGTTCTCATTCTTTTAATTACTTTTTTTTTATAAATCTTTTTTTATTAAGTCTCTCATTATTTTTTTATTAGTTTTTATATCAAATTTGATCCTTATTGTTTTGATCACCTTTTGTTTTCTTTTTATTATTTTAATGGTTAAAAATTTTATTCAATATTTTGTTTTTGATCTTCTATATGATCATTTCGGTCTCATAACCAAAGTTACTAGTTTTAAAAATTAGCTTCATTTAACTTTGATTTTTGTTATTTTATTCTTCGATATGAAATTTTTGGGTATTGAGCTTCTTATTTTTTTTTTAAAAAAAATTGTTCTGGATCACAAATTAATTAAGTTAATTTAAGTTGATCAATTGAATTTTTTTTGGTTAAAAAATTAACCCACTCACGAACACAAGAAAAAAATATCTAATTTCTACTAAAACTTATGCTTTCGGCTTTGAATTCACAATCATAATTTTTTTTTACTTCTAAAAATTGCGTTGAGAATAATTATTCATTTAAAAAAAAACAAAAACAATTCATCTGCCACTCGGCAAAGCGAGGTCAGCTATTCCGACACTAGTGAGCATCAAAATTCCCAATCTATCATCCCGCACTCCACTTGAATAGAAAAAAAAACTGAAAAACCCTGAAATAAACCTTCTTTCTCTAGCAACCTCCTCCAATGGCAGACCTCAAACTCTCAGAAACTCGAGATCTAACAAGAATCGAGCGCATAGGCGCTCACTCCCACATCCGCGGCCTGGGGCTCGACTCAGCCCTCGAGCCACGCGCCGTCTCTGAAGGAATGGTGGGACAGACCTCAGCCCGCAAAGCCGCCGGCATCATCCTCCAAATGATAAAAGAAGGAAGAATCGCAGGCCGAGCCGTTCTTATCGCGGGTCAACCCGGAACCGGTAAAACTGCAATCGCCATGGGTATGGCAAAATCCCTAGGTCTTGAAACCCCATTTGCAATGATCTCCGCTAGCGAAATATTTTCTCTTGAAATGTCGAAAACCGAGGCTTTAATGCAGTCTTTTAGGAAAGCAATTGCTGTTAGAATTAAAGAAGAAACCGAGGTGATTGAAGGTGAAGTGGTAGAAATTCAAATTGATAGGCCAGCAGTGGCTGGTGCTGCTTTGAAGACGGGGAAACTGACTATGAAGACAACGGAGATGGAGGGGGTTTATGATTTGGGAGCGAAGATGATTGAGAGCTTGGGAAAGGAAAAGGTGCAAAGTGGGGATGTTATTGCTATTGATAAGCCTTCTGGGAAAGTTACCAAGCTTGGTAGGTCTTTCTCGCGGTCAAGGGATTATGATGCTATTGGACCGCAGGTTAGGTTTGTTCAGTGTCCTGGTGGGGAGTTGCAGAAGAGGAAAGAGATTGTGCATTGTGTCACGCTTCATGAAATTGATGTCATCAATAGCAGGTATTTCCATGGAATTATATTTTCAGCGTTTCCGATTGTGTTTATTTGATGGGATTGAGTTTACTAGTTATTAGGTCATGTTATCCATGCTTGCTGTGTTGTTTTGGTTTGTTGTGATACTTGAGGAAAGATGGAGGAGCTTCTCTTTAAGTTAACCCATAATTTGTAAATGTTCACAATTTTGGAGAATATTAGAGACCCCTTAGCCTGTTGCTTAATTACATTTCTTGTCAAATTCCAACCTTTTAACATGGCTACAACTAAAGCCTTAAATACTTGTTGGCTAACCCATTAGTATTAGCAAAAAATTGGTTACTAATTTATGTTTAGAATCTTGGTGATTTTGGGTTGATGAAATATTGATAGAAACACTGCCTTGCACTCTGGTAAATAGAACTTTTCTGGCCTCTTTTAGCCTCTAGATCTGTTATATTTTTAGCTTGTTTATTGTAAGGTGAATATTTGAGATACATGTCGCATGAAAGAAACAGATGACAAATGTTCTGTTTTAGCTATTATTTGAAGCCCTTGGATGGAGATCAATCACATATTTTTGGAAACTCTCAAGGTGGGTAATAGGGGCAGAATTGTTTCTGTGGCGAAATTGTTTATGCAATAGAGTTGTTTCTGTGGCTTCCATACTTTCTTGTACTTCAGGGGCGGTTTCGTGGGTGTCTACTGTGATGTTGTGCTCTTTCCTTCCAATTTAAGCTTAATGGAAATAAATAGGGCATGTAGCTGTAATTTAGATTCATCATTACCAGCAGATTATTTGTTCCATTTTATCATCTTTTATTGTTCTCCACTTTCAGAACACAGGGATTTCTGGCTCTCTTCACTGGTGATACTGGTGAAATTCGTGCAGAAGTAAGGGAACAAATTGACACGAAGGTGGCAGAATGGAGAGAGGAAGGCAAAGCAGAGATTGTGCCAGGTGTTCTCTTCATTGACGAGGTGCACATGCTTGACATTGAATGCTTCTCTTTCCTGAACCGCGCTCTTGAGAATGAGATGGCTCCAATATTAGCCGTTGCTACCAACAGAGGGATTACTACCATACGAGGAACAAATTACAAATCTCCACATGGGATTCCAATAGATCTCCTTGATCGCTTACTTATCATTACTACTCAGCCTTATACAAAGGATGACATTCACAAGATTCTGGACATCAGATGCCAAGAAGAAGATGTGGAGATCGCTGAAGAGGCAAAGGCGTTGTTGACACATATTGGGGTTGAAACATCCTTGAGATATGCTATCCATCTAATTACTGCCGCTGCATTGGCATGCCAGAAACGAAAAGGAAAGGTTGTGGAGAATGAGGACATTACTCGAGTCTACAATCTGTTTCTGGATGTGAAGAGATCAACGCAATACTTGATGGAGTATCAGGAGCAGTACATGTTCAGTGAAGCATCAATAGTAGACGGTGACGAAGGTGGCACCAGCGCCAAGCTTCCTTGAAATTTTATTGTAGATGGAGGTTTATGTTACTCTTGTTTCCCTCTTTATTTATAGTTATAGGCAGCACTAAACTTCCCGTTTGAATATGGTATTATGCTTTGCCTTTCTCCAAGTGTTTAGATGCTAATAGCTTAAGTTTGTTTGGAAAAAAAATAAATATTTGTAAAAAAGGTAACGAATTATTTTAAAAAAAAATTATTAGACGAATTATCATTTTTTATTAATGTATTTTTTTTCACAAAATATCTTTTTTATTAACAGCATGTTTTTGAAATAAAAACCTAAAGGCTATCAAAATTATTCATAAAAATCTCAATCAATTGAATAAAGGAGAGAAAAAAGTATCTCTTTAATAAATAAAAAATTGCTTGTTTATTTGTTTTTTGTTTTGATAAATATATGTTTTTTACGAGAATTATTATTTTTTAAACAAAAACTTTGATCTGAGAAGTAATGGTTAATTAAAATATAAAAAATATCGTGATAAAATAAAAGAATATTTAATTTGAAAAAATTCTGATAAAAATAAGAGATTTTAACATTAATTAAAGATTAAATTGTAAAATTAAAAAACATACGTAAATAATGATATCAAATCATCTGTCGCGGAAGCCCTTTAATTTTTTAAACTTAAATATGACATTGATATTTTTTTCTTCTTGTACAAAAAGTTTTTGGTAGCTTCTGTAGAATTAAAAAAGAACTGGGATAGTACCGAGGCTTGTAGCTCAGTGATAGAGACAAGGTTTCCTTGTCTCTGTTACCTAGATTCGAGTTTTAGCGTGCATGTCTGTCATTCCCGCAGTATCTTACCTGTCTACTGGGCTTGCAGGGTGTTCAGTGGATCCGGGGATTAGTTGTGGTGCGCGTAAGCTGGCCCGAACAATCCGGGTTAAAAAAAAAAAAAAAAGAACTGGGATAGAGTCAATTAACAAAAATAAATAAATAAATAAATAAAGGAATGAAGTTGTGTTTGATGGGCTGGGGAATTCTAGACTAAATAGACCATTAAGTAGGATGCCACATTATTTATCCTTTCTCATTTTATCGTGGAAATACTTGTCATAACTTGATTTTAACCTTATTTTGTCAACAATTTTCAAAAAATCTAAAATATAATAAGAAAACATATTGAAAGCAGACATTTTGATAGCCATAGCTCTACATTATATTATTGAAAAGTTCTAAATTTATAAACTAAAAAAGTAACTAGCAAATTAAAGCATAGAGGTTATTGTCAAGAAGGTATCAGTAATATGAATAAAATAACTTAATGTTAATTCAAATAGTTATTTGTTTAATTTAACTACAAGTTAAAGTATGAAAATACCATAAAACATAGGATTAAAGCAACACCTTAAACACAATAATCATGCTCAAATGAAATTTCATAAGTTTCAACTAGATTGTTTAGTAATACTTATTTGTTGAAGTAGTTAGAATCTAATTTCAATAAAGATAAATTGTTATTAAGGATCAATCCTTTATCAGGTTTTATTACTCGTCACTTGATGTAAATAAATGATTGCAATCAACCTCTTAGAATTTCAACAATAACACCTTGATTAGTTGCACTGCATATCAAAGTCCACAAACTAGGTAAAACAAACTCAAAAAGCTCTTATGATAATTGAACCTAAGCTTTTTTAGCAGAAGAAAAATAGAGCAAGAAATGCTAGAAAAAGGGTATTATTTGGGATCCAAAATATCTCCCCTTCAACCTCTTTTTATACTAATTTTTAGAATCAAAATTGATACAAAATTAATTGTGATATCATTAAAACTGTTCATTTTTCCTTTAAATATAAACTGCTCAGAAAGTGAAAGATTATTGTTCAAATTATTCATTCATGAGTTGGCCAAACAAAATGAACTGACAAAAACTATAAGGGGTGTAGCTCAACCGATCAGCTCCTATGTTTGCTCCTTAAAGGTTACCAGTTCGAGTCTCACAAACCTTAGGGTCACTAGAGGCTTACATGGTCGCTAACTTCAGGGTCTGTGGGATTAGTTGAGGTGCGCGCAAGCTGACCCGGACACCCACGTTGATAATAAAAAAAATAAACCAACAAAAACTAATTCTTTATTAACAAAACAATTATTTTACAGTAAATCAAGCCCGAGCTCAAGGATCGTGAATCAAAGTGAGGAAACGATCTTAGTTGAAAAATAAGATTAGAAATATCTCATGTTAAGAAAAAAAGATTAGAAAATGCATCGCTTTGAAACAAATTTGCTGTATAATGAGGAAAGAGGAGTGGTTGTTCTTTACCAACTTTAGCTAGCATGATCAACCTATCAGATCATCAATCGAGGTTCCTTTAATCTCTACGGATCAGATATGTTCCTTTCATGAAAAATAAAAAAATAAAAAAAATCAAAGCTGATGAAACAATAAATATTGTTTTCATGCTCGAGGAACGCAATTAATTTCAAAAGCAGAAAACTGGCTTGCATATAACAGAGCTCCTATTTGCCAGCATACGTCTCCATAATTGCTGTAAAGCTCTCCTGATCTTCCCTTTCTCATCAACCTTACAAGCAATCACACATTTCTTTTTAATTGTCAAGCATCAATTTCTTGCTTAATTTAGTCCAAGTAATCTATGGCGTTAAGGTGGAGGTGGGGTTAACATTGCAGGATATACATGGCGGCCATCATTACTGTCTCCTCCTCCATGCACGTATCCTTCAAATTCCTGTTATTTTTCCGACATGGAATATGACCTTTGAACCGTGAACTATAAAGGAGGGAATAAACATTAACGTTCACATGTAAGAAAAGGAAGGATTTGCCCTTGAGTTCGTGGCCTAACAGTTTTGACAGGAAATTTTTTATCTTTTCATCTAGGTTTAATTTTTTTTGTGCACATATGTTATCCTCGTAGTGTCTTACCTATCTATTGGGCTTGCAGAGTATTTAGTGGGTCCGAGAATTAGTCGTGTTGCGTGTAAACTGATCCGAATACCCCGGGTTATTAAAAAAAAAGAAAAGGAAGGATGTTCTCGTAGTAAAGTGTATCTCAACAAGAAAAGCAACCATATATTTAGTGAGAAAAATAAAATCTTAAATCATCACGTTTCAACAGGATACATGCACAGAAGAAACCTTGTTAATTACTATTAAATGGCTGATTATAAAAACTTGCTCATCAATAATTGTTTGCCCGTTCATCACTCTATTCATTTTATTAATTTGTTGATTAATTATGTTAAATAAATATATCAAGTGCTTTGGGCATATATTCCTTCTACTCAACAACTTCAATCATTTTCAAACATCTCATAGTCTTCAACTCCTGCTGTATGATTTGACTTTTCTGCGTTGTCCCCTTTTCTTCTTAAGAACACACTGCCGCCTCTTGTTTTGAAGTGTAATTATAGAATGGTGTCATTATTCATGAAATGTAGAGTAATCAAGGGTGAGTTATTTTGACTTCTCATAAAAAAATTAATCATATGTTATTGATTGCATTGTTGTTTGTTGTGATCACATCAATATCATCATAGATGAAGAAGCATGGCATGCCATTAATTTCATCAAAAAAAAAAGAAAAAAAAAAGAAAGATAAGAGTTAGTCTCATTATCTTAGTTATTTCTTGTATTTTTTATAATTATTCTGATTAAATTCAATTCGAATTGATAAATTATCTAAAAACCTAAAATTTAAAGTTTGACTTGAGTTAAATTTTACTTTCAAAAAAAGATAAGAAGTGATATTATTGTCATAGCTATTTTCTTATATTTCTAATAATTGTTCTACTTAAACTCGGACAGATAAATTACCTAAAAGAATTTGAAATTTAAAGTTTAAATTAATTTAGTTTATAGTCAAATAGAATTATATATTTACTCATTAAAACTTAATCAACTCAACAATATTTTAATAACTAGCTACTCATTGAGTCAGTGTAAGTGATTTTAAAAAAAAATTAAAGAAAATAATATTATTTTAATCAAATTTAAACCCTTTCAAAATCAGTTATCCTATCAAATCTAACAAGGATAGCATTAGCAGTGTACCTTTGATGATGTATTGTATACAGTACTGGTCTATGGTCAAGAAAGGCGTGCGTGCGTTATACGCACCGTACTAGCTGGTTGTTTGGTTGCGAGGAAAAGAAAGAAGAAGAAAAGAAAAGAATAAATTTTCCACCGGAGCATACTCTGCTTAAAAAACAGCATAGTGTAGATGAGATAATGGATTGTCTGGGCCCCATACAAAGTTTCCCATCAATTTTTCTATAATTAAAATACTCCTATGCTATTATTACTACTAATTGTATTGTTATCTTTTTTTTTAGAGTATTTTTGTTGTAATAATTATTGTTTTTTAAAGTATTGTTTTTGAAAATATTAAAATAATATATATTTTTTATTTTTGAAAATTTATTTTTAACATCAACATATTAAAATAATTGAAATATATAAAAAAATAAATTAAAAAAATCAAATTTTATAAAAACATTTCCATAAAAAACAAAAATTCTTTTTCGTGTAACGTTTCTCTCTTCAAATCTTATTATATTTCTCCGGAAATGACATTATTTTAATCCTATATTATGCATTTTGTTTCTCTTAATCTCATAAGTATTAAAATAATTTCAAATTAAATCCCGATAATTAGCTTTTTTGACGGAGTTCTAGATGAGACTATCCATAATTAAATCACATATTTATTGTAAATATTTTGTTTGCAAACAAAAAAATATTAAAAACAATCTGTTTAATCGCTTTATTTGATTATTTTTTGCAATGAAATTGGTTATCTTTTGAAAGGACGGCTCGACTTTTCATCCTTTTCCAAGCTCCGTTTGAACAATATGCCCTTTGCTTTTAGGTACCGATTCTCTCACCGATTGATTGTGCAATCTGATCTTTGCAGAACCCAAAAAAAACATTTCAAAGATAAAAACGACAAATTAAATTCATCACCTTAAGTTAAACCTAATCCTGGCATATATCTTCCATGCTAAGTAATTCTCTAGGCTCGTAATTATAACTTATATTCGAATTGTTTTTGTGTTAAAAAATATTTTTGAATAAAAAATAAAAAAATATTAAAAAAAGAAAACAATCAACAAGAGTATTACAGGTTTTTTCAAAAATGAAGGACTAAATTATAATTGTATGGCAAATCCAGGAAGCAAATAATATTTTACTAACTAGAATCAACCAACTCAGCTTTCCCTTAACTTGTTAGACACAAGTTAATCCAATTTGAACAAACAATTAAGCACCTGCTGTTACGTAAAATCATAATAATCACCATCTCTCTCTCTCCCCCCCTTTCTAAATGCGCAGAAGCAAGAACCATCACAACCAAGAACAGGGCCTCTTCGATCTCTTTCTTTAACACTCTCCAAGAAACAAGAGAACCCACCAAAAATGCGGGGTTTATGGCCCCCTTTCGTCGTCATTATACTAGTATCATTCATGTTTGTGTCGGCGGTTTACTGTGCTAGTCTTCTCCATCTGGAGAGGGCTTTTCCTTTAAACAACCACGGTCTTGAACTCCATCAACTCAGAGCTCGAGACCGACTCAGACACGCCCGTCTTTTACAAGGCTTTGTTGGTGGCGTTGTCGACTTCTCTGTCCAAGGTTCCTCCGATCCTTACCTCGTCGGGTAATTTTTTCGCCACCCCTCTTTCCTAGTTCTAAGGTTCCTTTCTATGATTGAATTGCATTCTTGGAGGTAAAAACTCTCATTTCAGTGCTATTTAATGAACTCACAGTGATGAGTTTTGTTTAGAGTTGGTAAATTTGTATTTATGCATTTCTTGCTCACAGGCACACACTTAAAATGAGATTGTGGTGGATATTGCTTGTGATTCTTTCTAAAAGTGGAAGAAAAGGAAACGAAATGGGATTTCTGTGCATGTTGGTTTAATTATATTTAGTAAAGATTGATTCTTTGCTTTTGTTTGTATCCAAAAAGATTGATTTTTGTTGTTATTTATATTGTGTGCTTAAATTATTATACTATTGGCTAATTTTGCTGTTCTTTCCTTTTGGGTTTCCATTGCAATCAGGGTCACAGGAACTTCAGAGACCTTGTAATATATCTGTCTTGGTTATCTTCAGTTTTGTGTGCTGTTCCACATTCTCTTTAGGATGGAATTTGATAACTAGTAATTTTTTAGCACTTGATGATTATACGCCTT
Organism: Populus trichocarpa; assembly: GCF_000002775.5. NCBI lineage: Eukaryota > Viridiplantae > Streptophyta > Magnoliopsida > Malpighiales > Salicaceae > Populus > Populus trichocarpa. Next base: position 9,344,782 of record NC_037290.2, on the reverse strand, counting down.
GATATTCTTTGATTCTTGTCTTTTTTCTTTTGCTTAGACTTTATTTTACAAAAGTGAAATTGGGCTCTCCTCCTAGAGAATTCAATGTGCAGATTGATACTGGAAGTGATGTCTTGTGGGTCTGCTGCAATTCCTGCAACAACTGCCCGCGTACTAGTGGTCTTGGAGTAAACTCTCTTTCCTTGCCTTGTCATTAGTCTTTCTATACATTTGCAGAATTGGAAAACTTAAAACTAAGGTTCAACTTCCTGTGGTATGATGTGTGTGTTTTGCAGATTCAGCTCAATTTCTTTGATTCCAGCAGCTCATCAACTGCTGGGCAGGTCCGCTGTTCAGACCCGATCTGCACTTCAGCAGTTCAAACCACAGCAACCCAATGCTCTTCTCAGACTGATCAGTGCAGTTATACATTCCAATATGGAGATGGAAGTGGGACATCAGGCTATTATGTCTCCGATACACTTTATTTTGATGCTATTTTGGGGCAGTCACTGATCGATAACTCCTCAGCTCTCATTGTCTTTGGGTAGGTTTTCTAATGCTGTTGAACAAGAATGGGGCGTGTTCAGTTTTTTGATTGACAATGATTATTTGTTCAGAGAGAAGGGATAGGTGGAAGACTAAAAAATGAAGCTTAATATTTCCATTTATTGTTCCTGTCAAATTTATAATATGCAGTCAGTGGATCCACATAAGAGTATGGTAGTTTGCTGCAACGATGACTGCATGATCATAACCAGATCACCCTAACGGCATGACCTTCTTATGGTAACCATTCCAATGCTTACAGCAAGGGGCATGTTCTCCCAAAACACTCAACTAATACTGTAAAATAGTTTTGTTGTTGCTGAACTGTTTAAATGAGTTATCACCATTTGATTATGGTGTAGTTAACCAACAAACTTAATTGATACCAAGGAATAAAAGACTGCAAGTCCCCCTTCTGACAAAATATGAATTGTGTGCATCCTTTACTCTTCATCTATCTCTTACTCTCCTGTTTGAATTAGTTTCTTTTGTTCCAGGATTGATCTTTGTTTTTGTATGTTACTTATTTCTCTAGATGGTGGTGTTCAAAACAGGTGCAGTGCTTACCAGTCCGGGGACCTGACTAAGACTGATAAAGCAGTTGATGGGATTTTTGGATTTGGCCAGGGAGAACTCTCTGTTATATCACAATTATCGACCCGAGGGATAACACCCAGAGTATTCTCGCATTGCTTGAAAGGAGACGGCAGTGGAGGTGGTATACTGGTTCTTGGTGAGATTCTGGAGCCAGGCATCGTTTATAGTCCACTTGTCCCGTCACAGTATGTCATTTTTCCTTGGAAACCTTTTCTTTCCCAAACAACCCAACTTCTTTAGCCTGTCATCCTTGCTTTGTATAAACTGCAACAACTGAAATCTTATTGCCTGAGAAATGTCAAGGCAATGGGCCAGACTTATATATTGCACACATATCCTTAAGAAAAAAGAAAATTTGTTTACTCGCATCTTATTGGTCAGTGATAAGACATTTTCTTCTTCAGCAGTCACTTGTACATTTCTTTTACTTTTGGTTAGGATACAATGTATCACTGGTGTTTAGGAGTAGACAAGCACTTCACAGGCATATTCTGTTTGTTACATATTTTGGAGAGTGGTACCAAGCCAGATTTGCTTTTAGGATTTCTCATGTTGGTAGGAATCTTTCTTGGTATTTAAAGCGGTTACAGAAATTGGATATTCTCAATACAAACAAGTCCAGTGGAAGATTTCTAAGCAGATCTGGAGAAGATTTGGATTTTGAATATTGTAAATAATGGAAACTAATTCCATTACATTACTTCTCTTTTCCTATTTTATGAAACTTTAACTGCTGAAGAACCTTTCAAACACTTGCAAGTTATTACATTTTATCGCCAAATCTGCTTACCATCATGAACCCTCCTCTTGTGAAATGTTGTTGCTCTGTTGTACAACCATTTGTTTTTTTATTTATTTTTAGCATTCACCATGCAGGCCTGTTGCTACCTGACATATCCTTTGTTTGATTTTGAGCAACACTAATTTTCTGTGAGTTTGCTTTTCAAAAATTGCAGGCCTCATTATAATTTAAATCTACTAAGCATTGCTGTTAATGGGCAATTGTTACCAATTGATCCGGCAGCATTTGCAACATCAAATAGCCAAGGAACAATTGTTGACTCTGGAACAACTTTGGCGTACCTAGTGGCGGAAGCTTATGATCCTTTTGTTAGTGCTGTGAGTAATTTTCCACTTGCTATGCATGTTTCTTTTGAAGCAAAAGTTCCTGTTATAATAAATGATATTTGCAGCTGAGAGAAATGAGCTTTAATTTATTGTTTCTTAACAATCTTGAGCAAATCTGCCTCTGATCATTTTGTATTTTTCATTTAAAATGAATTGGTTAACTAGGAATCCTTCCATATAATTGACATATAGATAGCTACTTTATATAGAAGACCCTTGTTGCATAAGTACATCATGAGACGTTTTATGAGAAGGCTTTGTGTGTGTCAGTCAAACATGTCTCTAAAGTAACTATATCTTCTATGTCATTCATTTTTCCGGATCCCTTATCTTACAAATACAGAGTGGACAAAATCATCTAGTGTAAACTGTTTTTTTTTACCCACATGCAATCTCTCGTAACTAGTAAGCTTTTTCTAAAAGAATTATTTTGAGGTCTCCCAATTAGGGGATTTTCAAGGTTTCGAGCTGTTTAATAGTGATATTGAAAATGGAAGTGAAGTTATTGAATTGGAATGTAGCAAAGTGTTGAATTATAATGATTAAAATATCAAATTGACCTTCAGCATGCTTAAGTTTATTCATTTGATGAATGTCCAGGTGAACGCCATTGTCTCGCCATCTGTTACTCCTATCACATCTAAAGGAAACCAGTGTTATCTTGTCTCCACCAGGTTCTTTCTTCTATTTATTTTCCAATGATGTTTTTGCAGTTATGTTACACCGCATAAAGGTTTTCTTTCCAGATTTTTTCCCCTTTCTTCTTCCACAAGAACTTAAATGGAATTTTTGTTTTTCTACTATGCAGTGTATCTCAGATGTTCCCCCTGGCCAGTTTTAACTTTGCTGGGGGTGCATCCATGGTGTTAAAACCAGAAGACTATCTTATACCTTTTGGTTCCAGTGTAAGTTGCTGCTCTTCAGTTTGGCTAAGTTATTCATTTTCCCATCAGTATTGAACTGGACATGTTTCTTCAGAATATGCCATTGTCACTGAATGAGTTGTAACAGGCACCGCCTCTCTCTCTTTTTTCTGTAGGAGGGTGGTTCTGCGATGTGGTGCATTGGTTTTCAGAAAGTTCAAGGAGTAACTATCCTAGGAGGTTAGACCATGGACTTCAGCTTCTTTAATAGAACACCCACAACACAACAGGGGCCAACATAAGATTTTATTGCATGGCATATTGTCTCGAGTGCAGTATTGGTGACATTTCTTACTTTTGCTTTTGGTGGTTCATTGCATCATTATTTTTTCTTAATGCATTTTACGTTGACATAGACTGGCTGACAACTTACTGGGTTGGGGTTGGGGTTGGGCCAAATTGGGCACTTTCTAATGAAATTATAGTTGTATAACAAGCCCCATCAACTTACAAATCTCGTGTCTCAATGCCTTTATCCATGTCTCTTACCTTTCAAAACGTGTGAGTTTAATTATCTTGTTGATTGCTTTGGCATGCAGATCTTGTTCTGAAAGATAAGATTTTTGTATATGATTTAGTAAGACAGCGGATTGGTTGGGCTAACTATGACTGTAAGTTCAATAAACTATGACTGTTCAGTGAACAATTATTATAACCCTCCCCCCACCTCTGATGCTTTTCAATTCTCTCTGCCAGGCTCCTTATCTGTAAATGTTTCGGTTACTTCTAGCAAGGACTTCATCAATGCAGGACAGCTGAGTGTGAGCAGCTCGTCAAGGGACATCATGCTCTTTGAGCTGCTACCTCTGACCGTTATGGTTTTCTTAATGCACATATTATTGTTGGAGTTCCAATTTTTGTAATCTAAGCCTCAAATTAAGTTTCATTCTTTGTTCAGTCTTCAATGTGCGTTGGCTTGGCTGGTTTTTATTTATGATGACCGGCAAGGCAGCATTGTGATGTTTACTTGGACTGCAGAGGGTAGCGGTCCCTTCCCTTGTTACATAATTCTTCTCGAGTTCTGGTGATTGGAGCATCTTCTATTCTTCTGGCGGGGAGCTCTTTTTCTTGTAAAGAATCCTCCATATTAAGCAGTGCAAGAATTGTAAACTATCTCCACATTGGAAGTGTTGTATCAGTGTAATTGTTACCATTGGAACTAGAATAGACAACCTTTTTTTTCCTTTTTCCTTCCGTGAGAAATTAACTGTAGTTGCCGTTTTTGAGATGTTTAAAATACTAAAAATGATGTTGAAATTTTCAGTTTCTTTAATAGCAATTGCTAGTAGTAATGCTCGCATTTGTGATTTTTTCAGATCAAATATTCCCACACTTCCATCAATACCCAAACAATAGTATGATCCCCCTTGTATAAAACAGGACTAGAAAAAGACATTTCGAAACGTGACTCACCCTCAACTTCTCCAATTTTCTCCACGTTTATATCAGAAGATGACATTGCAACAACTATCAATTTGAGGGGGGGTTGACATTGTCTAAAACATTATAATAAAAATTAAATCTGGTCCCCAATTTTTTTAAAAAACTCAATTTGATCCCAAAGTTTACAATTTTCACATTTTATAAACTAAAATAGATGGGCATTTCATTGTACTGCGCACATTGTTTACCAAACACTATGGATTGCATTCTTCAAAAGTTTATTTTAATAGCTAAAGTATTCGCAAAAGTTCAATTTGATTCCTAAGGTTTTTTTATTTTTATTTTTGATCCCTATAATTTTAGTTGTTTACCTTTTAATACTAAAACTTTATTTTCCTCACTTTTCAGTTTCTGGAGGTTGAGAGGGGAGAGAGAAGTAACTGAAAAGGAGATAAAAAAGAGAAAGATTCCGGTTGGTCACAAAAAAATACTGATTTTGGTGTTAACGGTTTCATCTTGGAGAATAAAATTCAATGGAGATGGTTTTACTTCTTAACCATGTTAAAAAAAAAGAAGATTAGGTTAATAAAGTATACATACACACTAATTTTTCATATTGATTTTTAGAACAAAAAATAATACAAAAATAATTTTATAATTAATCCCTACCATTTTTTTCTTAATTATCCACCATAAAAAAAAATCTAACAATTTTTTGTCTTAAAAACAAGTTGTTTTCCATTTAAAAATAAAATTGTTTGTATATAAGAAGGTTATTGTTAAGACTATTTAATCATGAGTTGATAGAGAAAATTTCTTTATAAATCTAAAATGCAAAATATAAAGTTTAGTTTAACTAGATGGATTTGCATAAAATTTTAATTGCAATTATTTAGGTTACAATTAATTAATTTATTGCACTAGATAATTTAATATGATCATTAACAACTTGATAACATATAAATAGCCTTAAGGTCTTAAACTTACATATAAAAAAAACAATGTCTTAAATAGGTTGTTTAGTATATTTACTTATTGAAGCAATTTAAATGTAAAGAGTTGCAAATTATATTGTTATCAAAGATTGTATCATTTATCATTAAAACTTTACTATTGATTATTTTATGCAAACTAATTGAATAACACCACCACCTTAAGTAGGTATACTACTAATCAAGGTCCATGAATTTAGAGGAAAAAAAAACTAAAAAATCTCTATACAAAAATACTTGAACCTAAGCTCTAGATTGGTTGAAGAAACATATAATAAAAAAATACTTGAGAAAATAGAGAAAAAAAAGGTAGAACCATTGCTACTTAATAAATAAAACATCTCTCATTTAACCCTATTTTTACTGATTTTTAAAACCCAAACTAATGCAAAATTTAATTATAGTAATTACTATAATTAAATTTTGTCATTTTTCCTTAATTATCTTTCATAAAAAATAATAAAAACTTGCAATTTCTTTGCCTTTTAAACTAGATTTTTTTCTTTTTAAAAATAAATTATCCAGATAGAGAAATGTTACTATTCAGAATGTTCAATTATAAGGTGAAACATAATAAATCTTTATAGGTCTAAAAATCATTTTACTATAAATCCAAACCCAAACCCAAATCTAACTCAACCCAACACAACCCAACCCAAGCTTAGGTCCATGCCATGTCGAGCACTCACGTGTACTTTAAACCAAAAGCCTATTCAACTTAGGATATCTTTTTTTCTAAAAGCTTTTTGGTGTTACACGAGCTTAATTTCAATTCTTTAACTTTCTATTATTTAAACTCTTTAAAATCTTTAGTAATTAATTGAAATATAATAATAATATTGTAAATAAGTTAATATTTTTTTTTTTAAAACAAGTTAATGAAGATGTAAAGTATCAACTTATAAACTCCAAGAAGTAAACTATGATTTTTTTTTAAAATAAGGTCAAAGATAAAAAAAAGAAGGTAAACTACAAGAGTTTATTTTAATTATCCCTATTTTTTAATGTTTTTTTAATGTTTTTTTTTTTATTTTTAGAGTTCTTAACCTAATAAAAATCATAAACAATTAGTATTAAAAATAATCTAAATGATTTGAAATAAAGATAAAAAAGGTTTCCTTTCAGTTAAAACTCCATTATTCAATTAATAATATATCAAATATAATTTTATTTATTTAATCATAATTAATTTTTTAACTGTAAGATTTTTTTTGAAAAAACAATCACAAAGAGCTCTACTTGCTAATATCATAATCTCATTTGAAAATAAATTCAAAACTAAATGATATTTAATGGAATAATTTCATAAAAAATAATTTAAGTTATTTGATTTAAATGAACTTTAATGAAAATATAAAAAAATAAATAAGGTATTTAAACGAAAAAGAGGCTATGAGTTTAGGCCTAGTATGCTAGCATTTAGTCTAAAAAATAGGTAAGTGTGATTGGTTTATAGTTTTTTTTTTGTTATGTTGGGTGTTGTCCACCCAACTTTATTTAAAAAAAGAAGAAGAGGTGCCATGTCATCTCTGGTTTAGTTAAGGCCATCTCAAGTATATAGAAAGTTAAGTTTTTGAAAAAAAAAATAATTTAAATTATTTTTTAATTTAAAAACATCTAACAAACACTTTAAAGACCTAAATTAAATCATTTATGGCCTTAAATTAACAAAAGAATTAAAAAATAAAAAGAACAAAAAACTCCTTGATATCTGATCTACTTTTTAATAATAATAAAAAAACTTTAATGGAATTACTTTAATTGAAGTAAATTTATTGACTAATATCGATTTTTAATATCTTTAAAATCAGCTAACGGACAAGTTTTTTTTTTATTTTTTGTTTTTTAATAATTTTTTTCTCATATCTTAAAACTTAAAAAGTAAAACATGAATAAGATAAAATTTTAGATAAAAAAACTAAAATCTTAAAAACTAAAAGGATTATAAAGAAATTTAAAGGAAAATAGGTGGATAAAAGTGAAAATTGTTCACTTGGTTTCTTTCTCTGTGTTTTATGCTTTCATCCACTGTTTTATAATTGTATTTTCCTATAACAAAGTGTAAAATACTTGTCATAAAAATTGCCATAAAAAAAGATGCAATAAAAAAAATTAAGATTTGACACTGCTCAATCACTCAAATTATAAAAAAAAAACCAATAAGTACCGCAACCATGACGGTCATTAACACAATTTAAAACGACATCGAATTCGTAAATCCCCAACACAAAAAGCTCAAATCGACACGCCCTCCCTCCTATCGTCGCACCATGGACAGCAAGAGGAGGAAAACGTTGTCGTCGTCTCGAAGAAGTAGAAAATCCTACGACTCTGAGTCCGGCTCGGAGTCCTTCTCTGATGACTCACGCGACTCATCACGGAGGAGGAGCTCCGGCAAGCGTCGGGAGCGTAGTCGTAGCCGCAGTCAAGGAAGAACTAATCGCCGGCACCGGACTTTGGATGATTCCAGCGACAGTGGTCGCGACCGGAAGAGGAAGAATAGCTCTTCGCGGAAGATTAGTGAAGAAGAAATTGCAGAATATCTGGCCAAAAAAGCTCAGAGAAAGGTATTTATTTTGTTTCCTTGATTTCTAGGTTTTTTTTTAGTTTTGATATTTAAGTCGTGCCTTTTCATAATTAATATATTATTTTATTTAGGCTATGAAAGCAGCAAAGAAATTGAAGGCGCAGTCCGTGTCTGGTTATTCTAATGATTCTAATCCGTTTGGTGATTCTAATCTCAACGAAAAGTAAGGGTTTTTTTTTTAGCTTCCAACTGTATTGGTTTGTTATGATTTACTTGTTTGGGAAATCTGTATTCTTTTTTTATTGGAAAATGCATGAGTTAGGGTATGATTAGTTTTGATAGCTTTTGATTTTATAAGCAATTCAATTACAACAGTGAATTTGACAGAGGTTAATTTAAAATGACTAATTGTTTAAACTAAAGAGCACATGTCCTAATAATTTTGGCTGTTGTTGTAATTCTGATTCATGATCATGTATCTGCGATGCTGGAAATTGATTTATATCCGTAACCTTTTGTACACGAAATGACTCCTTTAAGCATATGAGGGCTTAAGTGGCAGGGGGTGGAATGCTATTTTTCTCTCTGTACTGGTCTAGTTGATATGAGAGTGTTTGAAAGTAGATGTGCTGGATTGAGAAATGTGTGATGAGATACTTGGTGGGTGTTTGAGTCAATTTGCAGAAATAAAGAAGCACAAAGGAGAGAACTAGACACCCTTAGATTTACAGGATGTGTATCACTTGCCACAGTTTGCTGCTAGAGGGCTGTGATACTTTCATCTCACTTTGGGGATTTTAACCTAGTAAAATAATGAACTTCAGTTAATTTTCAAGGGTTCCAAGCGGTTTGTTTTGATTACCTTCATATTTCTCCAATGCTTTGTAATAATCAATAAAATGCTTCATCGAATGAATCTAATCACACCAGCTATTGCATCTTGTCTTAAATAGACATGGGCTTTCTATTTATTACTTGGGAAAAATCACAATTCTCCTTTATGCATGTTTGCCCTGACTTATGAGCCAAAACAACTTATGGAGTTAACTCAATTGCAGAATAGAGGCTTAAATCATACCAGTTTGATTTTTATGTAATTGGGTTATGGTGGATGAGTTGCAGATTTGTGTGGCGGAAGAAAATCGAACGCGATGTTTCCCAAGGTGTGCCACTTGACATGTTTTCAGTTAAAGCTGAGAAAAAGAAACAGAGAGAAAGGATGGTATGCATTTATAGGTTATTTTACTTGTCAATTTGATTTTTTCCAAATTGATTTCTTCTCTTTTTGTTCTTCACTTTGAAGTTTCTTGGCTTTTATTCTTGTAAGGGTAGCAGTACCATCCTGTTGTTTCTTAAACAAATTTGATAAATGTGTTCTAGTATGGGTTTTAATGTTAGTGGTTGGGATTATCTAAATTCTACCACTTATATGGTAGAGATCAGAAGAAACTGGATCCGGTGACCTTATTATGCTCATACAGTTAAAACACCATAAGGAAAAACTAAATGGTAGTCGCTGATGTATGTGGGTCTTTAAGTTTTTTACCAGAAGAGGGGGGTCTGAACATTTTTAGCATTATTTGAAGAAGTGAAATACCTAGATAAGAGGAGATGATAGCAGAATGAATAAGGAGTTGGGGAATGGAGGTATGAAGTCTATATCCCAATAGACTGCTGATAAGTGAACCTCATAGCTTTATTGTATATTGGCCCAGTTGGAGCTTAGGTTACTAACCTTTTGTCCTTGCTGCTATGTCATGAAAAATAACTCTTCCTTGAAGCTTTGTTGAAGATGTTTGTCAGAGTTCACACATCATGTGGCACACTTTTATTTAAGCCAGTGTCCCTTTTTTTTTTTTGGAACAAGAACTGAAGACTTTATTTGAAAAGAATAAAATCCAGAATGGTAGCAGTGAAGATGAAAGTTTCCTACAGTGAAGTATAACCAACAATGAAGAAAAATAATGACCAAACAGGTTTCCAATGCTGATGATAAGTATCTGTTAAAGAATCCCCTGTAAATGCCCTTTAAGCAGTATGCCATAAAGAGGTCAAAACTGTTATCCTACCCCCCTACAGTTACTTGGAAGGGGAATGATCTCTGAAAATTTTCAGCCATTCAATCAACAACCTTGTATGGAGAAATCCACTATTCACAACACATATAGGACACCTTTTTCTTGATCTCCTAAGTTCATGATAATGCAAAAAAGGTAGGTGTGTGTCTTTCCACGTTTCTATGCATGAAAGTTGGGGGAGATGGTCTTATAAAGCCTCTTAACGTACAAATCCATAGTGTTAACCTTCCTGAGTACTGTTACCTGAATAAAACTTTTGCCTTGGATAGCACCTAGGCTTATGCAGATATAGTTGGTTAAGCGGGGTGTGAGTGGAGTGAGGGGTCTGAGTTAGATGGGAATGGAAATATACACAAGAAAAGGCCTTGACCCATCTAGAATCCACACCTTATGTCTGATTTTGGAGAGAAACTTCAGGACTTAGGATTAGAAGAATTTGTGGGTCATGCAAGCGTCTTAGGATAAGCCAAGCAGATGCTTCCAGAAATCTATGTATTAAAACCTATAGTTGAAAAAAAAAAAGAAGCTATTGTTTCCATGAACATTATGATATTTACTTTCTAGACAGGCCATTGATTAGGAATACAAATGTGTTTCCATTGAACACAATCCATCAACAGAATCAGGAGAAACCTGTTAATTTGACAAATTGTGAATGATTTCTTTTGGTGGTTAAGTGATGAAAATCCAATCAAATTACAATTTAATGTAATGTAACATGTAATTTTCACTGTTAGGTGAGGTTTCCATCTACCTGTTGATACCCTGTTATCGAATAAATGTTTTGTGCAACTTAATTGATCTTTCTAGAGGAAGTTTAACATAGTGCTTAGCAGAGCAATCGGTTGTTTTGGCAATTTCAAACTTTATGATGGCTGCTTTGGTCTGGAGTGTATTTTGGCTCTGCATCTTATGCCTCTCCAGTGAATGCCAGGATTTTAAATCATCTTTTAGTTAGTTGTTTCGAAGAAGCACCTATATTTTTGTTATCTTTTACAATATAAATTTTAGTTTCTTTTCTTTTTCAAGAAAGCAGAGGTAACTCTTTTGCTAGTTTAACTGATGGAATAGTTGAAGTCACTGTTGATGTGATCAATCATTTGATATCAACCTATATTTATTCACTTGTATGTTGCAGGCGGAGATTGAAAAGGTGAAAAAGAGAAGAGAGGAAAGGGCACTTGAAAAAGCACAGCATGAGGAAGAAATGGTAAAAGCTTGATTTCATGATAAAGATGCAATTTTATTCTTAAAATCTGTGCCAGAAAGAGCAATAGATTGTTAACTTAATGTCAGCAAAGATGAAATTGGACTATTTTCTGATTTCTTTATTTGGTAAAATTTATATGTAGCTTGGTTCGTAACTACATATCACTTTCTGCAGGCAATCTTAGCCAGAGAACGTGCCAGGGCTGAATTCCAAGACTGGGAGAAAAAAGAAGAGGAGGTAAATTGTTAAGAGCATTTCATTTTTCGGTGCTCTTTTTATTTTCATTAGTGCTTCATATTTTCTATTTGGGGAGTTAATTGATGTGATACATCTTCAATATGCAGTTTCATTTTGACCAAAGCAAAGTCAGGTCAGAGATTAGATTGCGTGAAGGGAGAGTGAAACCTATTGATGTCCTTTCCAAACACCTCAATGTCTCAGATGATTTGGATATAGAAATAGATGAACCATATATGGTTTTCAAGGTAAACGTTTAATATGTGGTTACTTTTCTTTTCTGCCTTGGTGCCATTTTTATTTTCTTTCATTAGTATCGAACATCATAGGTGCAACAGTTTCGGTTGAAAATGATAGCTTGTGTTCTTCAGTGTTTTTCAATCAGAGAATATTTTAGATAAGAGAAATGAATGAATGTTATTATATCTGACTACAGTTTTTATTTTTTTATGAGTTTTTATGTGATTAATTCACCCTAGATACTCAAATGTGTGACATCTTGATGTAAACATTTCCACTGCATTTGTCTGTTCCACTTGTATATCCTTCTATATTCTGTGATTTGCAGTGAACAAGTGTTGAATATTTTCTTTTGAGTGTTCACACTGTCATTTGCCTATACGATGCAGGGGTTGACTGCCAAAGAGATGGAAGAGCTTCACGATGACATCAAAATGCATTTGGATATGGATAGAAAAACTCAGACACATATTGATTATTGGGAGGTACTGTTTTTTTCCTTTCTATATTGCTGCTGTGGTTGTGAAAGAGAACCATATTTATGGTAGATGCCTTTCCAGCAGTTACTAAAACACCTTCATGAATTTTCCACTTTGCATACCTATGATGGCTCTATAATAGAATAAGAAATTTAGCTGTTGATGGATGGAAGCAGTCAAACAGGCTTCATGTTGCTGCCCCTTTGGGATCACTCTCTCTCTCTCTCTCTCTCTCTCATTATTGGTTTGTACAAATTCATGCGTAGAAGCTTGGTGTGCTTATTATTGCCTGTACTGATTTCTCATGATCATTGATTATGAAGAGATATTATTTGAATATTTAGTTTCAGAAAAGGATGGAAACCTAGAAGACACTCTTTTGATATCTACAATTTAACAGGCTCTTTTGGTGGTTTGTAATTGGGAGCTGGCTGAAGCTCGGAAAAAGGATGCACTGGATCGGGCTAGGGTCCGTGGGGAGCAACCACCTTCCGAGTTTCTTGCAGAAGAAAGAGGTCTGCATTCCAGTATTGAAGCAGATGTCAGGAATCTCTTGGAAGGGAAGACTTCAAATGAGCTTGAAGCATTAAGGTCCCAAATTGAGTCACAAATGAGCTCAGGCACAGCGAAAGTGGTTGAGTATTGGGAGGCTGTTCTTAAACGACTTCAGATATACAAGGCAAAGGTATTTATCTCCCGAAGCTCTTTAATTTCTTATAAGTTATTTGCAATACAGGCATTGGGTCACACCAGTGAATTGCTGTGGTCACAGGCTTGTTTGAAGGAAATTCATGCTAAGATGTTACGCAAGCATTTGCAACGCCTTGAGCCTCCGTTGAAGGGTGATGATATGTTAGAAAATGATAACAGTTTAAGGTTTAGTGAGGAGGATATCGAGGATGATGATACCCAAGGTTTCTGCCCTTTACCATTTCTGATAGAGTAGTGATCTCTTTTTTCTTCTTTTCTTTTTTTTTAATCATTGGATGAAATTCACTAATATTTCTTTTTTGTTAGCAGATGCTGAAACTTTCTCTCCAGAACTTGTATTGGAGGAGGAGACTCATGAGGCAGAGGAGGCTGGATCATTTTCACCTGAATTATTGCATGGTGATGAAAATGAAGAAGCAATTGATCCTGAAGAGGATAGGGCTATACTGGTAATTTTTATAACAGATTTATATGCTTATTAATGAGAATGCCAATTATAAACTTGTTTCTTGGTTTAACTGTGAGGTTTTATATTTTGACAAATTAACAGGAAAGGAAACGAATGGCTGTTGTAGAGGAACAACAAAGACGAATTCAAGAAGCTATGGCATCAAAGCCCCCTCCTTCAGAAGATAACTTGGAGCTGAAGGCCATGAAAGCTATGGGAGCCATGGAGGAAGGTGATGCAGTATTTGGCTCTGGTGCTGAAGTGAATCTAGATTCACAGGTGTGTTACTTTGGCTATTTCAGCTCCCTCCCTTTAGACTGAGGAAACAAAAAAGAATGGCAGCTTGCCTTGCTAACTCCCTTTCAAAGTAATTTTAAGCTTTTTCTAAGAAATTGATGTGGATACCAGGTATATTGGTGGCATGACAAGTACCGACCAAGAAAGCCCAAGTATTTCAATCGTGTTCACACCGGATATGAGTGGAACAAATACAACCAGACTCACTATGATCATGACAACCCTCCTCCTAAGATTGTGCAAGGATACAAATTCAATATCTTTTACCCAGACCTTGTTGACAAGATAAAGGCTCCAACTTTTACCATCGAGAAGGACGGGGACAATGGTGAGACTTGCATTATCAGGTTCCATGCAGGGCCACCTTATGAAGATATAGTAAGTTGTCTTTATCCGACTGAAAGTTTCCCCTTGATATTGATGTGGATATGTAGCTCACCAGCCATTTGATTGTATGGCAGGCATTCAAGATCGTAAATAAAGAATGGGAATATTCTCATAAGAAGGGGTTCAAGTGCACATTCGAACGTGGAATTTTGCATGTTTACTTCAACTTCAAACGCTACCGCTACCGTCGATGATATGTTGCTAATTTTGCTATTTGGTCGCTTGCTTCAACTTCAGAAGCCACCGCTACCATCGATGATACCTATTTGAAAGAGCTGGTTGTAGTTTTTAATCTTTTTAATTTTTGTATAGTTAATTCAAATGAAATAGCTAAATTTTATATTTTGGTTATCTTCACCGAGGACAAGATCCAGCTTCCTCCCATGCCATGCCTTTCAAAACCTTGCCCTTCTCTGCTCTCCCAACTTTCGCTCGGTGTTTGATTAAGGGGCTGCTCATCATAATCATGACTGCCATGGTGGAGATCAAGATGGACAATTCATGAATTTGCTAGGGAGACTTGATTCACGGTAATTGATTGTTGTCCTGTAATTTTGACTCTTTTGTTGTTAGCATTGATATTTTAATCTTAACCTGGGCTCACAACCGACTCCAATGTTTTTTATTTTCTTCTTTTCAAGTTAGTTACTTTAAAGAAACTTAGCCTTGCTACTTGCACCATATGTAGTAGAGGCGAAATTATGGGGGCTGGCAGGGGTGGGGTCCGTTGTAAGGAAAATCTTTTTTCAGCATTCCTCTTTCAATAAATTAGACATTTAGCTTTAAAAATAAAACTAAAAAAATTTAAATTCTATCTCTTCATAAATTTTTTTCTTTAATTTGGCCCAAGTAAACTAAAATTTATAGCTCCGCGGCCTCCGCCCCTGACCATAGAGATGGATATAAATAAATTAGTGCATGTTAATTAAGTACTCTTATGATTTATCTTTTTTCTTTGAACCTTGGGGATTTCCATTCAATTAGGTAGGTAGGGTATCCTTATAGGTAATTTATATTTCTTTGTATTAATATAATCAACATTTATGGTACCATTGTTTATATATGATCTCACAGTATTATGCTTTCTTTTAATATATCTGGATTTACCATTTTAATATTTATTATGCATTGTTCCAATATTGGAAATGGCATCACATTGAATTAAGACGTGGTATTAGTTTAAAAAACTTTTGAGGAATAAAATGAACTATAGTGTATTCTATAATAATCTCTCTTATTGAGCTTGTATCAACACGTCTAGTAATAGAAGTGCAGTTGGCTGGCTAGTAAGAGAAGGACCGCCATATCAAGTTTCAGCGTTTAATTAAAACTTGTATCATAGAAGCTTTCACAATATGAGGGAATGTCCTCAGAAACACAAAATGGCCCCTTAAAATGCATATCCCAATGGTGGCTATAGCTTTAGTTCAAAAGTTGATACACTTCTGTAATCAAAAGGTCTGAAAAAACCGAGGACTCAACAGTAAAACATAACATTCTTCACGTTGGGGCTGATGGCTGGAAGTGGGCGGACAGGGGCAGCTTCCCTCCTCACAGGAGGTCCTGTGCCGCCGCCGCCACTATCAGATGCAATGTCCCCCTCTATGTAGTATCTTGCCCTGAATGCTGCCAAGTGTGCATAGTATGCAGGAGGAACTGCACATTCAGCATAACATGACATACTTTCAGAAACTAACGGATATGTTAGACAAAAGACATCATGTTTGAATGTAGAGGGGAAAAAAGAGATGAGGTCCAGAGATAGAAAGTGAACAGGTTAAGGGGTTAGATAGGAACCCACAGAAACAGAGCGGGTGCACCTTGCATACCTATGACAGGTGAAAAATAAAAATAAATTAAACTGCTGCTTTAATATGAATAGAAAATGCACAGAACTTTATTCAACAGAGGTTCCAAGTTTTGAAGACTATTGTTCTTATAACAATGTGGAAAGGATAGAAAATCGTACGTGTAGCACAGGTTGTTAGTCAACATCTGCAGGCAATCAGCAGTGAATTTGTTCATGTCACACAACACATGATAGTGCACCGGCCTGCTAGTCCCCTGAGTCAAGTGAAATCATGGTTGCATTCAATCTTTTAGTAAAAGCTAATGATAATTTACATTTAAAGCTACCTGAATTCCTGCATGACTGCAGAGATAAAAGTCGTGCTCTGAAGGATGGCATATCTTTGTATCAACAACCGTTCCTAACAATAGAAAAAGATTTTAGAGAAAACTTGAGAAGGTTCAAATCACATCAGTGCAGAACTCATTTTAGTGGACCTTGTTTCATTCCCCAAATTATGTAGTAACATTTAGTCTTGCCCTCTAGGACTTAGGTTCTCCAGTGAATCGAAAAGAATTTCCAATCCCACAAACAAAACAGAGCAATCATCATACGAACCAGGAAGGATGTTTCCACTCTTGTCTGTTTGGTTAGGATTTGTAGCAAAGAGCCGAGTATGGTGTCTCTTCTGCACTACAATAAAAGTAACTGGTGGCAAATAGTTTGGTTCCAGAGATGCACAAGCCTGATGAGAGCAGAGGCAGAAAATTAGAAACCTCTTTGCAAGAATTGTCGCTTACATTAAAATAATAATAATTGAACCTGGAACAAATCCTTCTCACCTTTCGGATAGCATCCATCTCATACAGGAGAACTTGGCTGAACTGGCCCTCACTAACACCATCCCTTTCATATGTTGAGAAAACTAGATTAGCAACTTGAAAAACAGATCTGCTCTTCATCTCTTAAAATTTGGACAACCATATACCTATAGAAAATTATTCTGCTAGGTTTCTGATTAGTTGTTCTTCTGAAAGCAATCATAAGTTCCCTGGAAACATCAATAAAAAGGAGAAATTATAAAACAGATGCCTCGGATGGAAGAACTTCTCAATTATAACATGTTCATTTCTTACCTGATCATTCCAGCACAATCTTGAATAATCTCTTGACGATGTTTCTGAGCAGATACCAGGCCCCTGTAGGTGGTTACTTCAGGCCAGTCCATTGATGCCACAATCTATAAGTTGATGAATTTATAAGTGAAAATAAAAAAACCTTCATTGCATGCAAGAAGTGAAACAAATAAGAGGAAGAAACATGTTTTTGCTTACCGCAGCTATTGAAGGGCTAGAATCCTCCCCTGGTTGTGGATGGGTTACATCAGCACCAAAGATTATAGTTGGGGTGTCACTTAGAAGAGGTATTCTCCTATTCAGGGCATCCTCTAATACTGTGTTTCGCCCTCCAGCCTATTGACACAATTGATTGATAAGTAGAGAGTTGAACTTGCCACAGTGATTCAGAATATTAAACTGAGATTGTGATGGGTCAAACCTTCACATTAATTTTCAGCGCAACATTTTCCAAGTATTGAGGACTACACTTTCTTGCTTGCTTGGGTTGACAGCATTGAGAAACTATCCCAAGTTCAGTTTCGCATACTCTTTTTATTGTGCCTTTGAAGCATGGAAGCAAAAGTGCATGGTCAGTAGAGAACGAATTATCTTCACCATTTCAGATGAGTGTTAAGTTTATTACCATAACTTCCACTGACATCAGGGAGAATGATAATTAAGATTTGAAGCTGTTTTCTTTCATTATTACACATGCTGTGAACTTCGGCCAATGTTTTCTCCAGCTGGTTAGGATGGCCAGACCGTATTGGGAATACAGGTGCAGGATTTATGACCTGAAAAGTACAACCGCCCTTTTAGGCTTTTAGCTAGTGACTTTTCAAAGTAACCGGTAAGTACATAAAGGAACGATGCTCACCATCCCCTTGTTGTTGCACATGCCTACCAGGGCTCGACAAAAGCTAGCAGCCATTTGCTCACCAAGACTTGAGAAGTTGACACACATCCAAAAGTTCACTGTGGCCCCATTGAACAATTTCTGCATGGAAATAATAAAAGATGATCACGAGATGATCCACTCTAAAACGACAGAAATGCAAACTAGAAAACGTAAATAAAAGTAAGACAGCTGAAATGTTATTATACTACTAATTATTTTCCATCATGTCCCGAAAGTGGGAATATAAATTCATTACTTACAGCATTAATCATGTTCCACTGCCCCACTCGGGGTCTTACAGTTCTAGCTTTTCCCAAATCATGGTACTTGAGCTGAGGAATCAAATCCAGAATGTGAAATGTTAAGGCCAGTTTGAGGGATCATAAAGCGTATTGGAAAGAGAGGCAAGACGTATAATTACCACCGGAGGTGGCAAGACTCTGGCATCGATGCAAGTCAGCTCCTTTTTGACACTGACTCCAAATTCTTTGGCTAGATCATCTTGTGCAACGTCATTAAAATGAACAATCTATTGCCAACATATGACTTGGATCATCATACCGTAAAAGGAAAGTTTTTGAAACTTCACACAGCTCTAGAACTAAGATTAAATCAGCTAGAAGAAATAGAAACTAGAAGTGGGAGTGACAATCACAATCACCTGCTCAATACTATGTTCTCTCTCAACAGGGCGCCTGCAGGCCTCTCTCAATAAGGCTGTCACCTGCTTCTCATTCAACTTCTTTGAGTACCTTTGTCCTTCGATAATCTTGCAACACTGTATTGAAACAAGTAACCGGTGAGTATTAGAGATAATAAATAGTAAGGCTTATCCTAGAGTGTGAAGGCGTAGACAGAGACAGAGAGAGATGTAATAATAAGTCAAACATAAGTGGTAAAGATAACCAAGGTAATATATAATAAACCTCCATAGGCAGGAATATTGGTCTTGAATCATTTCCTGATTGAAGAGCAGGCCAGGATGCAAAACGAAGCCTTATATTGTATTTTTCCAGGAAGTATTGGACAACTGATTTTTGTTTTCCATCTTCAGCAGCAAACCTGGAATGAATTAAGAATCCAGTCAATATGCAAGGCTCTTTAGCCAAACAAAACATTCATGAGCCGAAAAAGGGAATGAAAGACGGAGAATGAAGATGGCTACTAAACGAAATAGTGTGGAAATAATGTTGCATTACAAACTGAGAAAAACTTCGCTAAAGACAACCTTACCTTAGTTGGTTTGTTGCCGAAGGAGATATTCCAGTGATTTTGTAACGCTTCTCCTCTCCATGGGTAACTTTTACTCTGACTCCTCTCAAAGCTTTTTTCAACTGAAAGAAGTGAATCAAGGAAGGTTTTTGTGCCACGTCAATAGAAATTCAAGTACAAATGCAGCACATCTAGGAAAGGGATATGCAGAGATTAATCAGAAAAACTGTATTGGAGCAGTCTGAACTTTTATTCGGTCCATGTGTTTTAGAATACTCATTTACCACACGGTCAATTAACCACCTTAAATGAATGCCGCTAACTATGCAACACCGGGCGAGGGGGGGATACCTTTGCTCGATCACTATCTGACAAAGGCCTGGTTGCTGCTCTAATTGGATCTCCTAAATTTAATAGTTTTGCAACAAAGTCAACAGCAAGAATCGGCTCGTAGAAGGCAGCGACTGATACATCTGCAAGCAAAGAATTAGATGTGCTTAGAAATGTTTCAGCTAGAAGTTCAAAGTTGCATACAAGCCACAGAAAATGTACCTATGTTAAGAGACATTCCCATCTGCGTTGGGCGTAGAGACTGGTAGAATCCCTTCCAGCATTCTATACCATTACCAATCTCATTTTGGCCACCCAGACCTGCTGTGAAAAAAGACCTCCCAACGATGGTGCAACTTCATTATGGCAGAAGAGTGACATGGCAAAAGAAACCAATCATAGAATTCCACATTCAGCATTCAGCAATGAAACATCAATAAATAGACAGATTTATCTTTACTGATACTGAGACACTTGCTTGTTGGATGGTGGTTCCCTTAGGACTACATCGAGTACTTGTATGGTATCATGCGGCGCACCCCTTTGTCTTCCCTGCAGGAACTCCTTGAGATGATAAAGGTCTGTTTTAGATGCCAACCGGATAGTGACTTTGAATTTCCTCTCTTTTCTGTTGTGCAGATATAAGGGTTATAATGCTGATTTGAATCACGTACAAGTAGGTGAACTGCTGGAAAACATAGAACCATGAAATATACATAAAAGTAGGTGAAGGAAGGGAAATCACCTCACAGATCCTTGATCATCTTTGTCTACAAGGGTAACCACAAAATCCTTTGAGGTGAATGTTAAAGGTCCAGCAGTGTAGAATCCCTTTCTTCCATCATAAGCAGGTTTTCTACTCTGGAAGTGTGTGCTATTCGAAGCAAGCAGCTCTCTCATTATTGCTCTGTTGACCCCTCGAGATGCAACCTCAGGAGTTATAGAAACCTACACCATATACAATGTCCATGCTGTAAGATACAAACAGTAAAACTGAAACACCAAGAATTACAGGATCAACATTAGAAGAATCGGGAAAAAACTCATACAACACAACAAAAGAAAATTAAAATAGGGATGAACATAAATGAGCCATATTCAAATCACAGCAAGCTTATCAAGCAATGAACAGAGCATGACAAAAGCAAACAGTCCAAGTCTAAAAACCCAAAGAACACTCAACTCTTTCAGTTATATTAGGGAAACAAAATAAGAATCAGGTGCCATTAAGCACCTTTTGAAATCCCACGTTTAAGGTTACTTTGAAGCAATGAAATGCTCTAATACCCAACCAAACAACAGAAATGGTAATTGGTTAATTATTTAGCAATACCTTATCTATTCCCAACTTTTTCTTGGGAACCAAACAACAGAACAAAGTGTTTACTCGCTAAGATTTGATAAGCATATATTTATTTGTGCAACCTATGAATTCAGGTTGGCGAAAATCTTAAAAACTTTTAGGCTGACAAAAAAGAAAAAAGAAAAAAAAGGGGTTAAACCCAAAATTGAAACGTCAAGTGCTCAACCTAACTAAGCACACCCAGAGACAGATATTTGCATCGATGCTAGGTTAGCCACTGCTACTAAAACTTTAAACGTGGAAAAATAAATCTTCCTTGCTCCACAAACAAAGCAAAGAGGATATAGTTAAATGAGAGATGATAATCATATTTACCCGTTGAAATAAATAAATAAATTAATAAACAAACATAAAAATAAATAAATAAAACAGAGAATTAATGGGTCTGAAATTAAGTTTGACGAGATTTAAAAAAAAAACAATTAGAAACTTCTTGAGTAAGATTTCTCGCATTTTGCTTTGTTTCTCTCTCCAAAACACGCACACCCTTTTTTGAAAAACAATTTAAAACAAAAACAGATTCACAAGCCTTTTGTACAGCAAAAGAAAAAACATAACAAAACATTTCTAGTTGATGAAAACACCGAAATTAAAAAAAAAATGAAAAAAAATAAATAATAGCGTTATTTTGTAACCTGCGTTTATTTCAAAGTCCATAAAAAATAAAAAGGAGTGACAAATAAAAAGCCAAACAAAGCACGTCTTCTCATAATAACTTTAAACACAAAAACTTCCTTCGATATTTTCCTTCATTTTCTCGAGAACCAAACAGAAACTGAAATAATTAACAAAAAAAAAATAAGCAGAGAAGAAATTAAAAAAGTTAACATTACATCGTAGTGATGCAAGTCTCGGTCAGCGAGCTCAACAAGAAAGTGGTTAGCTCTAATGAGACACCGGGATCCCACCGTACCGTGATCAGGTCTTTGAGCGAACTTCACAGAGGAAGCCGGTACGAGTTGCTGCTGCTGCTGCTTCTGTTGTTGCGGTGCAGGAATAGCCGCTGGTGCCTGAGTAGGAGCAGGTGGTTCAGTTTGAACACTGAGCCGCTCCATCTCACCACCGAGCTGGCTCACGGATGAGATAGAGTCGGCCTCGGACGAAGCCATAGGAGAAGGAAGTGGAGCTCCGCGTCCTCTGCCACGCCCTCCTCCTTTTGTCGGAGCAGGCGAGCCACCGCGTCGACCTCTCCCGTACATTGTTTTCGGTCAGAGTGCAAGTAAAGGACGTTTCCTATAATATGGGGAGGTAGATGCTGGGTTTACGAGGGGAAAAATAATAAGAAATAAATCTTCAAGCAAGAAGGACTAATTTATAATTACCTTCGAGATTAAGGGGAGAAAAGAGATTTACTCGTGGAGATGGCACTGGATTTGTAGAGTATAAAGCTAGGCCTTGGTTAATATGAGAGGCAACGTAGAGGTGCCTGCTATGCGGTGACACAAGCGTAAAATGAGGAAGAGGGCGGGAAGATGTAAGGGCGTGCATTGCTAATTAAAAAAAAGTAGTGGCATTTGGGTAATTATAAGAAAGACGAATAAGCATTCCATTTTGCTACACGAACGAAAAGAAAGGAAAAAAAAAAAAAATTTCAGTTTAGCAGTACAGCAAGCATGCTACCACCGTTATTATACGGTACATAACCATATTGGGATTACAGTAAGGGTCGGATAGAAAAAACAAAATAACCATTCTTGTTAAAGGTCTGATTTTTTGTTGCTTTTAAGCAAGAGAAATTCAAAAATCTAGATAATATACAAGCATTTATTGTAGTATAAATTGTTTTTTAAAGTATTTTTTATTTAAAAATACATTAAAAAATAAAAAATCAGAATAATAAGGATCAAATTAAAAAACATAATATCATGAATTTGGATTGGAAGATAAAATTAAAATCCAGATAGTTTTTAAGAAAAGGGCTAAGAAAAGTTAGAAATCACAAGAATAAGAATCAAATTGAAAAATATAATTTTTGTTAAATTGAGATTGAATAATGAAATTAAAAATAAATAAAACTCCTATAAAAAAAGTAAGAACAAAAATTAGAAATCAAAACAATAAAGACTGAAGTTGAAATACCAACAATAAAGAGAGCTAAACTGTAATATTAGGGGAGGAGAGAGAAAAGAAAAGAAAACTCAACGGTGACAAACCAAACCACTAATACCAACACGAGCCATTCCACATGGAAGAAGACACGACAACGCTTTTAGAGGCATGATGAAAGGACATTTTTGAATGTCGAGAGACGCTACATACCCTGCTTGAAGTGCACAAGTTCCTCCTAATACGAAACACGTGCATGTTTATATATATATATATATATATATATATATATATATATATATAGTCAAATACTAAATTTCCCTCGTGAAAATACAAAAAAAATTGCTTTAAAAGATAAAAAACTCCTTTGACTTTAGTTTTGAAACTTTCGCTTTTAAAAATATTTTAATCATTTCACTATAGTTTCTAATTGTTTATTAGTTTTTATATTTTTTAAAATATCAAATTACCCCTCAGATGACGTTATAATAACAAAAATACAATTATGAAAATACAAAAATGCCCCTTAAGGTTAGTTTTAATATTTTTTTTTGCTTCGAAGTATATTTTCATTATGCAATTGAAATTAAAAAAGACTTATTTGTCTTCGGCTAATTTAGTAATACCTAATGAATCTTGTGGAAAAACTTTAATGTCCCTGTAAATTAGTGTTAAATATTTTTAAAGGAATAGTAGTGAGTAGTATCCTAGTTTGGAATTATAGAGTTTTTTCTAGGCCAATCAGGTTTTTTTTTTTTAATTTGAACTTACTGTCTAGATTGATTGTTGTTTTAGCAATGAGTTTCTTTTAAGAAAACAAAATAGAAAAATTAAATTGGATTAGAGGTGTGAACTTTTTTTTTTGTTTATAAGATGTTTATTTGTTATATATAAAATTTTTTTAACATTTTTTCATTTTTTCTATTTTGTTTCTTCATTTTTTCTCACTCAAATGTTTACTTTTGTTTTTCTATTTGCATCTCTATTTTTTTAATAAAAAAATTAATACTTTCAAATTGTTGATGAAAAGTCTAATAAATAAACACGTATTATTTTAATTTTAAAGATATGAGGTCAGTTTTTTAAATATATTTGGCATACTAATAAATTGAATAACGAATTGTTAGAGGAGAGACAGAGAATAGTTAAATTGTATTGCAGGTGTTAATTTCCTCAAAAATATTTTATATATATATATATATATATATATATATATATTTTTTTTTTGTTCTTCTTTCTTCCTTGAATTACAGATGAAATTAAATTTTATTAATCCTCTCCAGTACCACCCATTACTAATAGTTAATTAATTTTCTTTCCTTCCACTAACAATTTATCATTTAATTTATTAACATATATACTAAACATATCAAATTAACACCATCTCAGGTTATGCTTGATTTGGGATGGAAATTCTGGGAGGTAGACGTGAAGGAGATGAAAACGTTAAAGATGCAAAAAGAATACAAGAGATGAAGTATTAACGATGTTTATAGGAGATGAAAAAAATAAAAATAAAAACAGGAGTAATAGAGAGGGTACAAATTAATATAAGCTATTTAAGTTGTTAATAATTATATATATAATAATTAATTTACATTTATACAAGGTTCGATCGAAATGAGAAGCGAAAGAAAGAGAGAAATATATTTAGCAAGCAAAGGTGGTGAAAGTTACCCTTATAATTAATTAACAGGTTAATTATATTTAGCAAGGTTAATGACGATCAAAATTTGCATGAATTATTAAAGGATAATAATTATCTCAAATTAATGTTTTTTTAAAACTTAAATTATAATTATAGAAGATACTAAAATATTTGTGTTTTTAACTGTTCATTTACGGTAACTCCTCTATCATTTCATCATTAATCATATAGCCAATTATTTGCTTTACAGGTCCTTCAAATCCTTTTCATTTGGTCACAGAGATCTTTATTTCTTTGAAATAAGATTCTTTCAGGTTATATTGACAAATTTATTTTCTATTATTTTCTTTGATTTTCATGTAAATATTTTGACATATTGAAATACAGATCAATTTTACAAAATAAATAAATTGTATATATTCTCTTAAAAATCAAATTAAAAGATAAAAAATCAAAAGTGACATTTCCAAAAACAAAAAAACTATTTGGTGTTGTAAGAAATTCTGATTTGGTCCCTCAAGTTTCACATTCTTTATTTATCTGGTTTTTTTAGGAATTTCATGTTTCGGTCCTCAAGTTTATTTTTTGTGTGTGTTTTAAGGGATGTTTGAGGATGAGAAAAAAAGTCATGAAAAAACCAAAAAAGAAAAAAAAAAGAAAAAGATCTTGGATTAATAAAATTTAGCCACCATTAATAACAATGAATGTCTTTAGAATTATATTTAAGAGAAACTCAATGAAAATAGTATATTTTTAAAAAAATACATGACAAGGTAAATCATTACTTGAAAACAATTATAATTTTTTATAATATAATTTTAAGTTTTATATCCAATTAAAATTTATTACTTGGTTAGAAATAAGATTTTAGAGGTACACATATCATGGCTTTTCCATGTTTTTGCTTTAGTTTTTAATTAGTGTTAATAATTCTTTCTATGACCTATTAATTTTTATACTTTTCAATTTATATTGTAAAACATAAATATTATATTCTCAATTCTTAATTAAAAACTTTTATGATACCAAAAATTTATATCCACGATACTCTCTCCTTCTTCACATTGCAAATTAGCTTGGAAGAGAGCTTGCAGAGTAGCACGGGGTGTGCTGACTAGTACAACCTCGATCTATTGGTAATGTTTTTTTTTTTTTTTAAAAAGGGTTTGATCTACATATTTATTTGAAGCGAAAATTTAGTCTGTATGCGGGAGTAGTAGGTAAGAGTTGCTGGATATCATGTCACAATTTCTCCATCACAGCTACAGAGCCCTCGATCGGGTGGTAAATAAGGAATCCATGCCGAGGCTTCTTCTTGTTTTTTTTTGTTGAGAATGAGAACGCACTGAGGTCTAAAGACGAAAATGAAAGGTGGTAGAGGCACAAGAAGAGAAGAAAAATTAAAAACTCAAAGGCCCTCCCCATTAAGGGAACAAACGTCCATCCTTCGTTCTCAATATCCTGCTGCTAAACACTCGAGAAAGAATTCACTTATTGCAACGATGATCCATTATCAAAGAAAGTGTGCTTAGCTAATATTAATTACATGATCTATACCTGCATCATGCTTAAGTAATTATGTAACCATTGTTGCATTGACTCTCTTTTCATTGTTTGGCTTTGGCAATACTTGTTCATCCTCCCTTCTATCTGCCAATTTTTACCATATTTTTTGAACTTTCCAAGGGCACTGGTTCCTTTTTTCTAACAATTCACAGTTATTTTTTAAACTCGTACATACTATTTTTTTTAAAACCCTATTCGATTTGATAGGTTAATCCAGAACTGGAATTGAATCGGGTTTAAAAAAATAAAAAAAAGTAAAAACTTAGGTTATCCTGTAATATTTTTTAAAAAACCAGTTTGTTAATGATCACCAAAATTAGTGTATTTTTAGTGAGAAATTCTTTATATATTTATTTTTTGTTCTATTATTATCAATCCACTAATCCCTCCCAGCACTTGAGAAACGATGGTAATTTAGAAAATGACAGGATGTATAATTATTTGCACCAAGTATGTAAAAAACAAGTTTGCTTTTGACTAATACCCAATTCCTTTTCCTTTTCTCCTTTTTTGAGGATGACTGATCATATACCACCTTCTGTCTTTTACTCTTTAGCCGTGATGTGGTCCTTATGCCAATTGGAATTCCCGAAGACTACAGTGTGGATCAGTGGATGTTAATGGGAGCACACGTATAATTAACCAGTTTAACCTAAAAAAAAGTAAAAATAATAATAATCAATTCTTGAGTTTGGAGAACCAAAATCTATGGACATCAAGCAATTACCAGTCTGTCTAGTCATTAAATTATATGCCATATTCTAATTAGTTAATTAGGTTTTTTTTCTAAAATAAAATAATAATCAAATCCCCTCTTATCATCTGCTTTATATATAAGAGATCTCAAGAACTTGACTCCACATAAAATCAAAAGGGTAAACTAAAAAAAAAAAATTTCTCATTCAAGAGTTACTAACTAGTAATTAAAGTTTTATTGCAAATAATGATTTCCCATTTGAAAAGGAGATAGCTGCTTTTTTCTCCTACTAAATTCCAATAGATTCCAATTAGCTAGCACATATCTGGAACACCTTGTCTTCTGGATCATTTCATGCTTTTTACACAAAGCAAGCATCCGATCCCTCTATGTATTTTATTTTTCTTCATGTCTTTCCACCCGCTAAGATGCATCCTTGGAATCAATTTGATTGGTGTCATTCTCTTGCCATCATTTCGACCACCTCCTGATCATATCCACACCTTTTTCTTTACTATATATGAATATTCAAAGACCAATATATGCAACAATAGCAGCATATTCTCATAGTCAATTACCCTGAAAGGCATGCATTAATCCCAATTCAATCCTCACAATTCAGAACCTTGACTAATTTCCTCTAGCTCTATTTTGACCATGCGTTCAAGTTGTTGAACAACCTCTCTCATGCTAGGTCTGTCTGCTTTCTTCTCCCTTAGACAGGCAAAGGCGAGCTCTGAGAAGAGTTGTACACTGTTCAGTACATTACTTGATGGCTCCGTGCCAGTTAGCCGTTGATCGACAACCTCCATGATTGCACCATTTTTGGCTGCCTGGCTCACATAGATAGCTAGGTTTACGTCATCTTGATCTCGTGAGAAGTCGATGGCCTTTTGAGAAGTGAGAAGCTCTAACAGCACAACCCCATAACTATAAACATCACTTTTGTCAGTTAACTGGTAGTTTCGATAGTACTCAGGATCCAAGTAACCTAATGTTCCTTGAGCACAAGTCGAAACATGGCTCAGCCCTGGACGAGCCAGTCTAGAGAGCCCAAAATCTGAGACTTTAGCGTTGAATTCGTCATCTAGTAGTATATTTGTTGACTTGACATCTCTGTGATAGATGGGAGTGTAGGTCCCGGAATGCAAATAGGCCAACGCTTCAGCAGTTTGCCACGCAATTCTCAACCTCTCTCTCCAACCCAGAAAGGTACTGGAGCCATTTCCATGTAAATGATCATAGAGAGTCCCATTAGAAATGTATTCATAGATCATCAAAGGTTGCTCACCTTCCACACAGCAACCCAAGAGTCTAACCAAGTTCTTGTGATTGACTTGTGAAAGTATTCCAACTTCATTGAGTACTTGTTGGGTGCTTTTGAGGTTTCCGACTTTAGCTGACTTAACAGCCACCACAGTTCCATCTTGAAGCTCACCTTTATAGACTTGTCCAAATCCACCACTCCCCAAAATCCTATCTTGCGAGAAACCATTTGTTGCTTTCTTCACCTCTTTCAACTGGAACATCCTAGCATTTTTCCCACTATCACTTGATTTTAACATGTCTTCTCTTGCCTTGTCTAACTTTGCTTGATTAAAACGTTTTGAGGACTTGCGTACAGTAATTAAAACTATTATTGCTCCCAAAGAGATAAAGCAGATTACCCCTATTGAAACCTCTAAACCCAGGAGGCCTGCAGCTTTCGATTTATGCTTGTTTCTAAAGCAAGTTCCACGAACACGGTCCCAGTAATAGCCCCTGTTACAAAGGCAGCGAGAGAGGCCACTCCTTCCAGCAGGTAAACACTTTGAGGGTCCAGAACAATCAAGCTTGGAGTTACAGATAGGTTCTGGCGGAGAAGCCCATTGAATTTCTACTCCCTCTTCCCATTGACTAGCAGGCTTTTCAGGATCCAAACTTAGGATGCTTCTAAAGGCTTTACAACCTGAATTGTGAAGCCGAATCCTGTATGCTGAGGGCATTCCGCCTGCAACAAAGGTGCAGCAGGGGCTGAGATCAGGACTGCCGGCACACTTAAGCGCTCGGTTTTTGTCAACGTGTCCTGAGCTCTCCAAGTAGCGATGACAGAGACTAGAAGGAGTGCAATTGAGAGGAGTGAGTAAGAGCCGAGGTGAACAGTTGTAAAGAAAGATAGTGTTAGAGAAAGTGAGATTAAAAGGGAGTGTCTGGTTTAATCGCAGGCCCTCGCTCACTACCATGTCTTGAGTAACACATGCGCTCGACGCCGACACCCATGGTGATGGTTGCACCACCATGCGCTGGAATGAGGCCATGATCCTCAGTACAAGGTAAGAACTTCCATTCATGGCATCAAAATAAAGTTTCTGAGAATGGGAATCGCAGCGAAGATGATAGTTTGGATCTCCACAGGTGGAATACGTGCTCAAAGGATATGGAACTTGTATTGAACCACAGTTGGGACAAGTCTTCTGAGAAGAACAAAAACAACTAAGGAGAAGCAGGAAACAGAAACAGCTAACAATGAAATTAGGAGGGGTTGCAATATGTTGATCAGCTGTGATCATCTTTTTTGAGCGTGGAGATGAATTGAAGAGCTGGAATCAGAGAAGTTGTGGTACAAGGAGGAAGGTAGGATTGAGGCTAAATAAATAGAAGGCAAAGAAACCGAACAGAATAAAGTGGTTGAAACGACAATTTGGAGAGAGGCTGCAAGAGAAGAATCTATGTGCAAAACACATCAACTTTATAAATTTATTGGACTGTTTGATTCCTCCTATGATGTGTTGCGTAGTAGGTTTGGAATTTTCTAGCCTTTTATGCTTCTATATAATGAAAGCTTTCGCTAGAAAAAGGTTCCACATTATAGTCTTGTTGCCCTTCACATTCTTCTTCTTCTTCTCATTCTTTCAATTTCAAATGGTCCAGCACTATAATATTTAATTAAACTAGAAATTCCACTACATTTTTATTACCTTAATTAGCCATATGCGAACACAACTACACAAGTACTAACTGTCCCGCACAACATGGAAAAACTATAGAAGGGATACATGCTTCAACACAATTTTAGGAGTTTCCCATGTCATTGACCTTGCTAAAATTAAGGAACTGGTCAATTTGGTTTCATAGGAGAATATTTTCCCTAAAGAAAATGTTAGAATGCTAGAAATGTTGTTTGCCATAAGTTAGCTATATTGCTTCTTCATCTTTTTTGGCATTTCAATATAATTAAATTAGAGAACTAATTTTCTATAGGGAGAATCTCAATTTAAACTCAAACCTATATATTCGTTCTCGATTATGATACCAAACTTATGAATCTTATCAATTAGGTCCCAAATGTTTCCTATATTTCTCAATCATGTCCTTTTGTCAATTTCTTTTAAGAGTTTATGTCCAATGTACATATTTTATTCACCAAAATCGTACTGATTTAAAGAAAATTTGACATAAAAGTTAATGAAGATTAGTATTTTCAGTCTAATTTGTATATTTATGCACTAAAACAATATTAATTTGATAAAAAAAAAAAGTTTTTGAACCTAATGATTTTTAAACACTTGAAGCCTAACTGATAAAATTCATAAATATGAAACTTAGTTGAGAATGAGTATATAGGTTTTGGTCTATTGTGATAAATATTGGTATGGTGTTTATATATATATATATATATATATATATATATATATATATATATATATATATATATATAGTATAATCCTTAGATAATTGCCCATGTTGCGGGGTGGATTAATTTTTTATATATATATAAAAAAACTCTAGTGTTTTTAATTTATTTTTAGTAAAATAAATAATTTAAACTACATGGAAATTGACCTGATATAACATAGTCAACTTGGTAGGTGCACAAACAAACTGACAACCAATAAAAATATAGTTTAACTAAAAAAAATCAAAATATCTTTTTTTAAATATTGAAACAACATTTTAGATTAATTCGGATCAACTCGGGTTAACTTGTCAAATTCACTTCTCAAGTCCTAAGACCTTGATAATTCTATAGAAAAGAAATATATTTTTAATTAAATATAATTCTCAATCAACCCAATATTGAATGATGAAATTAAAAATAAAATTCAACTAAAAAAAGCTGAGTCAACCCGGGTTAACCTGCCAAACTTGGATCATGAGACCGGAAAAATCTTATAGAAAAAAAATCAAAAGAAATTATGAAACTCAATTACCATTCAACCTAATATTGAAGGATGAAATTAAAAAAAAACTGATTAAAAAAAGGACACAAGAAACCACCCGATTCAACATATGAAACCTGTGACTTGGATCATGAGACCGAAATAACCTCATAGAACGCAATCCAAAACAAATTATGAAGCTTAATTTACAATCAACTCAATATTAAAAGATAAAATTGAAAAAAAAATCAACTAAAAAAAAAAACCTAAGTCAGCCGACTTAACCCATGTAGGTCATAAGACTGTGATAACTCCATAGAAATCAAATAAAAAAAATTATGAAGCCTAATTTTCAATCAACTCAATATTGAAGGGCTAAATTGAAAAAAAATTAAAATATTGAACAAAAAAATTGACCCAAATGAACCTGAGTTAACTTGTCTAACCTAGGTCAGGAGGCTAAGATAACTTTATAGAAAGAAAAAACATTATAAAATTCAATTTCCAATCAACTAATATTTAATGACAAAATTGAGAAAACCTGACTAACTAACAAAACTCACGACCGGGTCATGAGACTGTGATAACCCTATAGAAAATAAATTAAAAAAATAATAATAAAACTCAATTCCCAACTAACCCAATAATGAAGCTGAGAAAAAAATTAATTAAAAAAATACAAAAAAAAGACCTAAGTCAACACAATTAACTTGTATTATTGACGACCCAAGTCATAAAACTATGATAACTTCATAAAAACCCAATGTTGGAGAATGAAATTGAAAAAAAATATATGAAATTATATATCTTCTCTTTTCTTTTAAATTCATAGTTTGTTTTGGATATAGACTTAAACTCTTGTGTATTTATATTAGTCTCTATTTTTATTTTTTATTTTTGTTTTGAGTTTTTTGTTTGGAATATGGAATCAAAAACTGGTTAGAACAATGGTTCTACTGAAACTTAGCATCATATACTTGGACATCCCTATTCACTTTTTAAGTTGTTAGTAAAAATTAAAGGAGAAAGAAAGCATAGTGTAAGATAACTATCTTTCATGTCATGTTACTCTTGAGAGGAAGTCACATGGACTTAAATTACAATACTTTCATAACATAAATTTATTTTAGTCCATGAAGAATTCTAAATATTGGATAATCACACTATTAATATTCTAGAATAATTAAAAGGAAACTTTGAATGTAAAATTCAAAATTAATTCCTACACTTGCCTTTAATTTTGAAAATCATCCTTGAGTTTTGAAAATATATTAGAGGATTATCTTGCAAGATGTTAAAGTATCATTTTGTCATGGTTGATGAACCTTTCTCATCTCTTTCAAATTATGATAATTATTTTGCTTATATGTAAAACTAATATCTTATTTTTATTTTACCTAATGAAAATAATTTTAGCATTTGAGATTTCTCTTCAATATTGTAAAATATTTTTATATAAATAATACAATAAGTTATTCGCAAGATCATAATAAAAAAAGTTAATAAATAATCTCGCTAAAAGAGTTCTCAAGCTTTGCCATTAGCAATTAAAGGTGTTAAAAGAATCAATCAATCTATAATATTTATATTATTTGACCCGACTCAACTCATTAAAGTCAAATAACATGGATATCACAAATGATGGTGGATAAAAAAACCAAAGAAATAGATATCACGAGTGGCAAGTCAGGATTTTTAAAACTCGGTCAACTTAACCCAACCTATAGACTTTATACAGCTCATTGTTTGTTACAGTTAAATTAATTCTTTAATTTTAGTCAATTGATTCAATTGATGTTTTAAGCCTAAATTGTATGTTACAATTTATAATAGGTTTTGGGATAATTTATTGAGTCAAAATCTTAGCTCTAATTAAGCTCAACCCATGAAAATTAGCAAAATAAAGTCAACACATAGATTTATGTAATATCCACAAAACATTTAGCCCAATATGATATATCAAACCCACTCGAGTCCAAAAAATAATTGAATGGATTGGGTTTACTGTTAGAAATTAGGTTGGATATAATTAGGAGCTCAAACTCGACGCAATTATATCCATGAACACTCTACTAGAAATATCTCAATTTTATGCTTCTTGAAGTGTATATATAATTACAATTCAAATTTTTATTTTGTAAAAGTTAAAATAACATATTTTTCATTTATGAAGATCAAATTTTCATTTACTTTGCATGCAAAAATTCATTCCATAATAATTTTAATTAAACATATATTTTTTAAAAAACAACAACTAAAAGTGTTTTCTTTTTTATCTTTTTCCACAATTGCGAACATACATATACATGTGGATGGTAAACCATAAGTTAGAATAATAATCGGCAACAGGTGTGCACAAAGATAATAAACGAACCAACCGAAGCCAATTCATCTACTTTTGGCAGCAGAAAATAATTAACACGAGAAAGGACTTGGAAAGCTAAGACGTGTGAAGATCTCTTGTGACAAACAGATCAAAGGGTGCATTGGTGATCGGTTATTTAAAAAGTTGAGTATTTTAATAATTATGCACAATTTTGCATTTACCTTTTTTATTTTTTATCTAATTATCTCATTATAAACTTAAGATTTTTCTATCTTTATTAAAAAAAAAATGTTTAGGAGTATGGTAGCGGTTGCTTTTCAAAGTAATTTTTATTCCAAAACACATTAAAATAATATTTTTTATTTTTTAAAAATTATTTTTGACATCAGCACATCAAAATAATATGAAAACAAAAAAAATATATTAATTTAAAATAAAAAAATAAAATTTTTTTAATTGTTTTCAAAAACATTTTCCAACTATCAAACGCTTATTGAAACTCACGACCACTAGATAATGGTATAATAAATTTCCAAGTTCGAACACGCTGCCTTTAACCGTTTTCTTTAGGGTAACCATTTGTGATTTTCGGCCTTACCACTGCAAAAATTAAGTATTTCTGCCGACGCAGATTCTGCTGTGATAAACCCAAAACCCGTCGCTAGATCCTTTAGCTACGAAGGAAAGCAATTTCGTGGCCAATATCACCATCAGCGGGCCGTCACCCCAGCTTCTCGAGATAAGGACCTTTTAAATTGTATAATGTTTGTTAAAATCCCATTAAATGAATATTTTTTTTTTTAGAAAAATAAGGTTATATATATATATATGTGTGTGTGTGTGTCACGTTCAATCTCCAAGTTTATTTTCTGCCTAATAAATCCTTACTGTATTATACTTTTAAGTTTTTGGAAAACTCTTGCAACAAATTTAGCATGTAATAAGCTCTTTTCACTTATAAAAAGCAATTCATCTGGGGTTATAACGACACTTGGATTACGATATTTTTTTGCTTATATATATTGGTGTCACTGCGAATATGGTAGCAGAGTTATGAAGCATGCGTGTGGTCATGCTCAATTAAACATCTCTTTTGCGAGACTAAATTGACTTCAATTAAACCCAGGTAATATTTGGAAATATGGTTAAAATGTGTTTTTTAAAAAATTTATATTATATTTTTAAAAAATAATTTTTTTATATTTTCAAATCGTTTTGATATGTTAATATTAAAATGATTTAAAAAAATATTATTTTAAAATATTTATAAATAAAAAATATTTTAAATTGCAACTATTATCATAGTTTCAATCATCCATGGAGTTTGGAAGTATGCATGTATAGCAGTTTTCTAAAATCCAATTGTTTTCTTATAGTAATCAAGATTTTAAATTGGATTATATAATAATTAATGTGTTAAATACGCTGCTACATTTGATTCTTTTTTATGCTCATTTTCTGTTTACTCTTACAAAGCATAATTTTATTTTATTTTAAAAAAAAGGCACAATTAACGCAACTAGAGGGGAGAAAAAGGGAAATTACAATATTGAATAATGCCTTGCTTTTTGTTTTTTTTTTTGAAATTGGAATAATGCCTTGCTGATTAGTGATTATGGAAGTTAAGACTTTCCATGTTTAATTTAATGCGCGTGCATGCATTATAAATTGACACCTTTTGAGTGGAACTTTTCCATATAATAATAATTGATGGTGTACTTGGTGACTTGTAACTTTTCACTATGTTTATGTTTCGGTAATGCTGTAATGATTTTTTTAAAATATTTTTTATTTAGAAATATATTAAAATAATATATTTTTTATTTTTTAAAATTTATATTTTAACATATGAAAAAATTTAAAATATATATATAAAAAAATATTATTTGGACAGTATTTCTAAATGGCACCTAAATACTGTTGATTCTTTTACGATAAAAAGAAAAAAAAAACAAATGTGTAGTTTTTTTTTCTCATAGTTGTTATTGGTAGATTAGAAAAGAAATTCTTGATATACAAATATTTAAATCCAAAAACTTTAAATTGAAGGGTTAAAAATCTTTAGGCATGCATTCTTCTGTATTCTTTTGTTTTGTTTTGAAAAGTTGAAGATTGTTTAATCTCAAGATTTTCTTTTGGAAGGACGCATTGAGATTCAAATATGGGTATTAAAAATTGAAAGGTCCAATTAGAGTTGATGGAGCACAAAAGATATTTGATCCATCAAAACTTGATGATCCATTGAAGATTTACAATTAAAAATGGATGATAGAATTGTTAACAAGAACAACCCATAACTATTTCAATCCAATAATTAAAAAAAATATCACATAAAAAATAAGAGTGAGTAAAAATACTAAAAAAACTGATTAAACCGAGAAAATCAGAAAAAAAAATAACCGAAAAAATCAAACCGTGAAAAAAAACTGATTAAACCAATTAAAATTTTGAAAAAACCGATCGGTTCGGTTTTATAAGCCTGAAACCGAAAAAACCAAACCGAACCGAAATTGAAAAAAAAAAAAACCTGAAAAAAAACCAAGTCAAACCGGTTTCAGTTTTTTTTTTAAAAAAATTCAATTTGATCACTTTTTTTGATAAAAAACAAATCAAACCGAAAATAATCACCCATAATAAAAAATTATATTCACATTAAAATCATATTCCTTTTTTGGTCCAGCTAAATGCTATTACTCTATGGGTATATTTAGTATTGCGGCCAAAACACTGCTTGCTCAGAATTTGAATTTTTTTGTTTTGTTTTTTTAAATTATTTTTTTAAGTTATTTTAATAGGTTAATGTTAAAAAAAATTAAAAAAAACATATATATTTCTAAAAAAAACATTTTAAAACATAATTTTTATGAAATGGGGAAAGAATCTCCATGTGGTCAATGAGAGACAGAATTAAAAGGAATAGGATCTTCAACATGCTTATGAAAAGGACAATAACATATTATATATGTCATGATTAAATACTGCATTGGTTAGAAAAGAGCATCCAACATTAGTGGATGGCTATATTCCTAATTATTATATTAATCATGTAGATATAAATTTCCAAAGAAATGAAAAGGAAAAACACGTGGATTTAAATTTTTAATTAAGAAGGCTGGATAGAAATAGTTTGTCGACATCTATAGTTTGTCCCGAGAACCCAATTTGTTAGGAAAATTATTTAGATTTAATTTGACTTTCTTGGCAATTAAGGAGGAAATTAAGGGAGAAAAAAGAAAATCAAGCATCAAGGAAATTAATGACATCTAAATAATTTTCGTATGGATAATAAGGACTATATATATATATATATATATATATATATATATATATATATATATATATATATATATATGATGGTATTTGAAATAGAAGAGTTTGGCCAAATCTTAATACCCATAATAGAGTATCAATGCCTCCTTTAAAAAGAAAGATTTATTTTGAAACAAAACAATCTTCAACTTTCCAGAAAAAAGAACACAGATGAATATTAAATGT
Organism: Populus trichocarpa; assembly: GCF_000002775.5. Classification (NCBI taxonomy): domain Eukaryota; kingdom Viridiplantae; phylum Streptophyta; class Magnoliopsida; order Malpighiales; family Salicaceae; genus Populus; species Populus trichocarpa. The sequence goes on along the minus strand of NC_037290.2, from coordinate 9,307,990 downwards.
ATATAGATTATTAAATCCGTTAGTGACCCATATATGTTTATTGAATTATTTGAATCTTTTTTAGATTCTTGAATTTTTTATAAAAAAGCAATGATTAGAGTTTTGGAATTTCATACCGATTTGACTTTATAATTTTTAAAATATATATATGAATTTGCTGAGTTAATAATGTACTTAAATTGAAAGGCTGAAGTTGTTAGAAACAAACTCTTCTCCTTTAGTATTCAAGCACGTTTGAATCATGCAAATCTAGTATTTTGTTAGAAAAAAAATCAAAGACGTATAACAGAGGAAAGATTGTGAATTCTACAGATTAAAACAAAAGCTAATGGTGATTTTTTCATTCCCTAGCAAAATCATTTAGGTAGTTATTCGGGTAAAATAGCCTTTTCCATATAGTTTATTTATTATTATCATATTAATCAAAGATAAATCAGTCATTCAACACTTTAAATGCAGAGTGAAATAACTTGAATACACTTTAAAGCAAAAAAATATTAAAATTGTGGATCAGAGGCTTTTTAGTCTTCTAACGCTTTGATTGCACGGCAAAATGATTATATTGCCCTTAAAAAAACTAATGCCCAAGAGTTTTTTTTGTATTTTTATCATAGTTTTTTAGTTATAATCAATTTGAATGAGGAGCAATTCGGTCTTTTAACAAATATAAATAGAATTTTAAAAAAAAAATTGGTTGACGCGTGTGGAAAGCACTTGCGTTCTTTGAGCATCGCGTGCGCATCTTCCTTCCGCGATGGCTTTGGAAGTGTGGCATCATCCTCTTTCTAGTGGCTAAATGCATGTGTAAGGTAGCAATTGGGCTACAATGGACTTTTTTTTTCTACTTTTTTTTTCTCTTTCCTCACCTTAGATTTCACACCAACTCTTCCAAAAATTAATTGTGTTCAATTTTGATTCTCATTTATTTGATTAATATTTTTTTAATATTTTTTTAAGTTTAATAATTTTTTTCAATTTCATCCCTCAATATTTTATCTCATTTAGCTTTTCTTATTCAATTTGATTCTTATTCTTTTGATTGTTATACAACTCTTTCTATAAAGCTTTTCCTTTTACTCCATTTATGAGGGCTTTATAAGCCACAAATTCTATTAATTCTTCAACCTTAAGCATTTTCTCATTAAGCCTTTTAAGGTATGCTCTTGTGGACTCGTCATCCACCTGAGTGATCCTAAAAAACTCTATAAAACTCATTTTTGTTGGGATGTTTGTGATGAATCATATCACTAGCTTGGTACAATGGTCACCGAAGCTTGCGATGGAGTTTGACTTCAAATTGTTGTACCATGCACACATCGACCCTCTTAAGGTTATGAGGAGGATCTTGCATATACTATAGCTATCATGGATTACCAGTTTCAGGCTGCTCCGCACATTCTACATATATTTTCCTAAGTCTACAAGAGCATTATAATTATTCAAGGTCATCTTAGATGTAGACATCCTCATTCTTATATTCTCATGTAGGTTGCTTTTCATTCCTATATTTGCAAAGTTCTAGGGAGCTCGAGGTTTTTGGCATAAAACGACGAGATCGGTGGATAGTCTTTTTCCCATGATAACTAGATGGACGTCTAGAATACTCTCTATGTGCACAAGCATCATGACGACATGAGCGCTGCATCTTGGCAACACGAGCGCTCTTTAGAAGGGGTGGATAAACTTCGAAGGTGAAACCCCCCCAATCATTTTATTTTGCCCACATTCTTCTAGGTAGTGTAACTATCTGCGGACACTTGCTGCAGTCTGCTGTGGTGGAGATGTATATGAGGGTGCAGTTGCTTATTAAGGTGATGCTAAAACTTGTTTCAGTGGCAAAGTTTTTTTTGGCCCATAGGTTGCCAATACTGCTTAAGTGAGAAGTTACACCTGGTTGATGAGCTATTGAAGAGTTGATTGGGCAGAAGTGTCTATTATAGCAGGGAGATCTGTTACACGTCTTATTCTAGGAGTGTCTTGATTGTCTGTTATTGATGATGAATAGGGATATCAATAAATCAGTTCTAAAAGAAATAATTAATGGTGTTTTTATCTGAGTTTCCCAATAATATCGTCAATTGATATGTTGAGGAACAAGGTTCTTTAATGTTTGGATAATGGTTAATCAAATGTTCATCTTAATATTCCTTTGTATATAGCCAAGGAAGTACATAATTGACGGTAAAAGTCCTAGTACTTGCAAAATAGTCATTTTCGGTGGAATTTGAGACCCTCTCATTATAAAGTCAATAGCTTTAAATGAAAATTGTAATAAATGAAATAAAATGCTTTAAATTCAAAGAACTAGAGTGTTTTTTCTTATTTTCGTATGATAAATGTTCTAATGATTAAGGTATGAATGCTTGGAGAGTAGAAAAAATAAACTATTTACTTGGATAATTCAGGGGGTATTCAAGGGTGGAGCCAGGAATTTTTTTTATCCTGGGCTATTAAATAAATATATAAATATTTTTTAAGATCGATTATTAATTCATATACATGAATTTTTGAAGTTAACAATAAAGTTTCAATTCAAATACACTACCCAAAATATTAATAAATAAATTTAAAAGTACATAAAATTAAAGCGAAAGTAAAAATAAACTCACTATTAAAGTTACATCCTTTGATGTTTTGTGGAATATAATTCATCTATAATTGAATCTGAATCGATATTGTAACAACCCCTCAACCGGGATAAAATAACAATCTCATGTCAATTGAAAAACAAAGTAATTAAATTTTTTCCCTCTTTCATTTCCTCCTTCCTTCACTTGATTCTTCCCTAGATTAGTGTTTTATAAGTTGAACTTTGTAAATTTACGAGGTTATTCTTTCACTTTTTTATTTTTTTCCTTAGATTTTTTTTATGTTTTTCCCTTACTTTTTTCTATTTCTCTCTCGCCTTTTTCTTTTTTTTTTATTCTGCTTCTGCCCAGTCGGAAACATATAAAAGAAAGGAGGAGCTGATTTGTTTTATCTTTTAATGGCAAATAACCATTTTACTCTTAATGAGTCATTTTGCTTTTATTTGATGGTCCTTTTTTTTTGTTAGCACTACCAAGCTCCGTTCATTCTAAAATTTTAACCAGATTTTATTCAACATATTTTAAGATCCCTCGTAAAATTTCAGCTCGATCTGATGGTTGGATTGAAAATTACGTCCAATAACGTAAAACTGGTCAAATTGTGATTTTTCATCAAATTTCTAAATTTCTCCAAAAATTCTGAAATTTTAACCCAAGCTAAAACATAATATTAAAAGGCTCCACGCAAATTTTCAGAATTTTTTGATAATTTAATTGAAAATTAAGAATTTGTTTTACATAAAACTAGTAAAAAAATATTAATAAAATCTTGACCTGGGCTAAAGCCCACCCCAGCCTTTGCCATACCTCCGCCTATGGGGGTATTTATAATCTTTAAACTTGTTGTTTTAATGGAGTGGAGAGATTTGAGAGTCATTTGGTCTTAATGACATTAATGAGGTGTAAAAATCTCTGGCACATCAGTACTGAAGGACAAATATCACTTACAGAGTATTAATGAGGTGAAAATATGATAGGCCTTTGAAAGATCTTTTATACATTTACATGTAAGATCGCAAGCTAATTTTTAATGTAACAAAAGAATAAAATAATGTTGTAATTGCTACAGTGAAACATTATTTTATTAGACTTTGTATAGTAATTTTTTTTTAAAAGTGTAAAGCAAAAACAAATTACAAAAAAATAAAAAAAAAAAGATAAAAAAAAGAATAGTATAAATATGCCAAGTGTAGAGTGATAAATATTCCAAGTGTAAAAATAAAAAATAGTACTTTTCCCAAAAAAATAATTGTAAAGAAAAAAAAAACAAGAAAAACTGAAAAACATATTACAAAAAATAAAAATAATAAATAATACAAAATAAATCAAATATAAAATAACCAAATGTAAATTTTACCTTAAAACCCTACCATATTCAATCACTAACTAACCTAACTCGGTATACTAGTGGCTGATGGGTGTAAATACTGAATACTTAAGAATAATAATCATCCTTTTTTGGTCCATGTTTACACTCGATGCAGCAGGCTTCATTTGGGCCCAAAAACCATAAATATGGGCCACATTGAAGTAGTAGTTCGTTGGGATCAAGATTCGGCCCTAATCTTTTCATTGCATATGAAGCTGTTCCGAAACTTCAGTAAAGAAAAAGGATGTGAACGCTATTTGTACAAAACATTTAGAATCTTCCACTAATTACCTCAATGATATACTTTAAAGAAAAAGATACGAAAATAAAATAAATACCCTAACTATAAAATATATTTTTTAATTCTCTCTCTATCTTGTAACTAATACTCTAATTGTTTTTTTATATATTTATCAAAGGAGAAAATACTAATAGTAATTTTGCATATGATCCTCTTTCCTCTTTCCAAAATATTTCATTGGAGTTAATGCAACAATATATACGAAGCAATGTATATTTATATTATTTAGTTTGGTGGATTAGCAAACTGAACTAAAACTTGTTTGGTGTTTGTACTGGAGTTTAACAAAATTTAAATATTTATTTTTTTATTTAAAATTAATTTTTTTTAATGTTTTTGAATCATTTTGATGTGTTAATATCAAAAACAATTTTAAAAACTAAAAAAATATTATTTTAATGTATTTGCAAATAAAAAATACTTTAAAAAACAACTGTTTTAATAAATAACAAATTAAAATTACTAACAAACTCAACCGACCTAATTAAATAGCTCAGTCTAACGAGGCTAAGCATGTCCAAATCAACATGCAGCTAATATCCATTAATCACAAGTTATATTTATTTACTTGTAAGTTATATTCATTAACTCATGGAGTTAGTGCAAGTATTGATTATCCAAGAATGAACTTGTTATTACATAAAGATGATACATTCTAACATATAAATTTAATCATCCTCAAAATTCAAATATTGTTTTAATTACACCTTTCTTGTAATCTCTATGAAAATATTTAATTTTATTTTATAGATTAACCTCATTATTTTATCGAGTCTTAATCCATTTATTCATCAAACTAATAAGGTTTATTACAACCATTTTTATTCATGTTAGTCAAAATACTTTTTGACATCAACAATATAACTCGGTTGTTTGGAAGCTCTGGTCTAAATAGAAATTAGTTAAAATTTAATTTTAAAAAAAAATTAATTTTTTTATTTTTTTAAATCGTTTTAATGTGTTAATATCAAAAATAAATTTTAAAAAATAAAAAATATATTATTTTAATATATTTCTAAAAAACACACTTAAAAAATAAATTATTACTCATAATACATGAGATCTTTAACCCTTTGCTTAAAAAATCTCTCTGTTTTTCTTTTTCTCTTTAAGAAGGTGGTTCCTGCAACATTCATGAAGGGACCCATAATAAAAATAAAATGTAAAATAACCACATTTTTTTAAAAAAATGTCGCGAGTATAAAGCGACAAGATATATAATTAACCAATAAACTTTATTATATGACCAAGTTGCTCACTTAATAAAACCTTTCCAAATTATAAGCCGACAAAAACTGTGCAAAAGGTTTCCTTCCCTTCCCTGTTAACAAAATAATACTCAGGCATTTACTCAACTTTTTTCCAGTGGCTATAGTCGTCGTGGTGGGGGCATGGCGCCCCATTTATATCTAGTTTTTTGCCTTTTTCTTGTCTGGACATTCTTGCTGCCATGCCAATGAACTCAGTACTCTATAATTTAATATGGTGTTCTTGGCAAAGAAACTCTGTGCTAAGTGCTGGTGTGCTATAAGTTCTTTCCATAAACATATATTGAAAGAAGCTAGAAAGCTAAATTAGTGGTCGCCAAGTCACCAGCCGATTGCATTTAGCTGCACTGGTGAGCATACAATGTTGCTGTTGTTTTCTTTTGTTCAGTGGTGGGTTGGTATTTTCTCCTGCTTTCGTCTTTTTTTTTATTATTATTATTATTTTGCTGGTGGGAGGAGGGGTGAGGTATCGATCATTGATGTCAATTTTAACATTTTTGAGAAGAAAATTATGGGAGATTTTTATTGGAATTGACCACTGTTTACAATATAGTTGTTATGGTTTATGAACAAAATAACTTGTCTTCTTGAAACAAGAAATAAAAAGAATTGAATTGCTGAAAATCTTGAAAAATAATCCTTTTTTTCTTGGTCATGCGGCATGTACCGTCTAAAATGGCTTGGGTTTTTTTTTTTTACTTAATATTCCCCGCATAAATATTAAATTAAATAAGGGTAAGTTATAATTAGATAAAGATCTATTTTATATACGTGAATAGTTTAATAAATACATTTATGAAATAATAGGATAAATTTATACTTAAAAGAAAAAAATTGATTGAGCCAAACTAGAATAACAATTTTAAATGATCATAACTTTTGATCCAATCGTTGGATCAAGTTAAAACTTTTACATTATTTTTATCGTTTTTCTTATAATGATTATGGAATTGTTACGCCGATATTTAGATCTTTAAATTTTCAAAATCTCACCCAAGCCTCTGTTGTGATTTCGATTTCATGCTTTTTTTTTGTAATTTCATATTTTTTTTTTGTTTGTTAGTTAAGGTAGAGCTTCTAACATATTTTAAGCTTTATAAACCTTCTTTATAATTATTTTTTCAGAGAAAATAAAACATGTTAACTTAGAATTTACATCTAGAACCCTTTTTATTCATTAAAATTCATTTTATTCATTTATTTATTTTAGTTTTTTCTGCTATGCGAACACTTTCGTGTGCTTTCATGTTCATCATCTTGGATTTCTCTTGGCATTATTTTGTTGTTATTTTTAATTGATATTCTCTCTTTCTTTTTAAAGGAATTGCAAAAAGGAAAAATAAAATTTAGTCCAAAATCAAGATTTTTAAAAACTAAAGGGATCGAAACTATAACTATTTGAAAAGCATGACAACCAAAACAGACATTCTTTCTCACCTCTCGAAGGGACTGGAAAACAAGAAAGATAAAATTTAGACCAAAATCAAGATTTATGAAAATTAAAGAAACCGAAACTAATCATTTGAAAAGTACGTGAACTAAAGTGTACTTTTCACGTTGATTTTGAAAATGCCATTTATTTTCTAATCTTGCCCTTTAATTTTACAATTAGTATTAGATTTGGCCACTAACTGTAATTTATCCCCAATCCTTGCACACGCCTTAAAATTAGCACAAGATACAATATACTTTTCTTCTCCAGAATACAAAAAAAAAAAAAAAAAAAAAAAAAAAAAACAAACAAACTTGCGCCAGTTATGAAACAAACGCATTCCATCAAAGAGTGTTCTTCTTCCCTCCCCCCTTCCAAGCAAGAAGCAAAGACCATCATTTGATTTTTTCCTTGATACCCTGAATGCGAAACAGAAATGGCAGTGTCAACACCAGCTTCCCCTTTCAATTGAATTTGCCCTAATATTTTTAATTTCAGGATTTCATTTTAATTCTTTTGCCTTTCATCACCATAAAATTTATTTCTTTTTAACTATTGTATAGTTCTTTTCCAGCCTCTTCTACGTTTCAATACTGCAGTTCATAGAGCTCCCAGCAACGAATACATATGGCTATCGGCATCGTCGAAAGAAAATGCACTGTCACATCTCACAACTCTCTTTGGCCCTCGATTTCATCTTTAGCTTATTTTCTTTCTCTTTTTTCTTTTTTTATTGCAGTTCTTATCACCTTGGTTGATTTTAAGTGTGCCAATAGGAAAACATTTTATTTAAAAGAACATCTTTCCACATTTTTTTTCTTTTTGTTGTTTTTTTCCTTTTCTTTGCAGTTTTGTTATTTTTTCGGGGTGTTTGGAATAGTTATAGGTATTATTTTTTAAAGTACTTTTTGTTAGAAATATATCGATATAATATATTTTATTTTTTAAAATTAATTTTTAATATTAGCATATCAAAACAATTAGAAAACACTCCAAAAAATTAATTTAAAGTAAAAACAATTAATTTTTTTCAAAAACATTTTTAAAACATAAAAACAAACAAGTTCTTCTTCTTCTAACTTACATGTTTGTTTTTGCGTTTAAAAATGATTTTTAAAAAAATTTAATTTTTTTTATTTATTAACTTTAATTTTTTTTTTTAATTTCATGGCTATTGATTTTTAAATTCCACAGTTCGTACTTTTCTTAATGATTCATTTATTATTCTTTTTTAATTTTTTTTCCATTGTTTCTCACACTGTTGTCTTTCTTTGGGAACATGTTTTTCTGCTGAAAATGATAAGCTAACAATGTCACTGAGCAAGTCCTAGTCTCGATCGGAGCTATTCTTTTTTTCTCCAGCGTGCATGAAAATTATGTTAGCCCAACTTTTTTTGACCTTTTTCTATCAAATCATAATAATAATAAAAAAAAAACGTGTTGTGCTAACCCTTTGCTTTTTTTCTCTTGCATGCATGAAAATTCTCCCATGAGCTTTTTCTATCGCATCATAAAAAAAAAAAAAAAAACGTGTTGTGCTAACCCTTTGCTTTTTTTCTCTTGCATGCATGAAAATGATCCCATGAGCTTTTTCTATCAAATCACAAAAAAAAAACGTGTTGTTGGAGATGGAGTGAGGAATTTTTCTTGTCCTAAGTTATATGATATAAATACACAAATTATATTTTAAGATCAATTATTCACTCGAATATATAAATTTATTAAGTTAACAATAAAGTTTTAATTTAAATACATAACACAAAATAAAAAACATAAAATTCAAAATAAAAATAAATTATATTATCAAAGTTGCACCCTTCGATGTTTTGTAGAATAGAATTCATCTATGATCGAATCCGAATCAATATCTTCAACAAGCTCTCGTTCAATGTAAATCATCATAGAATCTGCTAATAACTCCTCTTTCATTTTATTGCGAAGCACAGTTTTAACATGTTTCATAGCTGAAAATGTCCGCTCTATAGTGGCAGTGGAAACAGGCAAAGTCAAAACAAGACAAATCAACCTGTCAATCAAATGATAGTGCTGCGACTAATTTGTTTCAGCTAATCCTCGACATAATTCAGAAATGGTAGACATATTCTGAAAGCTCTCATGATGAATCACATCAGTCTGATAATGCTCTAGCTGAGATCTCAAATAATACATCTTTTGTTCATTAAAATCTTCAGGATAAAATTTCTCAGCAAGCTTGTAAATAGCATCAGCTTTAATAATTTAAAGTTGTCATTGGGTTCTAAAGCAAATCTAAGTATAAGGAGTTTCACTGTCCTATCATTGAATCTTGAATTTAATTCTTCCACCTGGAAATCTATTGTTGAGTTAAATATATCATAATGATAATGCTGGTAAACGGTCACTGAACCTTGTTGTTGACATGAACGACCTGTAGCCTTTTTATATGAAGCATTCATATGTGGTATGTCAATCTCATATTTTGTGCAAACAGATTGCACATTTTTAAGGAGAAGATCAAATCCGACATCTCTCAAAGTTTGAAGCAATGCTTTAGTAGTTGATACAAGATCCATTGCATTTAAGATGTCAAGAGATTTTTGCTGCGAAGCTCGACAAAGTAAATCAGTAATCCCTATTATTTTATGCATAAAGTATAAGATGAATATAAATTCAAAAGATTTCATCATAATCAAACAACCACCAGCTTCTCCACATATAGAATTAGAAGATCATTCTTGAACTATACTTTCAAGCATAGTAATAGTTGCACCATACGTATCTATTAAGCTGCAAATAAAATCAAAATGAGAGCTCCAGCGAGTAGTTCCACTTCGATGTAAATTACCAATTTGATTAACCCCTCTACTAGTCTCACGTTTTCCAGTAGCTACCATATGTGCAATTTCTATAGCCTAGCATAATGTAACTCGGTATGACGTTTGGGAGAAGCACAAATAAGGTTGATAACTTGATAATGGTTGTCAATTTTGAGAAAAATAACCAAATAGAAATTTCATTTCCAGTTGCTCCAACTAATGCTAGTTGTAGTCGGTGAGCAAAGCAATGTACATAATATGTATAAGGACAATCTCTGAGAAATAAAGCTTGTAATCCATTCCATGCGCCACGCATATTGCTAGCACCATCATACACTTAACCTCGCATATTGAAAATATGCAAGTTATATCGAGCGAGCACATCACAAATTTCTTTTTTAAGTGTTGAAGAAGTAGTATCTAAAACATGCACAATACCAAAAAAAGGCTCTCGTACAAAACCCTTAATGTCAACAAATCTCAAAACAATAGTCATTTGTTCTTTATTTTATGCATCTTTGGCTTCGTCAATCAAAATACAAAACTTTGCATCTCTAACTTCTTCACAAATCTTTTTCCTCACTTTGTTCGTGAGAATATGCAAAATCTCTTTTTGAATAGTCGGCGAGGTATACTTTGTATTTTTCGGAGCTTTTTCTAAGACAACATCATCAATATCAACATTCAGTCTCCCTATAAGTCTTATCATCTCTAAAAAATTACCTCGATTATTAGAAGCCGAAGATTCATCATGACCTCTAAATGCACATGATTGTAAGTTAAGCCATCAAACACTTTCAATTGTTGTCGTAAGTCTCAACCAATTTTTCTGAACTTCTTCAACAGTTTGTGCATTTAACACTTTATCAATATGTCTACTTACTTTCATTAAATCTTCAGCAGATTTCACAACATTATTATGTGGTGAAGTTGGACTTCCCACATGCATCAAAAGTGCACATCTAACCCCATCATTAACCCTTTTCAAACTTCTAAAGCCTTCGGTGGTGAATGTGAGATGACGAGGCACTTTGTTTTCAAAGATAAAGCATGGAAAACAAAACATTGCATCCTTTGATGGAGAGTACTCTAGCCAAGGAAATTGATCAAACCAAGTGTATTGAAATCGACGATACTGTCTCCCTGATTCAGTCATTGGATACTCTACTAACTTAGGTTGATATGGACCCATTTTGATATAAGCTCTTCTAATTTTAACTTATTGATTAATAGGATGTTTCCACACTGAAATTCGTAACCCAGGATCTCGTTCGAGAGTATTAACATCAATTTCAACTCTTTGAGATTTGAAAGGGGGTTGTTCACTATGATTTGAGACATCAACATTAGATGGAAAATGTCCTTTACTAGTTGATGTTTGTTCGTTTGGTTTAAAAAATGCAAACATAGTTTTTCCTCTCTTGCTTCCTTGATTTTCCATTATAATTTATAACCTATTCAAGTAAAAGGGATTAGGGAAGTCAGGTGCAAGATGAAAAGATATTAATGCCACAATAGAATATTCATGAAATGCAGAATATACAAGGATAAAATAGTGATGCAGACTATTGAGAGATTTGGAGAAATTCACTTTGAAATAACCAGTAAATTATAAGTACTAGTGTGTTAGCATCCGTCCATTTCTAAGGTACAGTCTACTGTTTACTCCACTAACAATCTACTGTAATGAATGTGAAACATTGAATTCAAAATGAAAAGTCAGGGCTTGCAAATTCTTACCTGATGATTTTACACTCTTGCGGCTCTCTGTATAGATTCTTCTTCAAAATCCAAGCTAAAATTGTATATTGTTGAGAAGAAAATGCTAAAACCCCAAGTTACTTAGAAGACATGTGAACCAATTAATTATTTATATTTAGATAGGTTTGCTATAAAATATAACTAATTAATTAGTGTTGCAAGGGAAATTAAGTGTGCGGCTAATGGCTGCTAATTAATTAGTAGGCGGCTAATGGCTGTTAATTAATTAGTGTTGCAAAGGAAATTAAGTAGGTGGCTAATGGCTGCTAATTAATTAGTGTTGCAAGAGAAAGTGGGTAGTGTTTAGGTTTGCTATGTAAAAGATAAAAGGAAAGTAGATTATTAAATTTTTTTTATTACCTGGGCTACAACTCTCCTTAGCCTTATAAAAGGCTCCGCTCTTGGGTGTTGTGCTAACCTTATAACATTAAAAAAATCATAAAAATATAGTAAAAATTATTTTTTTAAATATTTTTTATTTAAAAATATATTAAAATAATATTTTTTATTTTTTTAAATTATTTTTAACATTAGCATGAAAACATCAAAATTTTAAAACAAATTCAATTGTTTTATAAATATTTTTAAAATTCAAAAAGCTGGAAGCCTACGACATAATTTTCATGTCAAATCATAAAAAAAAAAAGAAATGTTGATAAAGAGACGTCTAGCTAGATAGGTGGCCTTTTCTTCTATTTTTTTTTTTCCAGATCAGAACAAGCTCTATACAGCCCTGTTTTAGTGTTTTCATTGTTAGAATATGCTCCTGCCACCCATTTCGTTTTGTTTTTTTCTCTTATTTTTTGGCCAGGCATTCTATGCTTATTTGTTGCACTGTTGCTGTTTTCCATCAAGTGCTTTTCGCTTTCTTTAAACAAGCTCAGAGCTACGTTTTCACGCTATTTTTTGTGTTTGGCTTCTGTTTTTTTCAATTAAACATCACCTAAAGCAAAAGCAAAGGCAAAATCGTACTGAAAAGAAGACGAAGAAATAATTGGCATAGCGTGGGCTACTTACGTATCGGCCCTTCACTATTTTTGGATGAACTTTAAACTTTTTTTTTTTCTTTCATGTGTCTTATTTCTGAAAACAATATAAAATAATAAATTATTAATTAAATATATTGTTAAATGAATGACTTTTGTTTTGATAATGGAAATGAATTAATATATATAAATAAATAAATTAGTTATTTTTAACTACTATAGCTCAATAATGTATTAGAAAAAAAACAATCATCTTATTTATAAACAAATAAGAACCAAATAGCACAATATAAAGATATTTATTTTTAACATAAATTAATTAATCTTATCTATATATTCATATTATACTAGTAAATTAGTCATTTCTCCTGCTTGAACATAGTTAAGAGATGGTTAGATTGTTATTTTTATTTTTTTATATTCGATAAAATGTAAGGATATTATTGTCCTCATAACAATTATTATTATTTATTATTTTATTTATTATTTTTTTTTTATCAAAGTTACATACTTGTCAAACACAAAGGTACAAAAGCTAAAAACACATGTTTTTTTTTTTTTACCTTGTAATTAGATAACAAGTTAATTGAACAAGCCTGCATCTAATTCTCCTGCAACAGGATCTGTGTCTGCAATCGAAAGTTGCAGCTACGACCAGTTCTGGAAGATGATGAAAAATTGCAAGCACCACTCTCTAATTTGCCTCTTTGGGTCTGCTGCCTTGCAATTTGATTTTTGATCCTTACCTTCATTGCTTGAAACACTGCCTTGTGTGTTTTGCGGTTGCTTTTGCTTTAACTGAAAATTGACTCCAAAGTAGGATTAACAAATTAAGGATTTTAATGTCGAGTTAGAGTATGTGGTCTGGTTTTAATTTCAACAATTTGAATGTGATGGCCCTGGTGACAAGGAGAAGAAAGAAGAGGAAGATGAGTGAAGCTTTATTTACCTGATTTGGTCATTTGAGGTGAAGAGAGAATGAAGAGAGAGAAGCAATGTTGTCAAAATCACGAGTATATTTTACGAGTTAATATGTATTTAACATGTAAAATTAGACTAAAAACTAGAAAATTAGCAAAATCAAACTCAACCCGTGCAAAATAAGTAAAATAAATCAAAGTCATGCAAAATCACGAGTTTACCATTGACTTTACGAGTTTAATGAAATTATAAATACTCTCTTATTAGGTTTTCATTTGGTCTGGTCCAGATGAAATGCGAGACTAAGTTAATGAGCTATTATAAAATCAAGGGCTATAATTAATATTGAATGAGGGCTAAAACAAATAAATAGGGGGAAGAAAAAGGGCTAGTGCGTTATATACACACTAGCATGTGAGTGGGGGCACCGTGATTTGGAGGTGCATGCGGTAACCTTCTATCTCCAAAAGTACCCATTTTTGACTCTATCAGGTTCATCTTGTAAAGTCGGTCATCCCAAGGTGGCATGTGGCTGACAAGGAGTCACGACGTGGCTCCAATGACCATTTCTTTCTCTTTATCTTTTTTTTCTTTTCTTCTTTTCTTCTCTCTTCTTTATAAAGAGAAGGGCCTTTGTTTCTCCTAAATTTTAATTTTAGTCCCTTTAATTTCAATTTGTTTGAAAACAAAAAATTCAAACTGTTTTGTGCAAAATCAAATGTCAACAAAAAGCCAAAAAAATTTATGCTGCCATGAGAACCTCATACGAAAACAATCAAACTAAAACACCAAACCCAAATCTCAATCTAACCGATTGCTAAAGAACCTAATTGGAAGAGAGAAAAAATATAGTTGTTAAATATAAAAATAATAAAGGGATTAAAAAAGACTTAGATAAAAAAAAAACATAGTGAATGAAATAGTTAGGCAATGTTTGGTTATTGTCCTAGGATAGAAAAGATAGAGATAATAAGAACAAAAGAGACAAGAAATAACAGAGGATGAAGATATAATTGTGTTTGGTAATGATGTACAAGATAAAGTGATTGTTTTATCATCTTGTTTGGTTGATGATGGACAAGATATAATAAAATATAAAAAGTTTATTTTATCCATAATAAGTATCATTGTCAAAATTACATATTTAAAATAATAATAAGATATTATTTTTTCGTTCGGTTTACATTAAGTTTTGAAAATAATAATACTATTATACTTCTAGTTATAAAACTTGGATTGGCTTAGCGGGTTGACCCGAGACCTGGTTAACTTGAGGTCTAGACTTGTTTGAGTTAAAAAAAAATAGAGAAAAAATTGACTCAACCCAACCTAATAAAAACTCCGGTCTACCCATAACTTGGTTACCCCAAGATAAAACTTGATCAAAACCCTCCCGACATGTGACTAGAGCTTTGTTTCGGCCAACTACTGAGTTAGGTTTTAAAACTATAATTTTATCATTACATATTTTAGTTAAACAAATATAAAATTAAATGTTTTTTATAGAGATATTTTAGAGATAAAAATAAGAAATATTATTTTTAGAGACATATACATCTTGATTATAAAGTATAAAAATTATTATAGTAGATACATAATTATTTTACATCTTTAACCAAATATACTTTATTTTATTATTTTTATCTTTCCTATTTTGAAATAATAATGGAAAAGAAGTAATGCGAATGGGTTTATTTCTTGAAATGTAATGGTTTGCTCAAATAATGAAACGTGTTTATCATTATCACTATTATTAGATGGGATTTGACGGAGACTTGAGGTCTGGTTTGGACAGTCAAATGCGCTGCAACTTTACGACCAGTCGACCTTCTTCCTCTTCTTCGTGCTTAAAATAATCTTACTCCTAACATCACAAATAATTCATTAACCTAGCTACCAAGTCCACGTCACTTTCTACAAATATTATAAATTTTATTTTCTAATACTTAATTTTAAGATTTTAACCTGAAAAAAAAAACCCAGATTAAAGGGGATCTTGCTAATACTTGATGGATCATCGTTTTCCAACTATCAATAAAATCATTCAAATCTCTGAGAAAAAAGAAAAATAAAATAAAATTCTTACATCCCTCGGCAGCAGCGTGGAAAATCCATTTTTAAGAGAGGAGGATCTTGTTAATCCAAAAATACCCCTCCCTAGCTGGGTGTCGCTCTTTGATTGGCTTTCATACAATTCCAAATCAGCGGCAAGTAACGGAGACCAAAATTCACAATAAAACCCCCCTACGGCTTCTCCCTTCCAATCCCCCCCCGCCCTTCTCTCAAACAAAAACACCAAAAGAAATGGAGGCTCTCCGTCTACAGCCACCACAGGGACCACCACTCCTCCGCCCAAGCCGCTCCAGATTGCCCTCACAAATCCTCACTAGACCCCACTACAACCCCAACAAGTCAATCAAGCCGTTCATCAATGCCACCCTATCAAAACCCGCCGCGGAGATCCCTCCATTGTCAACTTCATCATCTACCTCCCACGACAATCCCTTACGCTCCTCCATGCTTTCTTCACCTCCATATCCCGCAAAGAAAGTCTCTGCAAATTCTCTGCAATACCCGTCCGGTTACTTGGGTGCCGTACCGGAACGTACTGTTAATGATGGCGATAATGAGAGTATAATAAATGCAATGGAGTATTTGACGAATATACTGTCGTCAAAGGTGTATGACGTTGCGATTGAATCTCCTTTGCAGCTGGCGCCTAAGCTCTCTGAGAGATTAGGAGTCAAGGTTTGGCTCAAGAGAGAGGATTTGCAGCCGGTAAGAGTATTTCAAATATTTCCATCTTTTTACTGCTTGCTTTTGGAAGATTATTATACTTCTTGGGTAGTTTGAATTTGAGCTCATAGTGAATTTGATCTTGTATTTAGACTGGAAACTTGATTGTAATTTTGAGCTGTTTCAATCAAAATGTGTGTATTTAGCAGCCATAAATGCGGTTACTTTTCAGTTGTTTTTTTTTTTTTTTTTTGTCAACTTTGAATAGAAACTGGATGCGGGTTTTCATGCTTGAATGCAAAAAATGGTTTCTTTTTACGTCAATTTGATACTGATGGGTTTGATCGATCTTTTTTTAGGTCTTTTCATTTAAGCTGCGTGGAGCTTACAATATGATGGCAAAACTTCCAAAGGAACAGCTGCAAAGAGGAGTTATCTGCTCATCAGCTGGAAATCATGCCCAAGGTGTTGCATTAGCCGCCAAAAGACTAGGTTGCGATGCTGTGATTGCAATGCCTGTTACTACACCTGAAATTAAGGTACATTATGCGAGAGATTATTTTTTATGATTGAGCTGTGAAAGTACGTTTTTTTAATTGATTTTTGAATTTGTTCTATTACAGTGGCAATCTGTTGAGAGGTTGGGTGCGACAGTTGTTCTAGTTGGGGATTCTTATGACGAAGCACAGACATATGCTAAAAAGAGGGCCAAAGAAGAGGATCGGACATTCATACCTCCTTTTGATCACCCAGATGTTATCATGGGACAGGGAACTGTTGGGATGGAAATTGTACGTCAAATGCAAGGTCCGTTGCATGCAATCTTTGTGCCTGTGGGTGGCGGCGGCTTAATAGCTGGTATTGCTGCATATGTAAAGAGGGTAAATCCTGAGGTCAGTCGGGTTTTTTTATTTATTTTTTTAACTTTAAAAGATATGTACTGAAAAATTAGTTCAATTTTATTGATACTGGTGCTATTTTTGCATTTGATTTCTGGACAAACTGCCATGGGTTCTAAGGGCTCCAAATTGCTGTGTGTAAATTTAATTGATTTCTTTGTCATCTCTTCAGTTTGCATTTGCTTGATGTTTTCTATGCAATGTCACAGAACTCTTGAAGAACACCTATTCAATATTTAATGCAGGTTAAGATCATTGGTGTGGAACCCTCTGATGCAAATGCTATGGCATTGTCTCTACATCATGGTCAGAGAGTGATGCTGGATCAGGTTGGAGGTTTTGCAGATGGTGTGGCTGTTAAAGAGGTTGGAGAAGAAACTTTCCGCTTATGCAAGGAATTGGTAGATGGTGTAGTTCTCGTGAGCCGTGACGCTATTTGTGCGTCAATAAAGGTAGGGTATATTTCATATTTTCCAAATTGCGTGAATCCTTCTCCTTAGCTCGTTATGCATTCCTAGTGTGATAAGTTGGTCAGATGGGTGATTAGCTGTATCTTCCCCTCACAGTATTACTTAGCACCTCATAATCATCTTCATCATTAACAATGCCTCGTGTGGTCAGAATGTTGACTTCAGCATGGATATGTAAAAGGTAACTGCATTGATCATGCACACACAGAGTGAAGGGGACTCTGATTCTCATCCCACAGTCCTTGATTCCCATTGATTCAGTAACTTGCTAAAATAAAATATTTGGTGAATTGTACTTCCCTAGAAATGATGGCTAGCCCTGCAAACTGGGTAATAGCAGTCAGATCGAATTAACGTTGAGTTTTTGTTGCAGGACATGTTTGAGGAGAAAAGGAGCATTCTAGAGCCAGCAGGTGCGCTTGCCCTTGCTGGGGCTGAAGCATATTGCAAGTATTATGGCGTCAAGGGTGCAAATGTTGTGGCGATAACAAGTGGGGCAAATATGAACTTTGATAAACTGAGGGTTGTGACTGAACTTGCCAATGTTGGTAGGCAACAAGAAGCTTTGCTTGCAACTGTTATGCCAGAGGTGCCAGGGAGTTTTAAACATTTTTGTGAACTGGTATGGCGATAAATTTTTCTAAAAGAACAACAATTTTATTAATTTAATTTGCTCTGATGTAAATCATTTGGGTGGCAGGTAGGGCCTATGAATATCTCTGAGTTCAAATATAGATCGAATTCTGAAAAGGATGCTGTTGTTCTATACAGGTTAGTATTGCTGAGATTCTAACTGCTATTATAATATTTAAATCAGCTTGCTGATTTCAGTGTGAAATAGTTTCCTGTATAATTTTAATACTAGTAGTTTAGAATAATCCTATGGATTTTTATCCCTTTTGAACAGTGCTTTGTTAGCAGCAATATCTACAATGTAGTGAAACGAGCACTTTATTATCCTTTGAATTATGTGCAGTGTTGGCCTTCACACAGCTTTTGAACTTGAAGCAATGAAGAAGCGGATGGAATCTTCTCAACTAAGAACTTACAATTTGACCGCAAGTGACTTGGTCAAAGATCACTTGCGTTATTTGGTAATATTGCGTTCTCATAAATAATTTCTCAAGTTGATTCCTGGAAGGGTATTTTTTTTATGTTTCATAGCTACAAAGTCACTCTTAGGATGTATGTAAATTGTTGAAGAATAAAAGATGTCCCTTTGTGTAAAAGAGAACTGGTTACTCAAATTTCATGAATGTCACCCCATTCTGTGCTTAATCAAGTAGAAATAACACACTGTTAGCAAACAATAATGAATGTCACCCCATTGCGTTATCTGGTAATATTGCATTCTCATCTCAAGTTGATTCCTTGAAGGGTATTTTTTTTTATGTTTCATAGCTACAAAGTCACCCTTAGGATGTATGTAAATTGTTGAAGATAAAAGATGTCCCTTTGTGTAAAAGAGAACTGGTTACTCAAATTTCATGAATGTCACCCCATTCTGTGCTTGATCAAGTAGAAATAACACACTGTTAGCAAACAATAATGAATGAACAATCTTTGTATATCTCCTTTTCAGGACATTTGATTTTTTGATTTTTTTTTCTAGCCCCCCCCCCCCCCCCCCCCCCCCACATTCTCCAAATTTTTTTTAAGGATTTAATTTAATTTTCTTTTCTCCTTTCATTTTATTTACATGTGTTGGCTTGACAGAAGGGATTTTTGTATTTTCTTTTCTTCTAGTAATGTCCAGGACTCCATGTCTGCATTCCATATCGTTCTACTTCTGAAAATGTATAACCTGGGAAAGGGGTCACATTCTCGCATATTTCTTTCAATATCTATCACGTGTTACATAAGCTTTTTCCTCGTTGGTCTTTTGCAATGCTTCATTTCTTACCTATCTTTTACAGATTGGTGGCAAATTAAATGTTCCGGATGAGGTTCTTTGTCGTTTTGTTTTCCCAGAAAGGCCTGGTGCGTTGATGAAGTTTTTGGATTCTTTCAGTCCACGCTGGAACATTAGCTTGTTCCATTACAGAGGGCAGGTTGGCATGCAAATGCTTCTCTTCCATAATTGATATTTTTGCTGCTAGGTAAAATTGTCAAGGGATCTTTCCTCTTACCAATCCTAATATTGTATTCTTAAATTTCCCTTCCAACAGGGTGAAACTGGTGCCAATGTCCTGGTTGGCATCCAGGTTCCACAGAGTGAGATGGACGAATTCTGTAGTCGTGCCAACAGCCTTGGATATGATTATGTTGTCGTAACTGATGACAATGACTTCCACCTTTTGATGCATTGATTAGAATCACGAATTATATATCTCAGCTGGGTTTAGCAAGGCTTGGTACTTGAGCAACAAACCTTTAATAGGAGTGGACTGTGGAGGGAAAACAGACACCTCTCGGGCATTATCACAAGAGAAGAGGGAGAACTTGTACCATTTGTGTTCTGTTTCGTGGTTATTTCCCCATAATGTAATTTATGATTACGTTTTCCTTGTTTCTTTCTTCTGTTTGAAAGGGAAACCGTATGCTATGCAATGTGGAACTTGCAACATGGTTCAATAATGGTCGGTAACCGAGTTACAAGGATGCTAGAAGTGGGAACTGAGAAGACTATCACTCCAAATGAGCATAACATTTTTGGATGGCCCATTAGCACCTGTAATAATTAAAAAAATAAAATAAAAGTTAATTAATTAAATTAACTGAGGTTGATTTATTCATAGGATGCCGCCCATAAGATGAACAGAATACGTGAAAGAAACAAGCAACCGCAAACTGATCTCTTTCAGCACAGGAAGGGAGGAGGGGTTTTAAAGAAGTGATGTTGGATTTATCTAATCTGGGCTGTCTTTGTAGCTCGAGCCTCTTTTTATCAGGTGGCTAAATAGAGCGACCCAATCCACGAAGAGGTCCATTATTTCCAGTTGCTGGAAAACTGCACTGATTGTCAGCAGCTGCATTTAAATTTAAACACCCCCAGATTGGTATTCTCATTTAATATCCCCCAACTATAAAAGATTTACCACTACAACTACAATTAATCGCGAGCAATGTTGCTTAAACTGATTCTTGTCAGTCTATAATGAATGAGCTGCTGCTGCTGCTGGGCCCTAATAACTCCTCGGTCCTTGAAGGCTTGAACAGGTCAGGTGTTTGCTTAGATAAACAGCTAATTAATATTTGAAGAGCGCTTAAATTTCGTCTTCTCTAGTGTTGAATAATGAATAATACATTAAGCACGGTATTAGACGAAATGCAGGGCACTTCTCTTCCTCACCCAAGCCGTGACATTTTTTTTTTTGTGATGCTGCTTATTAAATGCATGCTTGCAGGAGCAGTATTAAAGTTGGCTAGTTTTAAGAATTTCTTGGACTGCTATATGTTTTGCTTTTTGAATTTTGTCCCTTCTTACATTGGTTGAGATAGGGAAGGAAGACCAGGCTACTCGTGGAGCATCATGTAAAATGTGATCTGTGATCGATAAACGTTTAAAAACTTTTTCCTTAATTGGTTTTCTTAGGGTGTTTGAAGCTTTAACTAAGTTGTCCTGTCCTCTCCTCAAAACATTTGTATAGACATGGCAAAAGGATGGTCACGTTTTTGTTAGCCTAATAAATACAGATCTACAAAGAGGACATAAATCATGGGCTTTATAGGGTGCGAAACATGCCTCCTTCCCAGAAAATAAACAGCTTCCTTGGAATTACACTCTTTAAGACAGTTATAATGCTTTGACCATAATTCACTGGATTTCCCTTCTTAAATTCTCCACCACCCCCCTCCTCTCTTCCCCATTCACTCCAATCTCTCTCTGTCTCTCTCTCATTTGCACACACACACACACACACACACACACACACACACAAACACGTACTGGGTGGAGAGTTCAGTACTTGTGAGAACTAAGGAAAAGAAATGGGGAATGCAAATAGTTTTTGGGCTACTTTCTTTCTTCTTGTTTTAGTTGCCTCTGTAGCTCGTGGGGATCCTCTTGTTCCGGCACTTATCATCTTTGGAGACTCAGTTGTTGACGTGGGTAACAACAATAACCTCACTACACTCATCAAGGCAAACTTCCTTCCTTATGGAAGAGATTATGTTACTCACAGACCAACTGGAAGATTCTGTAATGGGAAGCTAGCAACAGACTTCACAGGTAACTGTACTTGTCAAGAATCCGCTCTTGTTTTTCTCCTCATTGGTCCATCTCATAAGCTTGCCATGCTTTGTCTGATTCTTTCATGCAATATGTTCAGCTGAATACCTAGGCTTCACCACATACCCACCAGCCTACCTTAGCCCAGATGCCAGCGGAAGAAACATCCTAACTGGAGCCAACTTTGCCTCAGCTGCTTCTGGCCTTTATGACGGGACAGCCCAGTCATATGTAAGAGCAAGCCTTTTCCTCTCCCTCCCTCCCTCTCTATCCATATATATATAAATGTTATGTGCTTACATGGCCCTGTCTTTCTTATGGTTTGTAGAGTTCCATTTCTTTGACCAGGCAGTTGAGCTACTACAGGGATTACCAAATGAAAGTTGTCAACATGGCTGGACAAGCCAGGGCCAATGACATATTCTCCGGTGCTATCCATCTCTTGAGTGCAGGGAGCAGTGATTTTATTCAGAATTATTACATCAACCCAGTCCTTAGAGGACTATACTCAGTTGATCGGTTCTCAGACCTTCTCATGAGTTCCTACTCTAGTTTTATTCAGGTATCAATCCCACCACAGAACAGATTCTTTGTTTCCAAACAGGTGTTTGAGAAAGGTAAAAAAAAAAAAAAAAAAACAGAGAGAAGAAAGCACATAGATTTTGGCCAGAATCTTATGTCTACATCACTTAAATTTATCAAGTCCATCAATAAATCTCTGTACAAAATAAACCTGTCTATATCTAAGGGAAAACACAGAAAGTAAAATAGAAACAGTAGTAGCTAGCACACATCTACACATACTAATACATTAATTCCATGGATAAATAAACGAGAAACAATCCTCTTCTTTAGCTTCTTCATAGCACAGAATTGTTTTCTAACAAGGAGGTATTGAGACAGAATCTCTATGGACTTGGAGCAAGAAGGATTGGAGTGACATCCCTACCTCCAACAGGGTGTTTGCCCGCAGCTATCACCCTCTTTGGCGCAGGAAGCAACCAGTGTGTCGAGAGTCTAAACCAAGATGCTATTTTGTTCAACGACAAACTAAACAGCACTTCCCAAGGCCTGGTGCAAAAGCTTCCTGGCCTCAAACTTGTGGTCTTTGATATTTACCAGCCTCTCTTGGATATGATCAGGAAGCCCAGTGACAACGGTAAGAAAATGCCTACTCTCTGAAAAACAAAAGCACAAAATCCGAACGACTGATTATCAATTTTCATCTGGGTACTTAATCATGTTAACGTGACAGGTTTCTTTGAGTCGAGAAGGGCTTGCTGTGGTACAGGTACACTAGAGACCTCAGTGCTCTGCAATGATCGGTCTGTGGGAACATGCTCCAATGCCACAGAGTATGTGTTCTGGGATGGATTCCATCCCTCTGAAGCTGCTAACCAGGTCTTGGCTGGTGATCTCCTTCAACAGGGATTCGACCTCATCTCTTAGAGCTACCTGCACCTACTCCCTCCCACCATAGCTAAAACAGTTTAATTACTGCTAGTGCACTCCTTAATTGAAAATATTAGTATCAGAGACTTGTAATTAATATAATTGGTACTTTGCAAGTCATCTGGTAGTCTCATCGCACGGGATGGCCCTGTAAAACCTCGTTAGCAAATATCCGCAAGAGATATTTATCATCACTTCAATAAGATGATTATGTTTGTCATGGCTCCATTTATTTCAGAAAACTTGTTTTTGATTTTTTAAAGTTTGCTGCATTGGCTCGCAGGCTTTCAACTTCAATAATTTATATAACATGATTCCTCCCCACAAAGAAGAGTGTTTGGTTGCCCAACTAAGTAGAAAAAAATGTTTGGTTAAATAAATACTTCTTGCCTTTCACACCATATCTATCAAATGTGTTTTAAACTTTAAATTTGTAAAGGCTAAAATAATTTATTTTTTATTTATGAAAATTTATTTTTTCATTTATGTTATATAAAAAATATATCTCAAACTATTTTAACTAAACAAATATTTGCTATCCATGTTGTTAGGTAAATTTTTTTACTTCGGCTCTATTCTTTTAAAAATTACATGCAAGTTCATAATACTTTATAAGGTAAAAAAACATCAGATTATTTATATAATTATCATTATATTTTAATTAATAACTAAAAAACTCTTATATTAAATATTATATTTTTACCATAAATTAAAAAAAAACTAAAACTTTCATGATTGAAATTCTATCAAACACTTTGTGTGGATACAAAGTAAAAACCAATTCCTAATTTGCTGGTGGTGGAGTAAGTTTTTGGACCCAAGAAAGGAAAAAACATGGGACATGCTCCGAGCCTGTTCTTGACCAACATGGATACTTCATGCAAGCGCAGGTAAATTTTCATTTTCACATTCACCCCTTTTAGATTTGTACCTTAACTATTGTTTTCCTCTTTACTACTATGGTAGCTAATGGTTGAAGGATAAAAATGTTACAGGAAAAAACCCAGATAGAGGATGCTACACCAGAGGCAATAAGATCGACTCCATGGATAGAGTGCAATAGTACTGATACATCAGGGAATAATCAACTTTATCAAATTTACTTGTGCGTAGATACTACTGGGAAAAATCTCATTGAATTTCCAGTGTTTCCCAAAGGCAAATGTGGTTCAGAGATTGAGTTTAGGAAAGCATGACGAAAAATGTGGTATGTGAGGGGAATCAACATGGATTCCAATAGTAGTTCTGTTTTCCGGTCCTTTAATTTAATTATCTTTTAATTTGGTTTTTTATATTGCGTTCATTTGGAATTGATCTTGGTGATTTATTTTTTATGCCTACATATAGGATCTTGCAATGTCGGGGAAATATCTTGTTGTGCTCAATTGATATTTGGTTTTGCAAAATAAAATTTTATTTTATTAATTTAAAATAATTAGAGTTTAGGATCTGAATTTAAATCTTACACAAATGTCCAATCTTTTTTTTGCTACCATCAAAGACTAATTTGCATGGTTAGGGGCAAAGTTCATGTTCTTTTTTATTTTTCAGTCACTCAACTTTTTTTCTTCTCAATTTGATCATTTCACGTTGTCTTTTATTTGGGGTTTGACATAATAGTTTATTTTGGTTGCCTAAATATGAAGATTCCATAATATTAAAAGAAAATTCTGGTACTCAATTTAACAAAATAAAATACAATTATGTTAAAATAAAATAATTAAAGATTAAGGGATCAAAATTAAAACTAAAAAACAATATGGTGGGATGAAGTTAATGAACAATACATGCTAGCATGTGGAGGAAGCTTATCATGTTTTAGCAACGTGTATAATTTCCTTAGACAGTCAAACAAGTGTTGTTAGAAGCATCGCGATGAGGTTGTGCTCACTTAGTTGAAATTAAAAGGTGTCTTATCATTTTGTTTTTATATCAAATTTAATCTTTATTTTTTTAATTGTTATTTTTTTATTTGGGTTATTTTAAAACTGTTTTTTTTTAAAAAAAAAAATTTATCATTTGATATTGAATTGATTGAGAATTAGACCTCATAATTTTCTTTGATGGGACAATCCTGATCACATGACCTGAGGTATACAAATACATAGAATTTGAGAGTTGATTAGAGAGGTCTTTCTCCTCCTCTATTGTTGTAACTTTCTTTAAAAAAATCATTGGCATTATAATTATTTGATAAAGAGATGATGGCATGCCAAAGTTTTCACAAACAAAATATGTTAAAATCCGTGAGTACACTTTTAGGAAGTCATTTTGAACTCAATAAAAATCAAAATCAGCTACTAAAAATTGAGCAAAACCATGACAACATGGCTAAGGTCTCAACTATTAGTTCTATCATATAAGTTATAGTTTGTACTAAACCAAATATCACTTATGTAGTAGGAGTTGTGAGTCGATTAATGAGTAATCTAGCAAAACCATATTGGGAGGTAGTGAACTGGGTTATGAGGTACTTAAAAGAATCCTCGCATACTTGTATTAGTTTCACAACTGCTAATTTAATTAAAACTAGAAGGATTTGTAGACATTAATCCAGTAGGTGATGTTGATAGTAGAAATAGTACTACAAGGTTTGTATACATTCTAGGTGGTATTAAATTCTTTACAGAGTTTTCCTTTTTAGAAGACTTTTGTTATTTCGATCATAGAAGTTGAATATATTACAGTATCAAAATCTGTAAATGAAATGCTATGGTTGTGAAGTTTCTTAAAAAAACTAGGCAAGAAAACGAGGAGATACTCTCTATAGTGATTATTAGAGAGCAATCTTGTTTTGCTAAAAATCTATAATTTCATTCTAAAACTAAGCATATTCAAATGAGATATGATCACTTTATTTGACATCTGCTTAATGATAAACAATTAAAGCTAGAGAAGATCTTTGAGACCAAGAATCCAATAATCATGTTAACTGAGGGGTGTTACACTTAATAAACTAAAGTTGTGCAAATATTCGGTAGGTCTTTGAGGATAGAGGACAATTTCTGGCGTCGTTTATCTCCAGGTGGGAGATTTTTATGAATTGAGACAAATAACCCACAGTCAAACCAAAGAAGGCTGCAAATTAGTCTAGAGAGGAGGGGAGATTTTAGTGATGTAAATTAGGCTAAAAAAAGGAAAAACTCTAGTGGTTTGTCTGTCAATTTTTAGCAGAAATCATGGTTGAAAATGGAGATGTTTGTTCTGCCATTTCAACTAGAAATACAACTTGTGAAAGAAGAAGAAAAATACACAACAAAAGAGCAAGAGATAAGTGAGACAAATACATAGAATTTGAGAGTTCATTGGAGAGGTCTTTCTCCTCCTTCGTAGTTGTAACTTTCTTTTTATCCTTGGTGAGTAAAACAAGCAGCTCTATTGATGCACAGAATTTCCAAACCACATAATAAAAATTATGTGACTTGGTTGTGAGAATTAATCTCATTTCTTAACACAATCTCTAATTGCTCGACCCCAAGCACCATTTTATTTCTTTTAACTTTCTCTTATTTTCTTTTATTTTTAAAAAAAGTCGCTGACGTGGATGTTTTTTCAGGTGATTTATAATCTATAGTATTTATAGTTGGTATATGATAGCACAAACTTCTCAGTAATGCAGTCATTTTGTCATTGTGGATGAAAATAAATGCTTCGCTCATCATCTCCTCATCATCTAATCCCAAGGATACTTCTAGGTCATCTAAATCATGCAAATTTTTAATAATTATTTTTATCTTACAACATTCATCCGCCAAAGCAAGTTTCTAGTAGCATCATTTTCTTGTTCTGGTTATCCAAAAATACGCAATCTTATTATCTAATTACAACATTAAAAGAACATTTTAATATAGTATAAAATCAACAGAAAAGAAAAGAAAAGGAAAGAGAATTCAATATAAAATATTCAGCTACTGCAGCGATTTTTTATTACAGGGTTGTACGTATTTCTAAGTTGTGTGTGTCTATGTTAACTCTAGTACAAACTACATGTGTTTGGTACAAACTAGAACAGAAAAAAACATGTTTGTAGGGCTGACATTATGGTTATGTAGTTTTCTGTGCCTTCTCATCAGTATTGGGATCTAATATTCTCCTGCAAGTTGATTAATATGGGCAGGAGCACACAACTAATTTGAATACAAAATATAGGTTTTGGTGGAAAATTTCCCTCATATTTACTTATTAACATGTTATCTCATCAATGATGTCAATCTAAATATTATCTTTAAGTGTTGTGTTCATGTCATTATTTCACAAATATATTAAAATTTGACCACCATACATTCGTGAAGACACTTTATTATACAAAAAAATAAAATTAAAAATCAAACATTCAATTATAAAAATCATACAAGTTTAGGCATTTAAAATCGTGCTATACCAATTAGGATTTGTTTCGAGGCAAAAGGAACAAAAGCTTTTATATAGCTTTCATGGATAACTTGAGAGGAAGAGTTAGGCCACAGAATCTGTTTCATTCTGGAATGTATTCTTCTTATTTGTAATGAAAACATGCGTTCATGATCTAAGTTTTTTTATGAAGAAGAAAAGAAAACTAGAGAACTATACAAACTCGCTGAGTCGAGGCATGAATCATGCCTAATGCTAACTATGCAAATCTTTTTAGCAATGACATGTAGCAACAGATAAAACTGACAAGCTTGTCTATCAGAGCTGATAACAGTAAATGGTATTGATGCTTCTTCTTTTTTCCGAGGATTATCGGCCTTGCTGAGTGCTGCTAGGCTGTATTGCCCACAGCCAGAGCAATGTGCGGTGGTTCTATGGCTGAGTAAGAGCACCCAACTGGTGTGACACCGATCCAGAAGAAAGACAGAAAAAATTCAAGCCCCATAATTCTACGAGTGCAAATATTTTTTTATTCAAATTGCTATTTACCAGTCAAAAATGCACAACTGATACTGATCAACTATTAATCTATATTCCAAACATCAAATTTGATTGATTGACACATTACGTGTCTACCACTTGGCTCCTTCTTCATACATTGCTAACAATTCAGCCATTCTTTAACTTAGTCTATTTATGCTTCTAAACGCATGTTTGATAAATTTCAAGCATCAGCGAAAGCTATGATCCATGGTCAAAATGCTCCAAGCAGTTTTGAGTCTTCAAGTAACCTGGAGACTTGCTGTTTGGAGCTTCAGCCTTATAATTTAATGGATGAAACTGGCAATTTTGGAACAGCTCATCAGTAGAGAGAAGGCATGGAATTGGTAGGGATGAATGTTTTCTTGGATTAATTGGTAAATTTTCTTTGCCTTTTATAAAACAAAAGCACACAGTTAAGTAGAGTGTTTTCTTTTTAAAACCGAAGTGTTGAATTGAAAATGTTAGTTACAAGTCATAATTGCATGGCACACAGGACCTGGTGATAATTTCAGCAGTAATAGTTTCCTAACAATGGAAATAAAGCTGTAAGCATAAAGGAATTCCTATTTAACCTGATCTTGGATAGTAGCCCTGTGTGTAACCTCCCACGTTGTAAGAATTAGGTTGTAGCTTTGCAAATGCGGCCTGTCCTTGCATTCCATCCTTCGCATATTGCTGCCAAAGTAGCTGCTCTTCCACTAACAGCTTCTGTTTCTTTTCCATCTCGGACATTTGCACGTAAGGTGGTGGTGCAACCGCAAGTGAGGCAGCAAATGGATCTGGGTTTGCTGATGTTGTAGCACTACTATTTGGGACTGGAGGTGCTGGCAAAGCCAACATTGCAGGCCTTCCAGCTGAACCGAGGGCAACACTACTAGCACTTCCATGAACTCCATAACCTGTCGCAGACATTTCTGCTGTTTTCACCCCATGTTGGTACATGCCATCAAGCAACATCATATCAAGACCACCAGCAAGAGTTACTTTCTGGCTTGTTAAATCACTAGCTGATTGAACCAAAGTTGTCTCCCAATCTGCTGTATCATCATTGAAGGCTTCCCATGCAAGAGCTTGAGCAGGACCAGCTGGTGCACCACCATCAAACAAAGCTAAGGCCATATTATTTGCGTGTTCTTCTGTTGACAATGCATCATCATGCAAGTTCAACAAATCAGCCTCCTGTTGTGTATTTATTTCCTTTTTCTCTTCTTCCTTTGCTGCATCTTCCTGCACTTCTACGACAGGGGTCTCCGTGTAACTTTCAGGTGGTGGTAGTGCCTTTATTGCATTTATATCATCTTCACATTTTTTCCCCTCGTCAGTTTCATTCATTGGCTCTTCAAATGTAGCTCTCTTGGTTTGTGCCAATGTGGACTTGTCTTGAATAAATTCGTCCATTAGGTCAAGCTTCTTCTGTGTAATCTTCTCAATGTCCGGGTACTCTGAAGTGCGTGCAATGCCAACAGTCTTGCACCAGCTATAGAAGTTGTCGAGTTCGTCCAACTGCTTTGAGACTCGGCAGAAGATCTCGTAAACCTTCACGGCCTCAGGAATCTCTAGTTCCATAAAACGATCAATCAAGATGCCCAATATTTCTGTTATGTCATAATATAACTGGATACTTTCCTTCACCGTTGAATAGAGAGCCACAATTACAACCCTGTTGTGCTTCGCCCCCCCTGGTTTAAGACAGACAATGACAGAAATTGCAGATTGAGAGTATATATACTCATTGATAAAGTCTAATTTATTTGATAACGGATGCAGATGCAAGATGCCAACTTATGATTGGGAATGATTTTTTTTAAAAAAAATTATATTATGTTTTTTTATCATTCCAGGACAATTACCAAGCTTAATTTTTACAATCGCTGAGACCCCTGAAATACTTCATTAATTGTTTAGAACCGCGGCAGAATTCTTCACGCCATATTTTTAAGGTCTTGTCAGGACAAGGGTCATAAATTTATGTTGCTCCAGAACCTTGAGTTGAGTCTTCTTTTTTTTCCAGATTCCTTAAACATCAAACAGAGTGCCATCTATACATGCATTGTATTTCCTGGGTTCTCCTCTCTCCATGGTACAATATTAATAATATTTGCTTGCAAGTTGATTAACATACACGTAGGAAGGAATGTAAACCAACCTGTGGGGCGGCAGGCTAGAAAGCGCTCAAGGAGCTGTTGCAAATGTTGTATCCTGGAAAAGATATGGTCGATCTTCATGTCACGGACAGGCGTTGATTTCACAGATGCCTGGCCAGCCTCCTCTTCATCTTCTTCTATTCCAAATGCACTACGCTTCCCGCGACGCCCTTGCATCCTAAACTCAAGCCTTTCATCAAGATAAAGAGCAAGCGTGCGCACAAATGCAGAGTAGTCCCATGAATTGGATCGTGAATCACGGAAATCTGACATGTTAAGAAGGCGAGTCCCACGCCTGGTTGCAAAGAAGATCTCCTGCTCATAAGCTGGATCACCCTCGGCCAACAGCCTCTGAATTAAAATAAGCGTCTTCAATGCCACAGTCCAATTCCTGGTCTTGTTGAGACGCCTGGAGAGGCTGTTTACACATGCGCTGATGTAGGCACGAGAATACGAAGTCAAGCTCAATATTTCCCGAATGTGCCTCTCGTCTGCGGGGTATTCTTCATGCCTGGTTGCCTTAACAATGGCCACATCAAGGTCTGATAATGAGTGGCTGTTGCCAACTTTGGCTAGGCCTATGCTAGTCTGGTCCTTCACTGCCCCAAAAGCTCTTCTGATCTTGCTCGTAGCCATTACAGACAGCACAAAATTCCGAAGGCTGATAAAATCGGCTTCTGATTTTTAGCAAGTACTTATTCCGAGACTCAGTTTTGTTGGCGATTAGTCCCAGGAAAGTTGCAAAAATTGATCAGGGGTTCTCACACAGGCTACCTACTGGATATGTTGGTGAAGAATGGCAAACAATGCAAGCGAATCACCACTACTTGAACACTAGATTTTAATGGTGCGACAGAAAATTAATAAGAATGCAATGCTCTCTCCTCAAAACGGTTAACAGGAATTAATTTCTCTGTTTGGTTTGGTTGAAGAGAGAGCATGCATGGTCGTGACATGGAAATTAGCTTTTATGGTTAATGGAGAAAATGTCTCCAACTTGAGGTTGTAATCAAAAGCATGCCCCGAAACAAGAGGGGTTGAGAAATTGTCGGGCTGTTGAATGATTTCCCCTACTTTATTTACTTTTTCATACAAAAATAGATTTTGACCTCAATTAAATTTAACTATACCACAGAATTACTCGTCACCGATTCTGCTATATATTTGTTATTTGTTATAGGGAAACAATTATAAAAACTCAAATTAATTAGGATGTATAGAAATATAAAATATCAAGTAACAAAAAAAAAAAAAAGGTTTAGCAACTTAGGTATATTTCATGGAAGAGATGATCAGATAAATTCATTATAAAAAAAATATAAAATTACAAGGTATTATACAAAATTATTTTTTTACCCAAAATTTCAAAGTAACAAAAAAACTCACTTTTTCTCTTTTTTCTCTAGCTATCAAAGTGTAGAGAATAAAAACGTTTACAAATAAATCTTATCCTAAAATAGAACAACTTTAGGCTTTTGTATGGACTAGGTATAAGGGTACTTTTTTTTAAATCAAATCTATAATTTAAGATAACCTAACAAATCTCTTCCTTGACTTAAATTAAGTCAACTTACAAAACTTGAACTCCTTTCTAATCATCTCCACCAAATACCTCTCAAGTACTATACAAACCACTCAAGTTCAAGCAATGCTTGAACATGACTGTAAAGATAAGCTTCGTCAGTATATCTGTAGGATTCTCAATTATAGCAATCTTTTTCAGTGATACAACACCATGTAATATGATAACTAGAATGAAGTAGTACCTGACATCAATATGTTTGGTCTTTTCATGGTACATCCGGTTTTTTACCAAATAAATAGTACTCTAGCTATCAAAATGCATAATAGTAAATTCACGCAACAAACCAAGATTAACAACCAAAACTCTCAGACATAAAACTTTTTTCACTACCTCTATCAATTCCATATACCCAGCCTTTGTTGTAGACAAGGCAACAATGGATTGTAAAATTGCTTTTCAACTAATGATATACCCTGAGAGAGTGAAAACATAAACTATTAGCGACCTTCTCCTATCTAAATTACTAGTATAATCTAAATCTACAAAGCCCTCGGTACTACTTCTAGTGATATTACCTATATATGTCATATACCAAACTAACATCTGAAGAACCTTTAAGATAACATAGTATCTATTTCATGGTCCACTAGTGATTTTTACTAGGACTTCCTATAAATTTGTTGATCACACTAATAACATATGAAATGTTTGGATGAATGTAGACCATAGTATACCTAATGCTTTCAATTGCACTAGCATATTGAACACCTAACATGTGTGTCTTCTCTTTCTCGGTTTTTAGTGACAAAGATGAAGATAACTTGAAATTGGTTGCAAGTGGAGTACTAATTAACTTACAATTTTGCATACCAAAACATTAAATTACCTTCTCAATATACTTTCTTTATGACAAGTATAACTTGTCAACATTTCGATCTCTATGTATCTTCATGCCTAAAATCTTATTGATTGTACTTAAATAATTCATCTCAAACTCACCATTCAACTGATATTTCAAACTATTGATTTCATAAATGTTATTGGAGGTAATTAACATATCATCAACATACAACAACAATTATATAAATGAACCATCTAAGAACTTCTTGAAATACACAACTATCATAATCACTTATAAAGTAAGCATGTCCAACTATAAAAGTATCAAACCTTTTATACCATACAACGACTTCTTCAATAAGCACGCATGAACTTCCTTACCTTGAGCAATGAAACCCTCTAATTCATGTATATATATATCATCTCCTTTAACTCACCATGTAGAAAAACTATTTTGACATTTAGTTGCTCAAGCTTTAAGTTAAACAAAGCGATCATAGCAAGCAATATCTGGATGGAATTATGCTTCACAACTAAAAACAACACTTCCTTGAATTCAACACCATCTCTTTATGTAAAGTCCTTAGCAATTAGATGTGCTTTAAATCTTACATCCTTAACCTCCGAGACTCTATCTTTCTTTTTTAAAACCCATGGCACCTAACAATCTTTTGGCCTTGTAATGGTTTAACAAGTTCCAATATCCGATTCTTATAAAAAGAGTCAGTCTCCTCATTCATAACAAGTATCCACTAAGAAAAATCTTTGTAAGAAATCATTTCTTTATAAGAACAAAGCTCATGATCATCAAGATTCTCAACAACAATCAAGGTAAAATTTACTAAATCAATATAACCATTAATTAGTGCTTTTATTTGTCTTTTTTTTCTTCCTGTAGCAATATTATACGGTTGTTTTTTAGGTATATTCTTAACTATAATATCCTACACCATTTCCTCTACAGACCCAATTGAAGCATGATCTTGTACTATCTCTAAAGCTTTAACCTCAGGCTTTATATATTTACTAGTACCCTAGTTCATCTCAATATTCATACAAGTTAACTTTTTTTTTCTTGCAAATATAGTAGATTCATCAATGGCCACATCATTTCTAGTAATAAACTTAGGTTACTTGGGATGAACACACCACAATTGATATATGGCTTAGGAATATGTATTTTCTCTCTCTCACCCTAAGTTTATCTTCCTTAACATGAGCATAAACAAGACAACCAAATACTTTCATACTAGAATAATCGACAGGAGAACCATATCATACCTCATATGGAGTCTTCAACTCTAAAACTATCAATAAAGATTTATCAATCAGATAACAAGTCATGTTAACTATTTTAGCCTAAAATTCTTTATTTAAAACTAGAGGGTAAGAGTGCTTGAACCCACACACAAGAAAGAACAAACCTAAAAAAAATTAAAAATCAGATTTAGTTAATAAAAACTCGACACAAAAATTACCTGAATTGATGCACTAAAACTATTAAAATGAAACCCTCACCCGATGATTATAGAGAATCACAAACAAGAAGTATAAAAAAGATGTCACAAAGATAATTATTCTTAGATAAGTCAAGATAGTTCAATGAAGAATAATAAACTATGAGTTTTGCTCACAAACATATAAATATTCTTAAGTCAAAGTTTGTAAAAAAACACCTAAATCTGTCATTTTCTCTCTTGTTAGCTCCTTTTTTCCCTCTCTTTAAACTCACGGTCTTAGTTGTACTTTCACTCCTCCTGGCCTTGCCTTCTCTTTTTAACTTTAATTGGTTTTTATAGACTTGTTTCGGTGATAATGGTATGAGTTTGATGGGTTTTTCATCTTTTGCAAGAGTATACTTTTTTATAAACCCATTACATATTAAATTCCTATCAAATTGCCATGAACGCTTCAATATATAACAAGTTGCTCGCATGTATAAGAATCATATCACACAAAAACTCATCATAATACTTACCAATAAAACAAATGACACAAAGACATGTTTTCTAACATTTACTTCACCATATTTATTCAACCATTGAAACCTATAAGTTCTATGATGTTTAATAGTGTTCAGATTCAATTTCCTAATATTAGTGCAACTCTCACTATCTATAAAAAAAAAAAAAAAAAAAAAAAAAAAAAAAAAGAGGTTCTTTTTTCTTAGAAAAACTAAAACAAAATTCATAATGATACTTTTCATGTATTTATGATTTTTTTTAATCCTAAATTATTTGCATGCCTGAATTTTAACTATTATTTTTGTAATAAGATGAATATATATAGATGTAAGTTATAAGATTTGTTTTCATTTTATCTTATTTACTTAATTTTATTTTTTAAGATGTGGTTTTATGAAGTAAAATCAAAAGTGAATGTTTTAATAATATTAATAGTAGAAGTAGCAGCAGTAGCGAGTAAGTGAAAAAATAGATTAAACTACGCTAAGAGTAATTTGTTAAAAAAACTAATATAATCTAATAGCTTAAGCTATTAGGTAAAACCTTAAGATATGATTTATATAATTTTCTAACACATCCCTTCAAGTAAAAGTCTTTTTGACTTGAATCTTGTATTTAATTTTTATCAAATAGAATGGAGTGAGATTCGAACTCGTGACCGTTTGATAAACAAGGCTCTGATACCTTGTCAAAAAACTAATTCAACACAATATTTTAAACTTTTAGGTCAAGATAGTTTTCTAATATAATTTCTCTAATAATAATTTTTTTTTAAAGGTGGGATAAAGATGAACAAAACCCTTAATCCAATTGACTGGACCGGCTTGTTTCAAAGTGACTTTACATTACATAATTATGTAAAAGATATAGCTAAATTTTTACATCTCGTTCAATTACATGATTTGCTTCCAATTAGGAGAAGTCAAAATCAAAAGTTTAGGAACTTTCTCTCCTGGAGCTTAGGCCTTGCAGTATTGGTACAAGGGATATAAAGATAAAACCCTATATATACAGACCATATAATACATGTAAGCAATCACTAATATACAATAACTCATAACTAAAGTATATTCGTTTCAGTTTGATCCATGGCCTTGGTTCCTCGACTTTCTCGCAGCTGCATGTGCCAATATTACATCTCTATTCCTGTTGTGGATCGATTAAAATTTTATCCACACTAAATAAATAAAAAGAACGCAAAAATAGAAGAAAAACCCGAAACCCTAACGGACCTAAATTAAAGCACACGCAGTTGCTGAAAAGAACAAAAACCGCAAGGGACATGGCTTGCGAAGGTCCATCGTTTATCTAAGATATTGCAAGATAATTCAAGTTAGACTTCACATGCATGTATGATCAGTCACCGTCTACCATAAGTAATAAAGGAACTCATGCAACCATCTAGGTGGTGGCTCAGTGGTAAGAACTTGGAACCAAGAGGTTTGCTCCCTCTGTGGTCTCAGGTTCGAGCCCTGTGGTTGCTCATATGATGGCCACTGGAGGCTTACATGGTCGTTAACTTCAGGGCCCGTGGGATTAGTCGAGGTGCGCGCAAACTGGCCCGGACACCCACGTTAAACTAAAAAAAAAATAAAGGAACCCATGCATGCTTTAGTTAGCTGTGCTTTTGTTTTTCTCCGAATTAGTAAATAGAGACAGAAGAAGAAAAATACAACATATATCATACAAATGGAGAGGTAAAAAAAAAGCTTCAGCCGAGTGGTTCCCTTTTTCCTGGTTTAAATGAGAAGTAGCTCATCATAAAGCACACAATTCAGGCAAGACGTTTTACTTTTCCCCTCGACAGGAAAAGAAACGGAAGATATAAAATTAAAGATAAGAATCAAGGCACGCTCATATTTTTTTACTCTCTTTTTATTTATTTATTTATTAAATAAATATTAATAATTAAAATTTTAATATTATAAAATTTCTCGAGAATGTCTTCTATTTTCATCATTAGATATAATTTTAAAGAAAATCATAAAAAAAACAAAAAAAAAAACATGTGGAGATCAAACACTGTAGCAATCAACAATGTTTTAAAGAAAAAATATTACAAAACTAAATTCTCAATCAGCTCAATATTAAAAAATTAAAATCGACAAATATAATTTTGAAAAATAAAAAAATAAAATAGAAAAACTAAGTGGGAAAACACCGTAGCAATCCACAGTATTTTAAAGAAAAAAACTTACAAAGCAAAATTTTTAACCAGCTCAATATTAAAAAAATAAAATTGACAAAGATAATTTTGGAAAAAAAACAAAAAAAAAGTTTTAAAAAAAAACACAAAAAAAATAATACACTTACAATGCAATGGGTGTGGATGAACAATGAATTCCTCACTCTCTTATTATAACTGTAATTCTTAACCACCTCAATATTAAAAAATAAAATTGAAAAAGATAATTTTGGAGAAAATCATAAAAAAAAACAAAAAAAAAATCATGTGGAGAAACACTGTAGCAATCAATAATGTTTTAAAGAAAAAATATTACAAAATTAAATTCTCAATCAGCTCAATATTAAAAAATTAAAATCGACAAATATAATTTTGAAAAATAAAAAAATAAAATAGAAAAACTAAGTGGGAAAACACCGTAGCAATCCACAGTATTTTAAAGGAAAAAAGTTACAAAGGAAAATTTTTAACCAGCTCAATATTAAAAAAGTAAAATTGACAAAGATTATTTAAAAAAAAAAACAAAAATTTTTTTAAAAAAAAAAGCACAAAAAAAAGTAATACGTTGTGGATTACTATTGTAATCCACAGTGCAATGGGTGTGGGTGAACAGTGAATTCCCCACACCCTTATTGTAACTGTAATTCTTAACCAGCTCAATATTAAAAAATAAAATTAACAAAGATAATTTTGGAGAAAATCATAAAAAAACAAAAAAAAAAAAAAACCATGTGGAGAAATACTGTAGCAATTAACAATGTTTTAAAGAAAAAAAATTACAAAACTAAATTCTCAATCAGCTCAATATTAAAAAAATAAAATCGAAAAATATAATTTTGAAAAATAAAAAAATAAAATAGAAAAACCATGTGGGAAAACACCGTAGCAATCCACAGTATTTTAAAGGAAAAAAATTACAAAGCAAAATTTTTAACCAGCTCAATATTAAAAAAGTAAAATTGATAAAGATAATTTTGGGAAAAAAAACAAAAAAAAAAAAGAAAAAGCGCAAAAAAAAGTAATACATTGTGGATTACTATTGTAATCCACAGTGCAATGGGTGTGGGTGAACAGTGAATTCGCCACACTCTTATTATAACTGTAATTTTTAACCAGCTCAATATTAAAAAATAAAATCGACAAAGATAATTTTGGAGAAAATCATAAAAAAAAACAAAAACAAAAAAAATCATGTGGAGAAACATTATAGCAATCAACAATGTTTTTTTAAAAAAATTACAAAACTAAATTCTCAATCATCTTAATATTGAAAAAAAATCAACAAATATAATTTGAAAAAAAATCATAAAAAAATAAAATAGAAAAACCATGTAGGAAAACACCGTAGCAATCCATAATATTTTTAAAAAAATTACAAAGTTAAATTTAGCTCAATATTAAAAAAATAAAAATAATAAAAATAATTTTAGAAAAAAAACAAAAAAAAATACATAAAAAAATACAATAACATGTGATAAAAGCTGGAACACTTTCCCCACATATTTTATCGTGATGTATAATAATTAAGCACACCGTTAAAAGAGAATCGGCGGTCAGGTCAGTGTAGAAGGAAAGGGGTCAAATCGGAAAAAGAAGAAATTGCATGAGAAACACGCAGGTAGAGAGGGTGCGTAAGTTGATGCTTGGCGTGGAGGAGCAACCACTGCAAATGTTCAAGTATTTCTGCTGAAAAGAAATGAGAATCCCACGGAAATAGAAAAAAGAGAGTGGGAGTTTGATTTAGTGGTACAAGCAAAACCATAACAGGTCTATGCACAGCTAGCTTAGCTAAGAGAAAACAAACTCCACGAGAATATCAAAAACAAAGAGTACAAGTAGGAATCTGATTGCACAAAAAAGCTTGCATGTAGGTTTTCTTCGATGAAGCTCATGGTGTTAATGGTTCCATTGATACTGGTTTCTGGGTTTGTTGTCATTTTTGGTCTAAGATCTACTACGACTTCCAGCTGGGATTTTATAGCAAGACAACCGGCCTGGCTATGGTGGGGACATGGTAATTCTTCTTTAAACGGTGCTAGTAGTGTCACGGTACATGCAAAAGAGAGTGATGAGTCTCCGCCTCTTATTAACGGCTTTTCTCCTCCACCGCAAGCTGTTGAGGCGTTACCATTTGAAGAGCCTGTTAGTCCTTTAACTCATGTCTTATTAATTACGTACCTCCTCTGTTTTTTCTGTGGTAGACTATATATCTTGATCAATGATTCATCTATAAAAAAAAAACAAAGACTTCGATCTTGATCAATGTCTGAAGATTTTCGCTGTTTCAGTTAGCATTTAGCGGTTTTCTGTGTGTTGAATATACATTAGCTTGCAGTGCTGTCACTGTGACAGTTTTGAAAGATCTAAGAATATAGTGCTTTCTTCTCAAAAAATAAATTATATACATCTTTCAATTTCGAATCAACAAAAATTTCTGGTTAGTGATTTTTTATTTTTAATAATTTGGGGCTCTAGGTGAGTGAATAATTTTAAGTTTACTGGTGTGCAGAATGTTTTGAAACAAGATGTTTCAGAAACTTCAGGGCCCATTGCTGCCCCAGCAAACGAAGCTCTTGATCTTGCCAGAAAAACAAGACATAAAACCGAGCACACCAGCCTAGAGAAACTCGAAGCAGGCCTTCAAAAAGCTCGAGTTGCATTAAAAGAGGCTAAAAATGGAAAGCAAGCAGATGACCCTGATTATGCTCCGGCAGGCCCTATGTACTGGAATGCCGAAGTCTTTCACAGGTTTGTTAAATTATTCTTTACTGCAGTCCATATTCCTGTTTATTAATAGTCATTTGGACCAGATATTATGCTGGCTGCTTAGCTTACCACATTAAAAACAAAAAACGGTATGGCCGGCGACCTGGAATGGGTCTAAGAATTTATAATGCAGTAACACTCCTCTTCAGGCGATCCCAAATTTTTGCTATCGTCACCTAAGTATGCCTTATAATTGAACTTAAATTTTTGCAGGCTGTAATAGCGTGAAGATATATAAAAAAGGCCGAGCCTTATTGAAGGCTTGGGTGGGCTATAGCCCAAGTCAAAATTTTATTGATATTTTTTTATTAATATTAAACTAGTCCTAGTTATACTTAACTAAATTAGCTCAAGAAAAACACGTTTTGTTCAGCAAATTAGTCACTTCTTTTTTAATTAAAATTTCTATTTTTTTAGTTGAGAGAGTCAAAGTCAAAAATCGTATTCCCCCTCATGTTAGATTACTTCTTGTTTTCCTACATATTTAGCTCACAAAATTTGGCCAAAGCAACACGCCTTTCCTCTTTTCATTTATTATATGATACTATTTATCATATAAATTCAACTCAATCTTATCTCAACTACTAAAGCATTGCTTCAAACTTTAAAAAATACTGAATTTGATCTTCTCCTTACACATGTGCAATTTGTTTGCACACAAAATGAGATTGACATACCATATATAAATACTTTATATAAAAGGCTACGGGTCATTCATGTCAACAACAAGAATTTGTGACAGTTTACTAACACTATCATTATAATATATTTAACTCATCAATGAATTTTCAGTTGAAAGAGTTGAATTCTAGATTCAAGGATGGGACTATGAAACTTCTTGTACTTAGCTCTGTTTTAGAACCTAAGAACAACTTTAAATTATTTAAAGTTGATGCTAT
The DNA here is from genome assembly GCF_000002775.5 of Populus trichocarpa. Taxonomy (NCBI): domain Eukaryota; kingdom Viridiplantae; phylum Streptophyta; class Magnoliopsida; order Malpighiales; family Salicaceae; genus Populus; species Populus trichocarpa. Next base: position 9,267,625 of record NC_037290.2, on the reverse strand, counting down.
TTGCAAACTTATTGATAATTTTTATCCTGAAGATTTCAATGAATAAGAGATGCATTATTTGAGATCTCAGTTAGAATATTATCAGATTGATGTGATTCATCATGAGAGCTTTTATAATATGTTTATCATTTTTGAATTATGTCGAGGATTAATCAAAATAAATAAGTCGCAACACAATCATTTCATTACCAGGTTAATTCTTTTTATTTTGACTTTGCATGTTTTCACTGCCATCAAAGAGCGAATATTTTTAGCTATGAAGCATGTTAAAAATGTTTTTCACAATAAAATAAAAGAGGAGTTCTTATCATATTTTATGATGATTTATATTGAACGAGAGATTACTGAAGATATCTATTCAGATTTGATTATATATGAATTCTATTTCACAAAATATTGAAGGGTGTAACTTTGATAGTGAATTTATTTTTACTTTCACTCTAATTTTATATACTTTTAAATTTATTTTTTAATATTTTAGATAGTGTTTTTGAATTAAAGCTTTATTGTTAACTTCATACATTTATGTATATGAGTTAACGATTGATCTTGAAAAAACAAATTCTATATATTTGCTTAATAATCCGGGCAGAAAAAATTGTTGGCTCCGCTCTAGAATATATATATCTGTCTAATGAAGCACTTATTCTAATAGCTCAGGCTACTAGAATACGCATATAAATTGTGGGAATATGCATGCATATATAAATATATATTAAAGAATTACCTTTTTCATAACAGGAGTTATTTGGAAATGGAAAAACAGTTTAAGGTCTTTGTGTATGGAGAGGGGGAGCCCCCTGTATTTCATAATGGTCCTTGCAGGAGCATATACTCCATGGAAGGAAATTTTATTCACAGGATGGAGATTGATGGCCATTTCCGTACCAAGGATCCGGACAAAGCACACGTTTATTTCCTCCCCTTCAGCGTAGCTATGATGGTTCGATTTGTCTACGAGCGGGAGTCACGGGATTTTGGTCCGATAAGGAGGACTGTGTCGGACTACATCAATCTAATCAGTGGAAAATATCCATTTTGGAATCGAAGTCTTGGTGCCGATCATTTCATGCTTGCTTGCCATGACTGGGTATTAATCATGCCTTGCATTTTAGTCAAGTTTCACAAGAATATTTGATGAAATACATATAATCTAGTCATATCCAGTCATTTCCATGATGAAAGAAGTGGCGAAGATAAAGATATAATTACAATCTTTTCAAAATAAAGATAAAAATTTCAAAAAGTTACGAATATAATATGACGGTAAAAAAAAAATATTGAAAGTTATTATAAGATGACTTTTAAATTAAAGGAGAGTATTGAAATTAATTTGAAGTTTTTATTTAAAATATCTTTTAGTTCTTTTTAAGTGCCTTCTAGAATATTTATATATAAATATTAAAGAATATTTATTTTTTAAACTAGTATAAATATATGTGTTCAGAGAATACTATAGGCTTAAATCCAAGTGGATTAGAACTTCTTCTCTTTAAAAGATTATTTATACACACACAAACGAATGAGTTTGTTTTTCACCATGCTAGCTTTATATTTATAACAATTATATACATAATTTGTATTTGTTTTCACAGGGGCCAGAAGCTTCATTTTCCGTTCCTCATCTAGGCAAAATCTCAATTCGCGCACTATGCAATGCCAACACCTCAGAAAAATTCAACCCCATCAAAGATGTATCCTTGCCAGAGATCAATCTCCGAACCGGTTCAATAAAGGGCTTCGTTGGTGGACTATCTCCATCAAAACGCTCAATCTTAGCTTTCTTTGCAGGAAGGCTTCATGGTCCTATCAGACCTGTAGTTCTTGAGCACTGGGAAAATAAGGATGACGATATCAAGGTGCATCAGCAGCTCCCAAAAGGGGTATCTTACTATGAAATGATGAGGGGAAGCAAGTTTTGCCTTTGTCCAAGTGGTTATGAAGTTGCAAGTCCCAGAATTGTCGAGGCGCTCTACGCTGGGTGCGTTCCAGTGCTGATTTCAGATCATTACGTGCCACCTTTTAGTGATGTCTTGAATTGGAAGTCATTCTCTGTTGAGGTTCCGGTGAGTGATATTCCCAGCTTGAAGAAGATATTGACAAGTATATCTCCAAGGCAATACATAAGAATGCAAAGAAGAGTGCTGCAAGTAAGGAGGCACTTCGAGGTTAATTCTCCTCCAAAGCGGTTTGATGTCTTCCACATGATTCTTCATTCTATTTGGCTTCGTAGATTGAATGTTGGAATTCATGATGATCAATTAGCCATCACCAGCTGACTGAACCAGTAATTAATCAGATTCCTAATGAGTTGTGTAATTATGTTAAGGATACTTTTAATCAGATGGCTAAGTCCTGGAAAATAAATTACAGGCTCCATTGATCAGCCTATTCCTTCTATAGCTTTTCAGGGTTTGATGGGTACTAACTTACTTAGGATTAGGAACTTTTCCACGTTCATCAAGATTGTTTTAACGTTCTGGTGCGTAGAGCTAAGAGAAATTTTATACTATAAATATCTCGTAGTTACGAACATTCAAAGTGTATATATACTCGAAAACCAATCGTTCTTGTTCGAGTTTGACAAACGCTACCTAGCTTATAAATTCCTTTCTTGTTGTGAAAGCTCTTGTGCTCAAAAGGGAAAGTCGTCTACTTTTCCAAGGCCAGAGAAATGCAATAATTATTCTGTAATTTATGATCACATGTAGGTTTTGATCACTTTCTTTCGAGGTAGAATCAACACTTTTAACATTTTTTAGAGGTTTAATGACGATTTAATTTTTCCCCTGGACTATAGAAAATGTGGCACATTGAAACCTGAATTATTACTATTACATTTTGGACAATTTTATTAATTATGAGATCAGTACCAAATAAACCAATCCGCTCGTTTTTTTATATATTTTCCATTGAAATTTTTAAAAATGATAGTGAAAATTTAATACATTTTTAAAATAATTTCAGATTTTTCTCAGAGAGAATTTTTTTATTTTATGAACAATATAAGTTGGAATTATCTCAATTTTTTTTGAAAATTTCTCCTTTTACTTGAATTCATATAGGTAATTTTAGTGTGGTTTTTAAAATACCTTTATGTATAGTTAATTGACTTATTTCAAGTTTGGTGAGGTGTTATGTATTTAACAATACTAATATTTTGAGAATCAGATGATATGCAGATAAATTTATATAATTTCTTAGATCTCTCAATAAAATTTGGGATCATTTTACATTATTTTCTATTTTTTAAATTTTGAAAATATTTAATGGTTAAGAAAATTTAAAAATATTTATTTGACCTCAAATTTTTTAAATTATTTTTTGAATTAGATTTTAATTAGTTCTTATTAGCATATTTGAAAGAATAAAATTAACTAAATTGATAGTATATGTCTCAATGAATCACAATCCCATTAATTTAGGAGTAAATCTCATCATTAATCCATTTTTTAGATGTGGAGACAGCTTGAAGGTATAATTATGTTTAAGGTAATTATTTACATTATATTATTAACAAGACGCATGTGTAAGTTTTAGACTGATTTATTGAATTTCATTTGCATCTATGCAAGGGATGATGTAAGAACAAGTTTTTTTTTACTTATTTCTTTGGATTTTTTTTACTGAGCTTTCTCTAGGAAATTCTTCATTTATGTAATATAAAAAAGAAATCTTTTTGCACACTCATCTCTTGAGTTGAATTATGATTGATGTAAAAAGAAAAAAAAAAGGTTTAATTTGTCTTGGTTGTATTTTCATTTAATGGGAAGTAGAAATTAGACTTCGTGCATGATAACAACTAAAAAACTTCTTCATGCTAAACACCTTGACAATATTCACATGTAATGATTTTTTTCCCATCAAAACTTTGAATATTGATTCTTGGTTTCTCAATGGATAAAATTTAACTCAAAATCAATTCAGGTTAGATTTGTCTTTTTTAATTAAGATTTGTTTTCTCATGCAATGTTGTGACTCTAAACAACTACCATCAAACTCTTTTCATTGCATTAAACCCGTAAACACTAAGAACAACTATCCTGGTTATAAAAAATGACGTGAACGACTCTCTGATTGTTGAAATCCAACAATCCCTCTCTTTTATTTTTAATTAGGGATTTAAAAAGAAATTTCGTTTTAAAATTGAACTTTTCAGAATTTAAAGGAGCCTAAATTATATAAATTATATTATTTTTAAAGTTGGAGAATCTAAATGTATTTTTTGTGAAAACTTAATTTGTACACGCCATCCATTTTTGGCATGCTTTTCTTTTTTATTTTTTTATTTCCAATTCTACCCTTAATTAAAAAATTAAAAGCAAATAGCTTTCAATTAGGATCAAGTCATCCAAAATAAAAATCCGAGAACAAAAATAAAAAATGAATAATGAATCCACAATAATTTAAAGTTTGTGAACAATGTTTTTTCTTCTAAATTTACTTATAATAAAATAGTTTTTCTTTACCAACATCCGATAAAAGAGATCTTATAAGAAAATGAAAAGATAGATGAGCTATATCATACTTTTTCAGCAGAAAATACTACAGTACCCTCGTCATTTTACTAAAATGCTCATATATAGATGGTAGTTTCAGTTATAGAACACCATTAAAATTAATTTTATTTTTTTTTCATTTTATGGGTGTTCCAATAAATTGATCAGAAACTCGGAGGATATATATATATATATATATATATATATATATATATGGCACCTAATTTTGGTGAACAGCTTGTGAGGGAGACTGGAAGATAAAGAGATGTTTGTATTCTCCCACATGAATAGTCTTAGAAATTGGGACCGCTGTGATTTGGACTTTTATTAGTGACAACTATATATGGACCATATAGTTAGATTTGGTTCTTCAAAAGCAAGTTGAGTTCGATTTTTAGACCTGATATTATTCAAGCTTAATTCCGTAGTCCTTTTTTTTTTTTTTTGTAAGAATATAAGTTGGAATTATCTCAATTTTTTTGAAAATTTCTCCTTGGAGTTTACATGAATTCATATAGGTAATTTCAGCGTGGTTTTTAAAATATCTTTATGTATAGTTAATTGACTTATTTTAAGTTTGGTGAGGTTATGTATTTAACAACACTAATATTTTGAGAAGCAGATGATATGCAGATAAATTTATATAATTTCTTAGATCTCTCAATAAAATTTGGGATCATTTTACATTATTTTCTATTTTTTTTAATTTTGAAAATATTTCATGGTTGGGAAAATTTAAAAAAATTTCTTTGACCTCAAATTTTTTAAATTATTTTTTGAATTAGATTTTAATTAGTTCTTATTCGCATATGTGAAAATTCTAAACTCAAATATTAATAAACAAATTCAGGATGGGGTTTTGATGGATAATATTTACTCAAAACATGAGTGATTATTTACATTATATTATTAACAAGACGCATATGTAAGTTTTATTTTGATTTATTGAATTTCATTTACATCTTTGCAAGGGAGGACTACAGACTCACATTAGCTTGTGTTTAATTTTTATCAAATAAATGAGAATGATGAGATTCGAACTCGTGATCGCTTGGTCATCAAGGCTCTGATACCATGTCAAAGAACCATCTCAACCCAATAGCTTAATTAAGTTATTAGGTAAGGTTTTATGATATGATTTATATTATTCTCTAACAGTTTTTTTTATTTATTTCTTTGGATTTTTTTACTAGCTTTTTCTAGGAAATTCTTCATTTATATAATATAAAAAATAAATCTTTTTGCACACTCATCTCGAGTTGAATTATGATTGATGTAAAAAAAAAAAAATTTAATCTCTCTTGGTTGTATTTTGATTTAAAGGGATGTAGAAATTAGACTTCGTCCATGATAACAACCAAAAAAAAATTCTTCAAGCTAAAAAACACCTTGACAATATTCATAAGTAACGCTTTTTCTCCTATCGAAACTTTAAATATTGATTTTGGGTTGTTCAATTGAAAAAATTAAACTCAAAATCAAACTATGTTAGATTTATTTTTTTTAATTTAAATTTGTTTTCCCAAGTAATATATATTATGACTAAAAACAACCACAATCAAACTCTTTTCGTTACACGAAACTCGTGAACACCAAGAACAACTATCTTAGTGGTAAAAAAATGACGTGAACGATGACTTTCTCTTTGATTGTTGAAATCCAATCATCTCTCTCTCATCTTTCTAAGGACTTAAAAAAAATTATGTTCCAAAATTGAATTTCTCATAATTTAAAGGGATCCGAATTATATAAATTGTATTATCTTTAAAGTTGGAGGATCTAAATGTATTTTTTGTTAAAAACATGTACACGCCATGCCATCTATTTTTTACGTTCTTTTCATTTCAGTGTCTTTTTCTTCTAATTCCATTCTTATTTAAGAAATTAAAAGCAAATGGTCTTCCATTAGAATCAAGTCATCCAAAATAAAAATTTGGAGACAAAAAAATAAAAAATGAATAGTGAGTCCACAGTATTTTGAAGTGTGTAAACAATGTTTTTCCTACAGTAAAAAGGTCACCCCTCCTAAATTTACTTGTAATAAAATAGTTGTTTGCTGATTAATTAATTATTATGCATAAAGATATCACTCACAAAGTCTTTAGTTGAACTGTGCAGTCAAATGTCTAATAAAACGTTCACTCTTTTCTTTAACAACATCTGAAAAAAAAGATCTCATAAGAAAATGAGAAGATAGATGAGTTACATCATACTTTTTCAGCAGAAAATACTACAGTACCCTCGTCATTTTACTAAAATGCTCATATATAGATGATAGTTTCAGTCATAGAACACCATTAAAATTAATTGTTTTTTTTTATTAACATGGATATCCAGATCAACTTGCACATATTTTAACTAATTTCACGAATTTTAAAATTAAATCGAGTGTTCAAATAAATTGATCAGAAACTCGGAGGATATATTGCACCAAATTTTGGTTAACAGCTTGTGAAGGAGACTGGAAGATAAAGAGATGTTTGTATTGTCCCATATGAATAATGTCTTACAAATTGGGACCGCTGTGATTTGGACTTATTAGTGACAACTATATACGGACCACATGGTTAGACCTGATATTATTCAAGCTTAATTCCGTAGTTTTTTTTTTTTTTGTTTTTGTAAGAATTTATTGAATTGGTGTTCACGTTTGTGGCTGTTGTTAGCTTTGCTTCTAAATAACTCTGGCACAACTAAGAATCTACTGTTTAGATCCGGTGGACAAGGTGGGTCCGACAAATGAATTCATGGCATCAGAGACCTGTCGTGACAGTGGTGGATAAGACAACGCATACCATGTAACATCTAATATATATATATATATATATATATATATATATATATATATATGAATTAAAATAATATGTCTTAAAATTACAAAAATAATTTAAATAACCAATAAAATTATAATTTAATTTAAAAAAATTAAAATGATATATTATTTTAAAAATTACTGAAACGATAATATATTAGATTAATCCGGGTTAATCTTTTAAATTCATAACTCGGGTCATGAGAACATAATAATACCAAATAAAATAATTTAAATTATTAAAAAAAATTATAATTTGATTTTAAAAAAATTAGATGTTATATTATTTAAGAAAATATTAAGACGATAATATATTATATCAACTCGGATCAACCTTTTAAATTCGTAACCCGGATCATGAGACCATAATAATACCAAATAAAATAAAACACAACAAATTATGAAACTCAATTCTCGATAAATCTATTAGGAAAAGATTAAATTTAAAAAATTTTAATTTAATAAAAAAAAAATCTTTGGAAAAAAAAATTACAAATTTTAATATAATTATAAAAATATTATCAATAACTTTATAAGAACTTTCTAAACTCTAATTGTCATCATATAACAAGAGACTTCCCATAAAATCAGTATATTTAAGATATTTAAAAAAAAATTATTCAGCCGGAACATTTTAGCCAAAATTTAAGTAGAAATTACAGAAAACAGATCGAGATTTTTTTGAATAGATGAGGGGTGATTGGGATAGAGTCTTTCGAGTTGTCAGTCTTATCATTTCACTTCTTCATGCGTTGTTGTTTTATGCCTTCCAATGAGTGCTTGTACACGTGTTAATATCTAGTGATTCAAGAAAATTCTTTTTTTTATTTTTTTTCTTTCTATTAGAGGCTATTTATATAAAAGGATATTGGTGTTTTTTAGCGAAAAAAATTGAAGATTACAATCTCTTATAATTAATATTATGATGTCCTATAGCTATATATAAAAAAAGAGAATAATCTTTTATTATTATAAAATATTTACAGCATATATAACTCTTTCCAATATAAATTGTTTTATCTATTTAAAAAATATAAATAAAATTAGAATTTATTTGCACTGAACAAAATATTGGACCATTTTAAATTTGATATAAAGTTGCAAGTACGCATAGTGAGATTTGAATAAAAACAAATAAAAGACGAACAAAATCTCAATCCAGCGACTTACTTCATAATATCCTTTATTTTAAAAAACAATAGTGTTGTTTGGCCAAAATTATTCACATTATATATTTTAACACCAAAAAAATTAATTAATATTTATAATATTTAATTTATGGAGGAATTAATTTAGTTAGATTGATTATCGTGGTTTACTTACGACATCAGGAGAGACGTGTCCGATTTGAAACGCGAACAGATACAGGTCAGGTCCAAGGCCACAAATATAACTCCAAACAGTATGGATTCCATTCCACCTATCAGGCCTCCACTTGTCGTACAGCTTCTAGCCCGGCACCAATCATCCACGAACCTCTCATCGGAATTCGGAAGCAATATTTTATTTTTCGATATTTTAATTTGTATTATGATTTTACGTTGGAGCAGTGTATTTATGGACGCCAATAAATCAAATCAAATCAAAGGAGAAAGGTTTGCTCCTTGGGGAAAATAATGTCCTTTTCCGGTAATTAATATTGATAGATCCACTAGGATAGTTACACGTGTAAACGTAATTTAGGAGGAGCCCGTCTGTTGTGGCAATGAGGTCGCCACTTGCCCAGCTAATGTATGATTTATCTCCTTAAACGACGAGATTCTCGTCATCTCCTCTTAATGATTGTTCAGACCAAACTCTCTCTCTCTCTCTGACGTTTACTTGTGCAAGTTTTATAAATCATTCCTTTCTTCTCTCCTCTCCTTTATATCCATTCATTCCTTCCTTCCTTTGCTATCTCCTTGCGCAGAAAATTATCGAGTGACGCTAGCCGCAGCCATCATCTGGGAGGGGGTGCTCTTGTATCCTTCAACCAAGGACTACAAACAGCTTCTTCTTCTATCTTAATTCTCTGCGAGCAGGTGTATTCAAGACTGTATATATATTATACATATATGGCCACTAGAGGATTGGTGCTTTATCTGTTATCAGGTTTCTCTGTGGCTATCCTTTCTGTGTTCTTCCTCTCCCATCCAAATGAGAAAGCCTCACCGAATCCTAATTCTGATATCTTCGCCTCCCCCTACCTATCCACCACAGACAAAGTTTGGCCTGTGAGTCTCTCTGAGTTAATTGTATTGAATCTTGATGCCATAGGGGTGTTTGGTTTTGTTTTCTTAATTGATAATCTCTTGTGCAGAAATTAGAGTTTAGTTGGAGAACAGTGCTGGCCACAGTGATAGGACTTCTAGGATCGGCGTGCGGTACGGTTGGTGGAGTTGGAGGGGGTGGCATTTTCGTCCCCATGCTTACTTTGATTGTTGGATTTGATACCAAGTCTGCTGCTGCTCTTTCTAAATGTATGAACATACTTCCTCAATTCACATGCTTCATATATATGTCTACTTCTTCTTCTTACATCTTCAATTTTATTTTTATTTTATAATAAAAAAAATTGACTTTCATTCTTCTTGTGTGTGTTGTGTGTGCGCGCGCGCGCGTGGATGGCAATAGCATCTATATGAATGGCTTTCTCTAATATATGATAGAGTAATGTATGGTAACAGTATTAAATTAAGAAATTCGCCTTTTGATAGGTGAAAAGGAGATCTCTAAAGTTTAAGAGTGAATTTTTTTTCTTGTAGTATAAAATTTGACGTCGACCCTCTATCACTATGGTAGTATTAGTTGCGGCTGCTTTAAAAGCTTTTTTTTATTTGTAAATATATTAAAAAAATATTATTTTTATTTTCTTAAATGCATCAAAAAAATGAAAAAAAAATCATATTTTTTAAAAAATACGGCCACGACGCAATAGCAAAGTGAGCTTATGCTCTATGAGAATATGTTTTGAATTGACATAGAAAGTGTCGCTCTGTGTGGAAAAAGATAAAGTAGCTTTTGAGTTCCTTTTTGTCTTTAATCTTATGTTGAAAAAAAATGGTTTTGTGGAATTGGTGCAGGTATGATCATGGCGGCATCAGCATCATCTGTTTGGTACAATCTAAGAGTGCCCCACCCAACAAGAGAAGTGCCCATCATAGACTATGACTTGGCTCTCCTCTTCCAGCCCATGCTTTTGCTTGGCATCACCCTTGGTGTTTCCTTGAGTGTTGTTTTTCCTTACTGGTTAATTACTGTCCTCATCATCATACTCTTCATAGGTATACTCTTGTGACCTTTTTCTTTGTAATGAATCACACTTAATCTCATTGTTTCTATGCATGTTGATACTGATTTCTCTTTCATTGTTTTGATTCATTTCTTTTTATGGCCAGGGACCTCTTCTAGGTCTTTCTTCAAGGGAATTGAAATGTGGAAGGAAGAGACAATTTTGAAGGTACAATTTACAGAGTTTCTTTTATCAAGATGTATAATTCGAGGCATTTCCTTTATTGTTATCAAGTGATGTTAATTTTTGCAGAAAGAAATGGTCATCCAACAAGAAACTATAGTTAACTCCCGTGGCGAACGTAAGACTAACACTGATCGATTCTCTTTTTTATCTGCCCATAAATTTTGCAAATCATTACATTCTACTGCCTATTGAGTTTTGAACATTGATTTCTTGTGATTTATTTGGCATGCAGTTCTGATTGATACAGAGTATGAGCCACTGATCCCTAGAGAAGAGAAATCAAAAATGGTAAACAAATTCCACCTTCATATAATCTTTGTGCAATTACCACCCTCTAACTTAACAGTCTCTGAATCCACTTTGTCTTAATCTTGTAGCAAATATTGTGCTTCAACCTGAAATGGAAAAGGCTTTTGATTCTGTTCCTTGTTTGGACTTCTTTCCTCCTTCTTCAAGTTATCAAGGCAAGCCTACTCTTCCCCTCTCTCTGTCCCGAATATTTTCATATATTTTCATGTTCTTATATTGTCATTGATTTTGCAGAATGATGTAGCTGTTTGCAGTACATGGTACTGGGTCCTCTTCTGCCTACAGGTATTCATAACAAGCAACAATATTGCTCTTTACATGTATTCTTGTGGCTTCTTTTCTTTCATCGATCATTGGTAGGTTTTACTCGTGATGGTCCTAATGGGTGCGTTCTGTTCTCCTGTAGTTTCCTATAGCATTTGGGGTATTCGGATATGAAGCAGTCAAATTATACAGAGAAAACAAGAAGAGGATTAGCACAGGAAACACAGAAACAATTTGTGAGGCTTCTATTGAATGGACTCCCATGCACATTTTATTCTGCGCACTCTGTGGCATCATAGGAGGCACCGTTGGGGGTCTTCTTGGATCAGGCGGTGGATTCGTTCTGGGACCTCTGCTCCTCGAGATCGGTGTCAGCCCCCATGTATGATGATTTTTTCTTCTCTTTTTTTAATATCTATTACTTGTTAGTTTTAACAAGCAGCCATGCATGATCTCTCTTTCAAGTTGCCCACGCAACCAAGAATTCTTGAGCTTCATATACTCTTCATACTCTCTTTCAAGTTACTTTCTGCAAATGACCATGCTTCTTTCTTAAGAAATTTGAGCGCTGAAGGAATAATCCCGTTGTTGCATTTAACAGGTTGCCAGTGCAACAAGTACATTCGTTATGATGTTCTCATCATCCCTGTCTGTGGTGGAGTTTTATCTCCTTAAGAGGTTCCCAATACCTTTCGGTACGTAGCCATCAATATTCTTAATCTCTCCTCCTTCAACTTTATCAGATATCAGTTTAGTGCGCAGACTGTGTTCTGTGCTCCATCTACTGATTTATTATTTCATATCTATGTATAATTTGTTGTTGCAGCATTGTATCTCATGGGAGTGTCTGTTTTGGCTGGCTTCTGGGGACAGTTTTTTGTAAGAAAACTCGTTAAAATTCTAGGAAGAGCTTCGCTCATTGTATTCATCCTCTCTGGTGTCATCTTCGTTAGTGCTCTCACAATGGGTAAGAACCACAATGAACTCCTGTTTCTATACCATCGTTTTTACGAGTCGCCTTGACTACAAGGCTAATAATTCATCAGCAACATTGTAGTTAACTTGATGATATCTTTCGCAGGAGGTGTTGGTATTGACACGAGCATAACAATGATACGCAATCATGAGTTTATGGGATTCTTGGAGTTTTGCAGCAGTCAATGATCGTTGGCAATGCTAGCATGCATTGAGTGCTAGAAATGCATTTAGAATATTGGTCGGGGAAAAAAAAACGGGGGGGATTGTTGGCCAACACCTAGTTGACCGATCGGTCCATTTGAGAAATAAAAGTGTGCTTAAATTTGTTGACTTCTAGCTGGGATTTGAGTGTTAGCTACTGGCTAACACCACCATATCCCATTGCTGGTGTCCAATCATGTGTTTTTTTTAGGGTTAGCTACGGGCTAACTCATGCTTTCCGCAATTGTCAATGCCATTGTTTTTTTACAATTAAAGTCCTTTATTTATTTTATTTATTTGTCATTTCCTATCAACTTGTCGGGATTTAACAAATGGGGGTTTATTCCTTTTTAACTCTATTATAGAGACGGATTAATTAATATAGTGGGTTCAAGTCCTAGACAGGAATTCAGTAGTGGTAAAGTTAAGCTAGCTTATACTCTTCTTTCCAATGATATTCATAGATTAAAAATGGTGCACAGAGGGGCTCTTTTCAACAATTTTTAATGAAGAGAAGATCTTAGATATTGCAGGTCAGATTTTTTTTTTAATGAATGCCTTGATACGATTAAACAATCTAGATGATCGGTAAAAACATAATTTTACAAGATAGCATCTTTAAAAAAAATATTACAACGGCAACATATTGAATTGATTCAGACTAGCCCAAGTTAACATGTTAAATCCACGCCCTGAATCATGAGACCATGATAACCCCATATAAAAAACATCAAAACAAATTATAAAGCTCAATTCTCAATCAATCTAATATTGAAAGAATGAAATTGAAAAAAATTAATTAAAAAATAAAAAAAATAATTGACCTCAGTTTAACCTGTCAAGCTCGTGACTCGGGTAATGAAATAAGGATAACCTCATAAAAAGTAAATAAAAAACAATGACATGAGTCAACCCGAGTTAATTTATCAAACCCGTGACTTGGATCATGAGACTGTGATAATGCCATAGAAAATAAATCAAAACAAATTATGAATTTCAATTTTCAAAAAACCCATTGTTAAAGGCTGAAATTGAAAAAAAAAACAATCTATAAACAGGGCACTATAAAACGACCTAAGTATATTTGGGTTAACTCGTAAAACACGTAACCTTGGTCATAAGATCAAGATGATATCATAGAAAGCAAATTAAAATAAATCATGAATCCTAATTCATAATCAACTCCTTGCTAAAGGATGAAATTGAAAAAAATATCAACTAAAAAAAATTTAAAAAAACTCGATTCAACTAGGCTAACTGCCAAACTCACGACCTGTAATAAAACGAGATAATTTCATAGAAAGCAACTCAAAATAAATAATGAAGTCTAATTTTCAATCAATCAATTCACTATTGAATGATGAAATTAAAAAAAAATTAATTAAAAAATATCGAGTCAACTATATTAACCTACCAAACTCGTGATATGAGTTATCCATGTATAAAGTACATTACAATAAATTATAAATTTTAAAATTCAATAAATTAAATATTAAAAAATAAAATTGAAATAAATTATTAAAATAAATAGTCTCGATGTGGCTGTGAAAAGTAAAAGGAAGACCAGAATTAGTTTATAGTATATACTCATATAATATAATAATTAAAGAGGAGATGAGTAGGTGAAGATTATGAAGAGAAGTAGGAAGTGCAAGATAGAGGCACGTGGCTACAGTACAACCTGGCAATAATTGCATCCAGCCAATGCTGACCAGCGAGGAAAATATATCAAAATTAATTCTCATGTCAGGCCTGAAAAAGCTTGGCCAATCGTCGCAGTTTGCATGTTGCCATGTTGGAGATCAAGGAGAGAGAGGACAATAAAACGGTGGCAGTATGTAATAGAAAACGACATCATGAGAGATGCAATCCACGTGATGTCATGTGACTTTCAACGTGATTTCCTTCTCTTGTTTCATGTTATTAAATTGAATGAATCTCATAACTCTTGCCTTTCTCACATTATTCTTTTTCAGCAAAATGTTTGTTCTCATCTTCATAATATATATATATATATATATATATATATATATATATATATATATATATTCATTTTCAGCATAATTTGTAGTCAATTATCTAGAAGTACATAAAAATCAATTTAATTAAAAAAATAAATTATAATCCAAGAACAACATAATTAAGAAATCGCAGTGCTGAAAACTAAGAGGGTGGACCGAGGAACTTTTCTGTCCAATGCATTCATCTATTCTGGCTAATCTGTATGTGGTGTTGCCATTTTGTACGTATTCATTTTCTAATAATATTAATTTTGGTGTTTGTGTCTTTTTTAAATGTTATTTAAGTTTCTATGCTTTGACTTTCTTATTTTATTTTCTTTATTTAAAAAAATATATTAATCAATTGTATATGTTTCCAAAATACCGGCCTTCTTAATTAGAACATTATATAGACCGCTACGGCATATACGTACTTGATAGAACAAGCATGAAAACATAAGAAAACTCAATTAAAAAAATATATATTATGAAATTGTGGGTTTTTTTTTTAATAAAAATATAGGTTTTAATATTCACTATCATATTAGGCATTGTTGTCTGAGGCCCCAACTCCCAATAGAAATATAAATCTAAATATTATTTCTTAACTAATTTTAACTTTATTCATAATTAAAATAAAAATATGAGACTGAAATGTAAAGATTGTTGCGTGGGGAAGAGTGGTCAACTTGGAAACGTGAATTTTATGGATTTGTATGTAATTGTTGCCAGCTGTCTCTAATATCTAGAGTGGTATGTAATTTAATTTCAGATGCAAGGTTTCATTGACGATTTTACATCTTCAATTATTTACTCGTGCAAGCATGTTTTCAATTCTAAGAGACCACTTGCAGCAACTCATGTGAGTCTATTTTGTCGTGTGGCTCCAATCCAAACCTAAATAAGCAGCCATCTCTTTTCTTTATTTTTATCAAAATGGATGTCTGGACCAGTTTGCTCGCACCTCGACTAATCATACGGACCCTGAAATTAATAACCATGCAAGCCTTCAGCGACCTTGAGGTTTGTAAGACTCGAACTGGTGACCTCTAAGAAGCAAATCCAGAGTCTAACTAATTGAACTACACCTATCGGGGTTTATAAGCCACCATCTTAATTATTGATATTAAGGGGAAATTGCATTGATGATCCTATAATTCTTTGCTTTTATATTTACCTTTTATTTTTAAAAAAATTATAGTTTATATCCTAAATTAAACAATATGATAGTTATGTAACAAAATTTAGAATGTAAAATGTAATTCTTTAAGACACTATGATAGTCTACGTTACACTATAAATCTTTTTTTTCATAAAAAACAATATTCAGGTGTAGCAAGTGCATTTAAAAAAAAAGATGAAAATTATACGACTCGCATTATAGCCTGACTAGTCAAATAAACTTGTTTTATTTTAATCAGATTAAAAAAACAGACAACGATAATAAAAGAACAAAAAAATGATAACAATAACTTGGGAAAAAGATCTTTTTCCAAGAGCTGAAAAACAATGGTTCAATTTTTAGTCAATTAATATGGAAGGATGAAAAACCTGAGTTAGCATGATAGACATGTAACCTGGATAATAAAGAGCCTGGGTTAACCTGTCAAACATGCGTCTCAGGTCATAAGGTCAGAATAATCCGACAAAAAAAAACACAAAACCAATTTATTTAAAAAAAAGTAATTTCTAACAATGAATTTGAAACAAAAAAAAAACCAAATGATATCAACTCTCGTTAACTTTTCAAACTCATGACCCAAATCATTAGATCATAAGTATTATACATGAAAAAAACTGCAAAGCCTAATCCCTAGCAAAGCAAACGTTGAAGGGTGAAATCAGGGAAAAAAGTAATCACACAAAAGGATCTAAAATAAAATAAAATAATTGTTTTTAAAAGAATGAGGATAAAAAATCAAAATAAACAAATTAGAAGACAACTATAAATTTTTGATTGGAGGATGAAATTGAAAAGAAAAAAAATCTTTAACAAAAAGATTAAAAAAATAAAAGAATGAGGACCAAATTGAAAAACATAATATACCATAAATTTGTATTGAATGATGAAATTGAAAACCAATAAAATTTTTACAAAAAGACCAAGAAAAAAAATTAAAAATCAAAAGAATAAGGATCAAATTGAAAAAAAATATATAAATTAGGATTGAATAATGAAATCAAAGACATATTTTAAAAAAAATTAAGAACAAAAATAAAAAAAAAAATTTAAAGTTAAAATAATAATAATAAAATAGTTAGACTGTAATTTTTAAGGAAAAAAAAATCTCATTGTCCACCAATATAAAAACACATCGTACCAACAAAAAGAGAACATAGGAGGTGTTTGGTGGCAGGGGCAGAACTGGAATTATCTAATAGAAAAGGTCAAAACTCAAAATATAATTTATTATTATAAAACTTATTTATTTAAAATAAAAAAATATTATATTATCCTATATTTAAACACTAAATAATAAGAAAATCTAAAATATTTTGCAGAGGCCGGCCCCTGCTTGCCTTCCCTGGTTCCGCCCCTGCTTGGAGGGGCATTTTGTCTGATACATCGATCGTTCCTCTCATTTTTTTTTTTTTTATTTACGTGGGGTGTCTGGGCCAGCTTACACGCACCACGACTATTCCCCACGGCCCACTGGACATCCTGCAAGCCCAGGACCAGGTAAGGCACCGCGGGGGTGACAGGCGTGCACATAGAGGGTCGAACCCGGGACGGGGGCGGAACAAGTCACACGGTTGACCACAGCAGCTAGACCCTCAAGTGCACAGTCGTTCCTCTCATTTTACTTGGCTTGTTAAGTGCTTGGAGAAAGCATGCTTTGAAATTGCATGGTCTGTGCTTTGCTTTTATGGTTTGTAATTGCTGATGTTTCGTGCCCTGCTAGTCATGGAGCGCGCAGCCATGCATGATCACTTTTAGCAAGGATTGTGTTAATTTAATTAAGTCTATACTGATTTGTTTTCGCTTTTCATAATATGCATGGAACTCTTGTTAAGGAAATGTGAATCAATGTAAGTTTTATTGCTTATCAGAAATACTGACAAGAATCCATTTTTAATACATATTTATTCTACAGCTCCATCATAACTTGATGTAAATCAGACGCATCTTCTAGCACCTTACGAGAAAAACCATTACAGTAACTCATTTCCATCCATTAATTGCGTGTGGATACTTAATTATGGAGATTGTTCAGACAATTCTGCAAATGTCATCTGACATGGATGAACAGTTCATAGAAAAACGATGAAAGATGACGATGGCTACAGCAATGATGACAAAATGGTGATGAGGCATTGGTTTTTGTGATTTTCTTATCATTAGGGAGGTGGATACTTAATTATGGAGATTGTTCAGACAATTCTGCCAATGTCATCTAACATGGATGAACAGTTCATATAAAAACGATGAAAGATGAAAGATGACGATGGCTACAGCAATGATGACAAAATGGTGATGAGGCATTGGTTTTTGTGATTTTCTTATCATTAGGGATGAAAATACCAAACTGAATATGTAATACAGAAAGTTGAATAACTAACGACATGAAGTTACTAGGTTTTTCCTTTTTAATTCTTTGTTGGATAAAAAAAGGAATGATTTATTAACATTAAAAAAAAATGATAACTGTGGTTGGATTGTTAATAAAATATTACGTGAAAAAAATAGTAATGTGAAGCCCTAAAAAAAGCTGAAGGCCCATAGCAAAAAAAAAAAATTATCTTCCAAAAAAAACCCTAAACAAGTTAAGAAGAAACCAAGCCCAATTAAATTGACACATGTTTAGCCAGTTTTGGAAGGGAAAAAAAAAAGAGACGAATTAGTCAACCGGTTACTTGATTCAGTTTTGGTTCATGATTTAAAAATTATAAATTTTAATTTGGTTGGTTTTTAATCAAAAACCTAACCGAAAATGCTAACACCTATTTGATAGTTACAAAATACATGATAAAAAAAAATTAAAAAAAAAAGTCAATTTTACTAGAGTAACTAGAGAGGATGCTTCCGCAGTTCCCACCCAGAACAACCAAAGGCGTACATAGGATGCCCTAAAGAAGTTGTGAATTCCTCAATTTCCAGAGATACATATACAGCCAGAAATAAACATAGCCCATAGTTTCTTGAAATAAAGTCATGTTGACCGTCTTAAAATTTGCATTTTATAGCACTTTTTTTCCTGTAATTTCATAAATTACAGTTTAGAAAATAGTGCTTACGATGAAGCAAGAGGTTATCTTTTTTTTTTCTTTTTTCTTTTTTGTGAATAAGAATGACAAATAAAATGGCCAAGTCTCCTCGCTTAAAAAATGTGAAGGATTTAAGTAATGTATTAATAGTTGTAGTGGTATCAAAGATGTCAGCCATCGAGTACATGAATCGCATAAATTAACAACATCACATGCAGGAGTTCGTAAGAAGCAATAGTTGCTGGCCTATGGTGTTCAGTGGTTGAAGAAGGCACATGCACTCCTCCGGTTGTGCTCAAAAGAGAATTCTTTCTGGAGATGTATTCTTCTCAAGCCAATGCTCCGTCCAATCCCATAACCACATTCCAATGCCCATCAAGATTGAAAAATGGATGCAAAATCATCATAGGAAGTAATTATGCCTTGCAAGATTGCCAGCTGCTATTGCAGACAACTCCACAGGGACGGTTGAGAGGGACCAAGTTGCTATTTGCATACGCCAGATTGTTATCTAGATGAACTGCTTGTAGTTGCTTGGGATAGCTTTACATTACTGGAAGTAGGATCTTTAACTCCTTTAGATTCTACATTGATAGCTATATTCCCCAGTCCAATCTCCATTGCCTCCCTCTCATCTTTCTCCCTCTTCTTTTTCTCTGAATTTAGACTTTCTAAAGCTTGGTTTTGACCAGACTGTTCTAAAACATTAGGGCCTGCATTAATCCATGGATGAAGAAGACACTGAGCTGCAGTCGGCCGCTTCTCAGGGACAAAATCAAGGATAGGAATCAAGAATTCTGTCATTTCATTTGCATCTTTCTCACTAAATTCATACTTCTCCATGAGAACCTTATTCAAGGGCCAGAAACGCAACCTTCGTATGTGCCGCAGATCACCATATCTATTAAAGAAGTCCCGGGAATAGCGGCCACCTAAGGCAATCTGGTAACAGTAAACCATATATTGAAGTTAGATGTGACAACATCATGACATAAACTTGTCATACAGTGGCAATGAAATAATTTCACCTTCCGCGGCATCATTCCAAGAAGCTCCATCATCAATGCTAAGTGGTCCTGAAACAGATTGAGAAAAGGGCATAAAATTAATGGTCGAATAGGCCTGACTGGAATCAAAGAAGCCAAATTATAGCACATTTAAAATAGCTCTTTTAGCAAATACAAAACACATTCAACCCCACAAAACTGTGATATCTTTCCAATTCCACATGCTCAGGAAAGTGTTAGATATCCTTCCATGTTCTCTGAACATGGGAAGAAGTTTAAATATAAAACACAAAGCTACTGAAGATCATCCAGAGAGACAATTTTTCTAACTGGGTGCGGTGCATGTAGTGACAACTAGAAAGAAGAGCAATTGACCAAAATTACTTTGATCACATGCTTAGGGAAGTGATAGATATCCTCAGAACACATGGGAAGAAATTTAAATATAAAGCACAAGGCAACTGAAGATCATCCTGAAAGACGTGCTTTTTCTAACTGGGTTAATGTAGTGACAGCTAGAAAGAAGAGCAATTGACCAAAATTACTTTGATCTACTCTCCCAAATGAAATGCACCATACATTTAAAAGTAATGGGAATCTGGCATTGGACATAAAAGAAGAACGGTTATTACCAAAGAGGATTTGTTGTTGAGATTAACAGGGTATCTTTAAGAAAATCCCAGGGGAAAGATATTTCCTCTGTTTTTTCTTTCCTCAAACTTATAACAGTCTATTTTATACTTGTACCTTGCCATTACAGTTCAGTATAAATACACACACTGTACCATATTTTTCAATTGAAATTATTAAAAATGTACCTAATAGTCTTTTAAACTCATACCAAACATCATTAAAATTGTACTTCTTCACTCCTATTACCTACTCTAACTATTTATCTTTATTATTTTTTAATCTTCATAGCAAGCATACCTATAATAAGACGCTTAACAAGTGAAACATAATAACATGGAAAAGAAAGATAGAATACAAGACTGAAAACTATATTCAGCAATGGAAAGTCATATTTAAAAAAGAAAAAAAGAAAAAGATAAACCAAAGCCAGACTTTATGCAATGTAAATCAAAATTGGGCTAAATACCTAATCCTTAAAAGTAAAAAATATGTGAGATGTAAATAAATCAAACAAATTTTGGGACTGCGAGTAAGACATGAGTACTTGGTACGAGTACAAAGAATTAAGTGCTACAACAATAAGCACCTTAAAACAATTGAATATAAAAGCTTGCATTTGCTTGGACAAAAAACCAAAAGCAGATTGGGCCATTTCCCCCTTGTTTTATTTTAGGTGTTTGATTCAGGTTTGAATTTAAAGGACTTAATTGCTGCTATTTACTTTGGTTTTTTTAAAGGAATTCTACTAGGGTTTTGGTGCCTATTAAGAGCACCTTTTCTATGTTTTAATCTGAATTATTGTGAATTGAATTGAGAATTGCTATTCAAACTTTTCAATTGTCATTCTCTTTGACTATTTCTTACGGACTTCTTTCTTTAGTCTATTTTAATCCCTTTTCTATAGGGAATTCTTTGATCTTCTATCTCTATTCCTTTCAGCCATACACTAATACCACTAAGACCAAGCGGTTCTAACTGTTGTTTCCAGCACATTCTATTTCTATCTACCAATCTCCAATAGTTGTCCCACCTCAAAGTGGCCTTTATAGTTTCTCAGTTACATACTTTCACTGCTAAAAGATTTCTGTCATCAGCATTAGCTAAGTGCTGTAATAAGAGTCAATACTAGCAATCAACCTAATAAAGGTGGATGATGCCCAGGGGCAGACTCAAAATAACTGTGGAAACTAAATCTACATGGACATGCCCACGAAAGAGAAACTGAACCTATTTTCCCAAAGGAGATAACTTAAATCACTTCAACTCTATACAATCTTCATCGGTAGTATGCATAGCATAGAGAAATGATGACAAATTACAAAAATGATACAGAGAGCCCACAACCCTTGAGGTTGAAAACAAAATTTCATAAATTTATATGATGTTCAAAACAGTGCGTCAAAACCGTGTTTGAATGACTTTTTTTATACATGCATTAATCAGGTAACTTGTCACTCCACTAGGACAATGTTTGATTACATGTAACCAGGCTTAGCTGGGGTGAGTTCAAAGGCTTAAATCAAGATCTCTATTCTCAGCCAGCAAAAGATTCCAGCAGAATATCTGGTTTGCAATTATATTTCTCATGACCTATGATCTCTCGTTAACACTCATCATTGCATACACATACTGAACCCCTTTTGTTATTGTTTTCTTTGCTTTGCTTTTCTCTTCTTTTTTTTTTATATAAAACATGAGCATCCCAATGGATCCTATTGAGATTAAAAAATATTTTGATAAATTTAAACATCTGCTGGGCAGAATATACAGAAAATATCCTATATCCAGGACTTTGACAACTCTATACTCTTAAAAAAGCATCAATTACAGCATGCACTCGAATATTGCACTCGACGCTGAATTTCCTACTTATGTTGTTCTGAAATATAATATATGTTGCATGAGATATGATCAGTATTCAATCCAAAGACTTGAAACTATCTGTTGTCCTACTTATATTGTTCTGAAATATAATATATGTTGCATGAGATATGATCAGAATTCAATCCAAGGATTTGAAACCATCTGTTAACAAACTTGAAATGAACATGTGTGTGCATGGGCACATGTGTGTGTTAAGAGAGGGGCAGTAAATACTTACAAGAAATATTACAAGAAAGACCATGAATGATTACAATTCTAAAAGAAATCCTTACCTCATCCCTGTCGAAGTTGTCACCGCTGTGAGGGTCAAAAAGTACATCACCAGTTGCCAGCTCAAAACAAATGCAAGCAAAGGACCACATATCTGCAGATGTAGAATATTTGGATCCAAGGATCACCTCTGGACAACGGTACTGCCTAGTTTGAATGTCATTCGTAAACTGTTTGTACGTCCAGCATGCATTCCCAAAGTCCACCAACTTGCACTTCAGGTCAACTGAGGCCAACAAGTTCTGCCTGTTGGAACGGCTCCCCCTCTTAGTGCCCTGATTTCCCAATCCAGTGCCCCTTGTTCGATCAACATCAGAAAATCTATTTGCATTTTCTGAACTAGTAGGCTGCTCCTCAGTAGAACCCTCATTTAATTTTGCATTAGCTGACAACTCTTCCAAAGCAGATGTTTCAGGATCTGCATCCGCTTCCTTCTCCACACACCCCTGAGCTGCTCGCTTAGCCTTTCTTCGAATCTTTTTCTTCTGATTCCTAGACAAGTCTCCATTTAATCTTGCAATCCCAGACTCCAATGCAGACTTATCCTTACTATTCGGAAGAATAAGAGGAGCACCAGATTTTCTAGGATCCTTTGATGGGTCAATCATTGTTAATAGCAATATGTTCTCTGGCTTCAGATCAGTGTGAATGATAGAAAGCTGTCTGTGTAAGTAATCCAAACCCACTAAGACATTGAAACATATCTCCTTAACCTTGTGAATAGGCAGTCCCCGGTAATCAGAATATTTGATGAAGGTCAAAAGATTATCCCCCAGGTACTCGAAAACCATACAAACATGCTGACCATTCGGACCCGAATGTTTAAAATGATCCAAAAGCTTTACAACGCATTTTTTATCATCAGGGTCTCCATCTGCAATCTGCTGCAAGATGGTTATCTCATCCATGGCTGCCTCGGTGTAGTGCTGAGCACTTTTTTGTACCTTGAGAGCTACATATCGCTGCAATTTTTATGGCCAAGTAAAAAACATCATCAGAGACCCGATAAAGAAAAATTATTACAAAAGATCCACAAAAGCTCATAAGGGTAATCAAAATAAAAAATTGTTTAGGCAGTTTTTACAAACGAGAAAACAAAATGGTGAGAAGTGATTCATATAGCTGACTACTCCCAACAACAAGTTTAAACACTATCAATTCAATTCAGGAGGTCGAATTATAGAATATTGAGACTTAAACGATCTGATGTTGTTGGCTAAAAATTCATGCCTCCGTCTTATTAAACACACGCAATATAAACCCAGATCCATAAAAAAAAGCAATCGTCGCTGAATTTCTAAACTGATAAAAAGGTAAAGAAGAGAGTACGGAAATTTGAGTGTCCCAAGCGAGCCAGACGGTGGAGAAATGACCCCAACCAAGCTTACTCTGAACGACATATCGTCCGTTCTTGAAACTGTCTCCGATTCGAACAGCATGGTAGCCGCCGCGCCTGTAATCTTCGGTTCCTTCGTCTTCCGACGTGTAGTCTCCGCTATCACTGCTACTGCTCCGATCCTCCTCTTCTACTTTCACTTGCTGCTGCTGCTGCCGCCGCTGCTCATCCATTTTTAGATTAGAGGTTAGAAGGGTAAGCAAATGGATCTGCCTTCCTACTCTTTTCCGTAGGATTCGGGTTCGGATCCAGTTTCGATAAAGTTCTTTCTTTTTTCTTTTTATTTTCTATAAAAATAATTTGGTTGTTTTAGTGATAGTGAGGTGCCGTCATCAGTTTGGAAATGATGAAGAGTCAGCTTTAAACGTTTCCATTCCACAAATGATTTCCTTTTATTTGTTTGTTACTTCAACTGCTATTTCTACTCTCTCTTTTCTATTTCTTCTTCTCCACCGTTTTCTAACTGTTCTTTTTTAAATTAAAATATTTTTTTATTTTATCCCCCCCAAAACAATTATGTATCTGTTTGAATTTAAATTTTATATTTAAATTAATTTTTTATATTTTTAAATCATTTTAATATAATGTTATTAAAAATAATTTTTAAAAATTAAAAAAATATATTTTAAAAAAAATTACTTTAAAAAACAACTACACCCATATAATACTATTCATAACCTTTTCTTTTTTTATTATAAAAATACATTAAAAAAAATAAGACTATTCCATTTTTTTTTAATTGGACGATGATTTTCCATTCAGGAGAAAACTTTCTATTTTCCTTATATAAAATCCTTTCATAAATTTTCTATAATAATTTTCACATAACTATCCACGTAGTACACTTTCAACCTCATTTCCTCTTTCTTTTTCTATTAATTATAATTTGTCTTGAATAATTTCTTCATCTTCACTTCTTCTTTTTTTCATTATAATACTTGAAGTCTTAAAATCCACGTGCCAAAACTCATCTTAACTTGAATATTTGGATTTGTTGATTAATATTTATAATTTTATGATATTTGAACTCCTAATAAAGATAGCAAATTATCAGTAATAATAATAAAAAAAAAAAACTCTAGAAAAGAGGGGTTTTAAGAGTATGTTCAATAATGAATTATTACTCTATTATTTTTTAAGAAAAACAAAAACACTAACATGGAAAATAATATTTGTGTTCAAATCAAGGTTGTCAATTCTGTTTTGGTAAGTGTTTTATTTTTTCAATTAAAATAAAATGTTTCAGTTTTGAAGTGTTTTGCTATGCCGTTTCGGGGTTGTACTGTTTATATATATATATATATATATATATATATATATATATATATATATATATATATATATATATATAATTCAACAAATATAATTCAAATTTAAGATAAATTAATTATAAATTATGCAATACAAACACAATGTCAGACAAATATAATTTTAAAATTTAAAATATTTTTAAATAATCATGATTAAATAGATCTTTAATTTAAAGTAATTCAACTTAACAAAATATCAAAATATTATGAAAGTTAAATGTTTTAACACAAATATTTTAAATATAAAGCTATGTTAATGTTATCAAGACTAATGGGATCTAAAGCATCTCTTGTTCTGCTCAAATTCCTACAAAGTATAAACATGAAAAAAAAAACAACATGAATATAAACCATATATATTAGTGATAAATCTAATTTTAAAAAATTAATATCACTGTTAATGAAAATAGTAATAATAATTTTCAATATTATTATTAATATCATTGTTATTGAAAATAGTAATGAAAAATAGCTTTTTATACTTGGGTGGTTTAATTAATTAAATTGAACTGGGTTCAATTTGATTCAACGGCTTTTCCAGACCGTAACAGAACATGTGAAATAAAACTGGAATATTCCGGCTGAAATTTAGCCGCAAAATCCGGAACGGACCGAGATTTGAAATGAGATGAAAATTATTTTTTTTTGTTTTGTTTTTTGAATTAATACGAAATATTTCGGTCATTCCAAATGAAACGAAATGAAATTAACAACCTTGAATTTAAATTCACTACCTTTTATAAATGAAAAAAGAAAAAACCTCCTTTTTTTTAACCATAAGACTTTGCCTTGGAAAACATCTTTAAAATATTTTTTGGATTTTTCCATTAATTTCTCTTAGCCGAAAAACTTCTCCTAATGAGTTTTTTCGGACAAAAATCATCTTTCACTTTTCATCTGATTACAAGGAGACCATGTATAAATTCCATCCCTCCTTCTTCGTCTCTCTTTTCTCTCTCTAGAAACCAAAACAACGTTGCTCTCTCTAAGAAGTAAAAACCAGTCGTCTCCGTTGAAGAGTAGCAGCAAGAATAATGACCCGTATCCTTTTCAATTTTCTTATCTAATTTTAGATCTCTTGTTTTTTATTTTATTTTTTGAAATTTTTATTTTGTTTCTTTGATTTAATTTTCACACAAAAATCAATGAGAAAAATATAGTTAGTAGAAATTTGGCACGTGGTTTTTAGTTGTAACTTTTTTTTTAGTTAAGGTAGGATTGTTTTTGCATTTTAAAATTATTTTAAAAGTAAATAATTTTTTTTATTTTTTACCGGTACCCAACATAATGATTGAAACCTTTTAAATTAAAGAAAAATATAAAAAATTAATAAAGTTTCTATTTAACAATTAAAATTTTTAAAATAAACATAGGTATTAAAAATTCAACCAAGAGGTTAATTATATTTAAAAAAATATAGATATCACTCTTATTGTATCATTTCAAAAGATAACATTTGTTATGTGTTTTTTTCAAATTTTTTCTGTGCTATTAATTGTCTACATTAATTTATTTCTAAGTTAATTCATGATTTATTTTAATTCATTTTAAAAAACAACTTTGGTATCTAAAAGTAGAATATTTGTCAATAAATTTGATATTAATCCCTAAAAATAAAAGATTTTATTGATCTTGACCCTTTAGCAAAAATACTTTGACATCAATTCCTAAAAATAAAAATTTTTGTTGATTTTGGCTTTTTAACAAAAAAAAACATCAATCTCTAAATAGGAGATTTTCATCAATTTTGGGGTTTTAGCAAATAAATTATGACATTAATCTCTAAAAATAAAAGATTTTATCGATTTATTTTTAATAATAAAAATTTTGACATTAATCCTAAAAATATGAGATTTTATCTATTTATTTTTAACAACAAAAAAATTTGATTTTAATCCCTAGAAGATTTCATTGATTTTGGTTTTTTTAACCAAAACTTTTGTTATTAATCTCTAAAATACAATATTTCATTGATTTTAGCCTTTTAACGAAAACAATTTCACATTAATCTTTAAAAATAGGATATTTAATCGATTTTCCTTTGAACTTCAACTACATATATGCTTGATAGGGTGTGAGGAATGAGGGAGAGGTTAATCGGTGATTTGTCTTCAACAACAAGGTGCAAATGTTTTTGTTATACATTGATCTTTCTTGTTGTATAATAAAAACCATATTTTTTAATAGAACTGGGAAAATGATTTTTTTAATAGATTGCTATGTTTATGGAAACAAATTACGTTGTTCTTTTCTATCCATTTCCGTTAATTCAAACAGAGACTCATACGGTACTAGGAAAAGGGTAGGTCACATGAAGCATATCTCGTCATTGAAGGAACTGAGAGGGATATGCATAGTACGGAAGATGTTGAAAGCACAGCGCTGGCTAGGAAGGACGAGCCCAGCCTGACCTGTGATATATATATATATATATATATATATATGCAGGAGATATGCCTTTTAACAGGAAATATCAATGTAGCTCGATTGTTCTGGATAATATATATGCTAACTTAACCATAATCAGAGATGATCATGAGGGTGCAAAGAACTTAAACAGGAAATGAACTGCAAATTAATTAATTAATTAACATTGTCATAATTAAAGGTTAAATTATGAGCTAAATTAATTAACCCCCTAAGAAGAATAATATTTATGAACAATGTCCTTCATATATATATATCATAATAACAGCTAGCTAGCCCGATATTTAAGAGTTATGGAGCAGGTGATGAAGTGATTATCAAGGATAAGATGGCAAAAGAGCCCAGTAAGGAGATGAAACTGGGTTGTATTCATCCACATTGAGAAGATAGTTGCAGTGTTCTGCGTTGTTCTGGTGGTGACTGTGTCCTCGTAGCTTGCGACTTGCTGCAGCAACTGATGTGCTTTCTACTGTCTCTTCCCCTGATATCTCTGTGTACCCTGCTGTTGAGACTTGCTTCCTCGTGGCTTGTTCTCTCACCACTGCTTTCAGCTTCATTACCTGACATGCATAACCAACTTAATTACAAATATTAATCATTAATTTATATATATATATATATATGTATGTATGTATATGTATATGTATGTTTAAATTCGGTTGTCAAGCATAGAAGTTGGGAGGTTCAGGTTCTAATTAAATATGGAGTCCGTGGACTAGCTAGGTGGGTGCTGAGAAGAAAAAGGAAGAGGTCGATATATATATTCCTGTTAGAAAATACAACACATTCATGACATGACATGACATGAGCAATTAACCTCTTCCTGAAGCTTCTGTTTCTCTTTGGACACAGAATCAAACTCCTGCTTAAGGTTGTCATATAAGCGCTCGAGCTGTTTAGCTTTCCATCTAGCACGTCTATTCTGGAACCAAACAGCAATCTGCCTGGGCTGGAGCCCTAGTTCACGAGACAGCTTCATTTTCCTATCAGGATCCAACTTGATCTCTTCTTGAAAGCTCTTCTCCAACGACTCTAACTGGTCACTTGTCAATCGCTTCTTCTTCTCTTGACTCTCATAGCTGGTGATCTTGTCCAGAGCGGTTGGGACGAATCTGTTGGGTGCATTTTCTGCTAATATTGCTGGGTGCTTCATGTCCATGCCTGAAAGATCGATACATATCGAGACAACATTTCATACGTGTGTGTGTGTGAATATATGGGAAACAATCACATGCTAATTATTAATATATGATAGTATAATAAGTAGGAGGTATGATGATGGATGTATAGTTTGGTAGTAATGGTTGAAGCATGATTGCTTTTGCTTCCATGCAATGCATGCTTCAATTTGAAAGCAAGGTGATCACACACACACACACATAAATGCAGATTCAGATTGTATGATTGGGTTGATGAGTGAATGCATGGAATTCTTTAATGGTGAGGAGATCTCTTCACTAAGATTAATGATTAAGGTTGATGATTACGTGCATACGTACCTGGATACTGCGGGTCATAGGCATAGTTGTAGAGGAAGTTAAAGGAAGTCTGATCTGGTCGAGAAACAAAGCTTCTGAAGTTGCCATTCCAATCCATATTATCCATATTCATATTACGATTACTAGCTAGCTACTCTTTCTAATCTGTATATAACGACGTTTGTGTTATACCTGTTGTTGGCCAGTAAATTAAGGACCACGCGCGAGAGATAAGAAAGAAAGACGACTGATGTATCGGGTGGCGGAGAGGAGAGGAGGCGTGGGCAAAGGGGGGGGGGGGGGGGGGGTGGGGGGGGAAGGAGTCAATTTTCTCTAGCTACTCTTTTAGGGGGCAGCAAAGAGAAGAAACTGAAAGGTTGTTGTAGCTAGCTCGTCTCTGCTTCACTTTTGGGGATGCAAACAAAGGTGGTGTGTGTGTCTGTCTAATATAGAGAGAGAGGGCATGCTGTCGGTTGCCACAAGAAGAAGATGGCGTGGGGTGGCAATCCTGAAATTTTATGAAAGAGAGATTGGAAAGGAATCAAAGGCCTCCAGCCCCATTCCATTCATGCATGTGGTCCCGCCGACTGAGAAGTGAGAACAGCTGCTTGCTCCTTCATGGACTGACACTATGCCTTCCCTTTCTCACGCCTACCCAGCTCGACGTCCTCATCATCATCATCAGTACTCACTACACTTCTACCACCGCCTCTACTTGTTTCTGTATATGTATCTATATATACATTATTCCATACGCTACCTTTTCAAATTCCAGGCTCAAATAAACCTTGTTAACTTTGGTCTTCGGATGTGTTTGAATATTGATAGCGTGTTTGGTATTTTTTATTTTAAAATTTATTAAAATAATTTTTTTATTTTTTTAAATTATTTTTGATATAATTACATCAAAATAATATAAAAACATAAAAAATATTAGTTTAAAACAAATAAATAAATAAATAAAATTCAAATTCTTTTAAAAATACTTTTAAAACACAAAAATAAACAATTATTCATCCATGCATTACATTTTTAGTACTTAACCATAAATTTCAACGTTCATATACAATTTTTTGTGCATTAGCTTTTCATTGATTAATATATATCGGGAATCACCCAGACATGCACATCAAATAGTGGGATAAATTTCTTTCCCCGTTGTATTTATCTCCTCCTGTATCTCCTCCCGTCGCCCTGCCATGAACACACACACACACTTGATTTGTTCTTGTCTAATATGTGTATAAACTTTTCCGGCGACTTGTTTAAGGGTCCTGTATTGCCCCCGATTTTCCATGCATTAATCCATTTCTTGATTTGGAAACCAGGTGGTATCTAGTGACATTGACTCACGTATATATGTATGTATATATATAGAAAAACACACGTTGAGGGTGCTTAAATAACTATTCGATTATTTATTAATATTAATTAGGATAAAAAAACACTAGTGGTCCGTCCGGTTTTCTCTTGGGTTCTGCCTCTCTTTTTAAGTAAGTATGATACATCTTAAACTTTTATTAATTGATCATGTTTGTTTCTGCCAATTAGTACGTACGATTGGCGACAGGTTAATAATGAATATTAATAAAGAGATGTGTTGAAAACTACAAATAGACATTAATTAATTCTCAGTAACAATTCACATATAAAATAAATATATAAAATATATAAATCTTCCTTCTCAAAAATAAAATAAAAAGAAAGCTTAGTTTCTTCATGATTTAAGAAAAAAAAAACTAAGAGAGATTAAATATTGAAATATATATAAAACATAAAATTTGTTCCTAACAAATAAAAGAAAATTTAGCCCATACCTAAAAAAGAAGGAGATAGATTAAATATTTAATGTATTTTATAAATTTTTATTCAGATGTTCATTTATAGTTTCAATATTTATATTAATCTTCATCATGAATCTCACTGCCATTTTTACTAAACTTATACATTTAGCTGGAAAATCACACAGAATTAGTTAACGAGAATTTAATATTTATGTCATTAAATTTCAGAGGAAGGAGAGAGATTTAATAATAATAATAATAATGAACAAAAATAAAACTTTGAATGTAATTTATATTATTATCTAATACAATCCTAAAATGAAAACTCTTTGAGCTTAGAACTTGCATAGGTTCACACTATTATATATGTTATTACTTAAATTTTAATTTGAAGAGATAATGAGTATAGTAAGATTTGAACTCGTAATTGTTTGATTAACAGGGTTCTAATATTATATAAAAAATTAATTTAATATAATAACTCATACTATAGTTTAAGTAATATTTTTATATTAGATTCGATGATGTTGATGTTTACGTAGATGCAATCAGACTCGTCCAAGATATTAATTAGAAATCAACTATTGGAAGCAGCACTGTAGACGTATATGAGTCATAGGTGAAACCATATACTATATGAAATTAAATGATACACAGATCATATATAGGAATCTACCTGTGAGGCGAGGCGAGGCGAGGCATGCACGGTGCTAAAAAGAGGAGGCATACAACCACTCCAGTACGTGAAAAACCTGCCATCTGTAATTGCATCCAATAAAAGACACACACCCTGTCAAAGAAAGTAAGTTGCTGGGCTCATCCTATTGTTTCACCCCCTTTTCGCACCTTAATTAACTTGCAGTACAGCAGTACGTGACAGAGAAGAAAGCTCTCTCTCTCTCTCTCTCTCTCCCCTGTGTGTATTGGCTTGTTCACTTCCTACTGGAAGTGGGGCTGAGGTCTAAGGGTTGGTCCTATCAGTATCTAGGGTTGGCTTGTTGAATTGCTAGCGCTTGAATTTGTAATATGTGGGGCTCAGATCTAAGAGGGAGTCTGTACTGTGTAGAGGCCAGAGAGAGAGAGAGAGAGGATCCGTAGTCCTACTCCATAATACATGATCGTTTTAGAAACCAAAACGTGAAGGGATGACTGTAGAGAGGAGTGAGGAGGAGAGAACACATAGAGCCCAGAAGAGCGAAAGAGATATATGAGACAGAGCTAGGTAGGTCACTGCAGCATGCCTAGCTCCACATTTCTCTCTCTTTGACATTGAAGAATATTGATCTTGTGCATTAATTAAAGGTGTTTTCTTTCTGAATTGTTGATAACAACACATCATATATCATTAATAGCAGCTGGCCGGACACCCATCATGAAATTTGAGATGACAAAATGAAAAAGGTTCGATATATTCATAATCCACGCACCGTGCATGCTTTTTTTTATTATTTTTTTTTCCTTAAATAGAAAAACAGTAGCAAAAGTAAAACCCATTTCCAATTCCATGAAAGTAGTGCAAGAGGCAAGAGCCTTTTCCAGAACCATTCGATGCCTGCATTGAAATAATTTACTAGCTAGTAGTACTCTACAGTTCGCCAAAAAAAAAAAACTATGTCCATGAATAAAGCTGCAACTTGGGACTGCCACTCAACCTTCAGCTGCTACGATAACGAGCGTGTGCTTGGGAGTGCTTTCAAATCGTAATTTAAAGAAAATTATATTTTTTTATATTTTTAAATCACTTTAATATATTAATTTTAAAAACAAACAATATTATTTTAATACATTTTAAAATAAAAAATATTAAAAAAATAATTTCTAGAACATTCTCCAACAAACCTTAAAGCAAGTCTATATAAAGTTAAATTAGGTGAGTGTTGGAAAAGAAAAAAAAAACCGGATCGGATCGGATAGGATCGATTGCATGGTACATGAAAGGTAAAATTAAGGATGGTCATTGCTCATGAACCAGCTGGTGCTTTCTCGTGAAATATAAGTTTGTTGTGGTAGGTAGCGCTTGATAATTAAAGGCAAATTAGAGAAGATCCCCGCCGAGATTGACAGTTGATTAAATTTATGAAAATGTTCTTTCCTGCTGCATAACCAGACAACCAAATTCAAACTGGTGATCATGTAATTTAATTAATCCTTTAATTACCACTATACATTTTTTTTTTTTTTTGCTATAAAAGAGAGGCATGAAAATTCAACTCAAAGTACCTTCAAGAATTCAAAATTACTATCCGGTAATTTCCCAGAACATGGTTTTCAAACCCACCATTACCAATAAGAACGTGTTAAATTTAAATATATATTTTTTTAATTGCTAATGTTGGTGTCCTGGTTAATTTGCGCATACCACGACTAATCCTACAAAACCTGAAGTTAACGACTATGTAAGCCTTCAATGGTCTTTAAGTTTGTGAACTTGAATTAGTGATTTCTAAAAAGTAAATCTAGAATTTAACCCGTTTAAATTTAAATATCTTGTGTGGTGTTTTCAAGTTTCAACCCCAGCCCAACTGTCACTTAACCCCGTGGCTGGGCTGTAAAATTGCTCCCTTAGACCCAATGACCTGTAGGCAATTAGATGGAAATTAACACTTGAAATTGTGCTGCGAGGAGCTCCAGCATGCACTCATCATCCGCTACCATGAGCTTTACAGTTGTGAAGCAACTCTAGGCCGAAAGGAAAACCTTTTTGATTTTCAACGACGATATCAGCATACGTTGATTGACCAAAACCAAGGGTCTCTAGCTCTCCTAGCACAAAGAGTTGGAAAACCAGACGCCTACTAAGAGAAATGGTAATTCACTAGGACCATCTTCCACGTACATCAGATTAACCTCGGACCAATCTCTTGCTTAGTGATACATAGTTTCAAACTCTGACCAGTGTTTTTCAACTAGCTCCTGACGACAATAACCAAGTTAGTCTAATAATCATTGGAGGACAAGTGAGAGCATGCATGCATGCATGAAGATGTGCATGCACCGCCGAAGAGGCTAATGGGCTTCAAAATTCTCTTGTTAGGAGATCTGTTGGTGTCAGGGCAAATTTAGAAAATAAAAAAACAAGCCAACCTCTGATGAAGATCAGACCATTTCTGAATTACTTTGAGGTTTTTCTCTTCTTTTCTTTGTTCCCAGCTGCATATATAGTAGATATATATATATATATATATATATATATATATATATATATATATATATATATATATATATATATATATATAATCAGATTGGAAAATATATAAGCTTAATTGATAAGTCATCCACCACTACAACTCAAGCTATAAATTAATTTCATGCTTCGTCGATTTCTCATACTGGTCGGCCTGAGCAGATATAATACAAGCGAACTGCAGAACATGTTTCAGCGCCTAAAGTTCCCAGTGGAGGAGAGAAACGGAGGGGAGGGGGGCCGGCAGCGGACCTAGAAGATAAGGTGGTGGTCATCTAAGGTTATAGAACAATTTCAAATTCGTAGGGGTCCTTAGTGAGCTTTAAAAACTGCTGGGAAAATCCACCACAACTGTGTGTCTGTAAATTAATGAGAATCTATTTTCTACTGGTCCTGGATTCGTGGATACACATTTATAGGTGTAAATTTAATATGGAGACAACTTTTAAGCTAAAAATAGAGCCACTTCACTATAGATCCCCAGCACTAGGGCGGCGCCGAGTGGGGACCAATCCATGAACTTTATGCTCGTAGCTAATTTCTCAAACAAATTTTGTTTTTTTTCAGGAATATCAGTTTAATGTAGCGTAAACTGGAAAGTTATAATTTCATATAAGATTAATTAAAATGTGTGTAAACCGACTGAGGCTCAAACATTCATGTTAATTAAAAAAAAAAGTTTAATGTGAGGAAAATAAGTTATTAACTTATTACCGTATTATTATTTTGAAAAATATTTTTTATTTATATATAAATATATTAAAATAAATTTATTTATTTATTAAATTTTATTTTATTTTATTTTTAATGCTAATATATTAAAAAAATCTAAATATATATATATAATAAAACTAATTCAAAGCTAGAAAAGTTTTCAAAATTTTCTAAAAATACCATTTGGGCGGCAATATGAAATACAATCTTCACGTGACTTCATATGTAACAACAATTAAAATTATAAACTGACATCTAAAACAGAAACCAACAAAGGATGGCATTATTAATTCTACAGTATTTTTTGTCTTCTAGCTATTATTTTTTACTATTTCGTCGTTGAATTTGATGATTATATAAATTGTACCATAATTTACTTTTATTTACATTTTATTGTATTGTAAGCTTGAGGTTTCTGGAGTATGAATTAATCATTAATTTTTTAAAAAACAAATAATTTGTTGTTGAAAAAAAATAAGAATCTAAATTTAAAAAAAAAACATTTCATTTTTTATTTACATTTTATGGTGTTCTAGGTTTATGAACAAGTTTATTCGAGTTTCTAAGATTTATTCATATGATATTAGGTTAAAACAAGTTTAAAAATAGTTTTTTGGGTTAAGAACCTAAAAACTTTTTGATGGCCATCAACATATGTATTGTGAATATTAATTGAAAATAAAAAAAATTATATTGTAAGGTTTTTACATATTTTTTCAAATTAATTATTCTTTTTTTTATTGAGTATAAATTATCGGATCATGATTTTTTCTGTTTTTAATCAAACTTGTTCTTCATATCATAATAAGTTTCTTTTTGAATAACAATGATTCTCATAAAAAAAATAATTTCATCAAAACACAAAAGAAATAAATGAACAAGGAGAGGGAGTGTTGATTAAAAAGATACATTTTCCCTCCTTAATTAAAATGATTTAGATTTTAATGAATATTTATTTTAATGGTCTTTAGTTTTTTGTTCAAAAATCATGCTTCTAATAAAAAAATATATATGTTTTGTAGAGATAATATATATATATATATATATATATATATATATATATATATATATATATATATATATATATATATTAGTAAAAAAAAATGAAAATTCATCTAATGAAGTATATTTCTTTTTTATAATTTAAATTATTGCTTTTCTCACAAACAAATATTTTTTTAAAAACAAAACAAATTAAAATTTGATTTTTAAAATTACCCTGCAGCACTGCATAGGTAAAAAACTAGTACTATAATAATAACAACAATCTTCTTTAAAATATTATTAGATATTCTTACGGGTTATTTAGAATCAAATTTATATTGTAATTGAATTTTATTATAGTGTTTGATTTTAATTAAATTGATAAATAAGGTTTTTTTTTCTATTAACCCAAGCAATTTATTAGTTCTTTACAAATATTATGTTTTGATAAATAACACTAGTAAATTAAGTATAAAATTAATGTAAGTTGTTTTCTCTTGCAATGTTATTTAAAATTAAGCGCGAGTTAAAGGACTATTTTAACCATTGTTTTTTAACCATATATATATATATATATCACAAGAGCCATTAGTGTAAACTAAATAATTGCTAGGCTATGCTGGGGTTCGATTAAGTTTTTTCACAGCATGAAAAAATATTTAAGTGTTGCTGTGTAGTTGTTAAGGGGTTTTTTTAGTAAAAAAAAAATTAAATTTATAGGGATTGATTTAATGTGATTTATTCGACTTAACAAGTCCAAAGACAACCCGAATTACCGAGAAAATATAGTTTAACTAAAAAATCAAGACGATATTTTTTTTAAGTATTGAAACAACAAAATATTAAATCGAATCGGATTGACTTGAGTTAACCTGTCAAATATGCTACCCGGATCATGAAACCCTAATAATACAATAGAAAGTAAATTTTAAAAAAAATTATTAAATCAAATTATCAATCAATCCAATGTTGAAAAATAAAATTAAAAACTAAATTCAACTAAAAAATGAGCTACATCGACCCAGGTTAATCTTTTAAACCTGAGTCATAAGACCGAGATAACCCTATAAAAAACATGTCAAAACAAATTATGAAGCTTAATTGACAATCAACACAATGTTGAAGGATGAAATTAAAAAAAAAATTGACTAAAACAACACCTAAGTCAACAAAACAAACTCTTGACCCGGGTCATAAGATTAGGAAGCATGATTCTCAGGGGTTGCGGTGCAACCTGCGTTTCATGATTTTTAAATTTTTATTTTATTTTATTTTGCTTAAAGTTTTTTTATGTTTTTGGTTTGTTTTGATATATTGATGTCAAAATGATTTTTTTAAAAGAAAACATTATTTTGATGCATTTCTGAGTTAAAAGCACTTTGAAAAGCAACTAATACCACACATAAAGACCCAATTAGTTAACCTAAAATTGAAGAATAAGATTGAAAAAAGATCAACTAAAAAATAAAACTAAAGTGAACCGGTTTAACCCGCGACTCGGGTTATAAGACTGTGATAACCCTCTATAAAGCAAATTATAAAAATTATAAAAAATTATAAAACTCAATTTCCAATTAACTCAATGTTCAAGGATTAAATTGAAAATAAAATCAAATAAAAAAGGGACAAAAATAATTACCCAAGTCAACTCGGATAAGAAGACCAAGATAACTCCATATAAAGCAAATCAAAACAAATTATGAAGTCTATACCTGGTAAACCTAATGTTAGAGGATGAAATTGAAAAACAATATGTTGAAAATTAAAAAAAAAAATAGCTCTCAAATTGTTTTGTATTTTTAAGGACTAAAGTGTACAATGCCTTGGCATTTCACTACTATAGTGAAATGCTAAAGGGTTTTAGTATATTACTAGCCTCGGTGTCAGCGCTTCGCTACAAGGACTGGACTATTTTTTTGTACAAAAAATAATTTTTAAATATTGAAATGGGGTTAAAAATGACATGAAAAATAGTCATGATAAATGTGTAAAAACGCTAATTAAGGCTAATAATACATTGTTTATTTTTAGACAACACGAGCAACCCATAATGGAAGAGGAGAAATAAAATTATACGGCGAAAGTCTATTTTTGACCACTGGGAGCCGCCACCCGCACTACCCAAAGTGTGTTATAGACCCAATGTGCCAATATTTTTTCAAATTAAAAATATTATTTAAATGTTAAATTACCTTATCACCATCAATCAAACATATAATTAACAAAAACAACCTTAGCTAAATGACCCTAATATTCGTGACCCCAATTACTTATATTTCTTGGGTTTAAGGGCGTATATGTAATTTGACTATTTATTTAAAAAATATGGAAATATGGAAATACCATTGTTCTTGTTTTGTTGATTCTTCTATCCTATGGGGTGTTTTTGTTATTTTACTATTATTAAAAATATCATCATCATTATCCTCGTCATTATTATCAATATTACTACCACCATCATCGCCACTACAACAACAACTAGTACTACTACTAATATTATTATTATTATTATTATTATTATTATAACCACCACGACCACAACTATTACTATTATTATCATTATAATTAATATAAACTATTATTATTACCACTATTAGTAGCATTATTATTATTATTATTATTATTATTATTATTATTAGTAGTAGTAGTAGTAGTACTACTACTACTGCTGCTGCTGCTACTATTATTATTGAAATAACAAAAAAATATTAACTTAATTTGAAGGCTACTATCACTACTACTATTATTAGTAGTATTACAATTCTTGTTGTTGTTATCGTTGGTGTTGCTGCTAATGCTGTTGTTGTTGTTATTATTATTATAACCACCACCACTACTATTATCGCTTCTTCTCTTTGGCAAAGATAAATTTTACCTTTCGACTATATCCATATTTTGTTTTTGCCTTAGTACTGACACACACTATTTGTATACTATATATGAATAGCTACACCAAATATTCTACATCTAATTACCTATTATATTTAATTAATATACTGCATCTAATACATTTAGATTTATCTAATAAATTTAATTTATATAATATTTTTATATATTTGATTTTTTATTCTATTTTATTTGAATAGAATTCAGATTTATATTCATTTAGAATTTATTATTCTAAATTATAATTTAGAATGATCTACTATTACTACTACTACTACTACTACTACTACTACTATTATTATTGAAATAATAAAAAACATAAACTTGATTTGAAGGATAAAATTAAAGACCATAAAAACTTTGACAAAAGAACAAAGAAAAAAAATTAAAAATTAAAAGAAAGATGACCAAATTGAAGTTAGTATTATTCTTATTGAAAAAAAAAAAAAAAAAACCTGATATGAGGAATAAAATTAAAAACCATAAAAAATTTGATAAAAGAGAAAAATAAAATAATAAAATCAAAATCAAAAGTAGAAAGACTGAATTGAGAATATTACATGTACAAATTAGAATTGAAGGATTAAATTGAAAATAAATAAAAATTTAACACAAGGGAAAAGGACAAAGATCAAAATTCAAAATTTAAATGACTAAATCTGAAACACTAACAACAATAAGGACCGCAGTTGATTTTCTAAGGTAGAAAAGAGAAATGAAAGGAAAAAAAAAATCACTGGCGACAAACTAGCCAACTTTAGTAGACATGTACCCCCAATAAAGAACAACACAAAGGAGAGCCAAATGACATGGCAGAAGCTCATTTTTCACCACTAGGAGACGTTGTGTGCGCCGTCTAAAGTGTGCGGTCTCTCTCATACGCTAGCCCTTGCGATGCACACGCTAGCAACTTTTTGCATTTAAAAATTATAAATTAAATAATAAATTACATTACTACCCTCAACCAAACCAACAATTACAAAAAAAAAAAAGAGAGAGAAAAAGATGTCAATACCCTTGTTTCAATGACTTAATTTTTTCATCCCTAAAGTCATATATGTAATCTTACTATATGCTAAAAAAGAAAAAGACAACAACACTTGTACCCTATAGTGTTAGTTTTTTTTATCC
The DNA here is from genome assembly GCF_000002775.5 of Populus trichocarpa. Taxonomy (NCBI): domain Eukaryota; kingdom Viridiplantae; phylum Streptophyta; class Magnoliopsida; order Malpighiales; family Salicaceae; genus Populus; species Populus trichocarpa. The sequence continues at coordinate 9,227,811 of NC_037290.2, read as the reverse complement.
TAGAGGTATTTTGGTTCTTTTACTGTTTATAAATATATTGAATAGATAAACCTACCCCCAAAAAGTTCGTAATGCCTAATGCACCGTATGCAAAGTCAAAACATGCCCCTGGTTCAAAGGCAAACAATTTTTCTTGTGAATGATAAAAAAAAGTCATCACACTGTAGTGGTAATTAGAAAAATATGAGGGAGGCTACAGTGAATCCTTCTTCTGTAGTAGTTGTTTTCTTATAATATATTAATATACATACTTTGATTTTCATATAAAATAATAAATAATTCTTGTATATGAAACTTGACGAGTCATATATGGATATTTTAATTTTTTAGTTTAGATACATAATAGGTGTGGACTCGCACCCCGCACAGAGAAATTATTATTTTTTGCGTGAAAAATAATGTTCAGTTGCCATAAATATGTTTTGAAAAAATAACTCGAGTCATTAAGTTGGTTGTATGAGCGAGGGCTAGTTTGAATAATTTAATGTTGGTCGTTTTGGTGGGGACTAATCGTGTAAAATTAAGTTGGCCTCCTTGACATGCCCTAATTATGTTGTAAATGAGCTAGATGTAATGATGAAAACTATGTTTGAGAATTTTACTAGCTGCACATAGTTTTACTAAATGTGTAATGATGTAGTTTTTGTTGAAAAGAATTAATTCAAATGAAATTGAACTATTGTAGGTTCTTGTACATCTAAGTTATAGTATATAATATGTAAGTGTAAGGTATACTTGCATGCATTTAATCGTTGTCTTTCCTATTATGTATTTCAGGTCCGTCTTATCCATCATTGCACCAATGACATTGTTGTTAGGACTACATAGTTTAGTGTTAGGTAACATTTTGTAATTTTTCATTTTATGTTAGGTAGTTAAACTTGGTGTATATGTTAAATTTTGTAAGAAGTAGAATGATGGGTTATTAATTATTACGGTTTCATTGTATAAATATATAATCGAATCTATATATCTCGTAAAATAATATAAACTTTACTTGTGTATAAATGTGGTGAACAATTATGAGTGATGAAATATGTGTTGGGGAGGGCATGCCTTCAACTGTTTGTGAGTATTGGTTGTATAAACCAAATATGGGTTAGATTGCGGTCATATTTGCAAGTATTGATTGTAGGACAAAACTTTCAGTAGAGCCCTGTACAAAGTAGACTCTACTGAAATTTTATAAAATTGAATAAAACCTTTAATTTGAATGGAAAATCCTTTACATGTTTGATGTGCATGCGTAAAGTAAATCTTGTGTTGGTGTGTTGATTGAGAGGGCCTTCGTATAGGAAAGATTCTATCAAATAAAAAAAATTACCATATTTCTTCATATGTATGATTATTTGAAAGGAATATATTGCATTAAAAGGTTTGGGGTGTTATATTATCAGACTAAAAATTTTATTGTCTGGAAAAATTAAAAGAATGTGCTACTTCTCTTAATATCCAAGGAAAGAGCTCATCTCGAGTTCATTTATTCTAAATATCAAAAGTGAAAAGCAAAACACTTTTTTTACATGATTAATATGAAAACAAAGATCGAGTTTTTTTAAGATTTGGAATGTTAATTCAATAGGTATTTTATAAGTGTCAATGAATTAATTTTATAAACTTGTTATAAAACTAAAATTGGATGCATGCAATAAGAAAAAAATATTTTTTTGCCTTTTTTCTTTTTAAAATGTAAACATAAAGATGTTAAAATGACATCAATAATTAGCAAAGCATTTATAAATTCAAAAAATAATGCAAGGATATTTTTTTTTTGTTTTAAGAGGATTAGCCATGATGCAAAATTTAAAAGGGAATGATAAAAAAAAATTGTGTTTTTGATGATAATCGCGTAATAAACAGACAAGATTATACTAAGTTGAACGTTTATTAAAGTCACACAAAAACCTTAATTTACCATGCATGCACATGCATAAAATAAAAACATATGATTAAATCAAGAATTAAGTACAAGCATTACCATTACACGTGATCATTAAAACGAAAGACAAATGGGAGAAACTAGAAACTACTGCCGAAGTTAAGTAAATAAAAGTCAATGTACCCAATTGTTCATGCCGAAACACAGCTTCTCATCTCCAGATCGGAGTTCTTCCGCCAATTAAGTAAAAATCTGGAAGGCATGGGATTTTAAATGGAGAGCCGGCATTGTTCATACTTTGGATCGATCTCCTTTATATTTTTTTAATAATTTATTTTGATTCTTAAAATCTTATTTTAGACAATTTATTTATTTATTAGTCCATGGTGAAATTAAAAGAACAAGAATCATAATAAAAAAATCATCAAACATGGATAGCATATCATAAATTTCGAAAAAATATACTTTAGTTCTCACACTTTAAAAATAATACAAATTATACAATTTCAGTATCTTAATATTTTTTTCAAATTAATTTTGATATAAAAATTTATTTTTATTATTTTTTATTTTCTGGTTGAGAAAAGAAAAATAAAGGTTGCTGGATTGCTTTGATAGAGAGAAAAATATCATTAACATCAATGGAAAGTTCATGTCACATGTTTTTTTACCTTTAAAACTCATGAAAAACATATCTTTACCTTTAAAACTCATGAAAAACATATCTGAGCATAGGTTAATTTTTGTTTTTAAGACGGGTTTTTAAAATCATAGATAGATTCATCACGATTTCTAAGATATTTTTTAAAAAAAACACGTTTTCATCTGTGTTAGTTGACCTGGTGGCAAGTTACCCTCTGCCAACTTATAATTATTTCTAGGAATGGCGCAAATTTAATCAAATAATGCATTAATTCTTAGAATGAAATGTAATGCAATCATCCTGGTTGCAACTATTGATAAAAATGCCAGGCAAATTGAAAGATCATTTGCATTTAACTGAGAACTAGTCCCGCAACGATCATATTTCTGCTAAACTCAAGAATGCAAAAGAAATTTATGCGCCTTCAAAACTCAAGAATTATATCTCATTTGCATCAAACTAGGTGTGAAATAATTAACGAAGCATTTTCTATTAGTCCTATGTGCTCAGGTATATAATCAACAAAACTGGATTAAGTACAGCAGCAAGAATTATATAGCCATTGAGGAAACACACCTACTTGGAAAACCAACTTCTGACGATATCCTCTAAAACATCAAATGCCTTCAGAAGTATAAGCAGTATGACAAAAAAAATATGCCCAAGTAGAAACTTCTGGGATCACTGAAAATATTAAGCAACATCCCCGTTGCATTTGCTACTTCAAAATCCCTCTTCTTTTGCGGTCTTTCAGATCACTGGGGATAATAAATACAGAATCTACACAAAGCCCACCTTTGGAATGTGTGCAATCAATCTGTTTCATGGAAAATTTGACCTCAGTAGCAGGTTCTGAGCCTGTCACAATAAATTCACCTACCTTGTAATCTATCCAGCATCCACGCTTCTGGTTGCCATTTGCTTCATCTTGTTCAGTCTCGTCTAAACAGAACTCACATGATGCTTGCTGGCCATCAGAGGTAGACAGCTCAAACCGTACTGGCTTTATATCCCAACCATGAGTGTGGTCAAAATTGCAGACACGGCGTCCCAGTCGTTTGGAAAACCTTCCAAGGTGAAGCCTGAAGTATAGAGTATAGATATCAGCAGGGAAAGGGAACTTTACAACTCCATCCACTTCAAACCACCATATTTGTTGCAAATAGGCCACCACATGGAATCTACAAAAGATAAACTGTCAAGATCTGCAAGAGCACTTGGTGAAAAATAGAGCAGAACAATGTAGGAGCTACCAGCATTTGAATATTCTTATTCCACAGACACACACATATTGACTGAAGGAGTCAGTAACACAACAATATACTGCTGACTCATAACCAGCCAAACAAGAGCTCAGTAAGGTGTCAAAATGACATCTGAAGACCTCTACATAAATTCCAGACATCTAAAAACTACAACCATTGAATTGATAAAAGGATAACTGGAGCATATTATTTTGAGACATTTTGATACAAGAAAACCCATAAAGGACAAGTAAAAATGTGTAACGATGTATTTGAGAGTCCAAGTTGTTCGTGCTACCAGGCATGCTTCAATTATCTAGCATAAAAATTGGAAAAGATAATCTAAACAAAGGCAGGCAGAAATTATCACAAGGGATTGTCCATCCTCTGCTTGTGTCAACAAGTGCACTTCTTCTTCAATTGGAAATGACTACACAAATTATTTGGATGACAGGGCAGTTAGGTCACATTTATGACCAGCATATGGACAGAACAGGAAAGTGGAGAATATACCCTCGCAGAAGATTGATCACTGTTGCACAGACAGAATAAGCAGAATATACATTTCTACCGCCTAGACTTCTATCATCGAGAAAAGCATCCAGAAACAGGAAAAGAAAACAAATGATATTTCACATTTAATATGGGAAATGTAAACTACTACAGAAACAAGCATTAAAAACTAGAATAAAAAAGCTGTAAACACATTACATACAAATCCAGTATTGGACAATAAAATAGACAAATAACTAGGATGAGAAAGCTTGATGGGAAACCAATTAAAGATGGTCCTCGTAGGAAGCAGATAAAGTAGTAAGTGATATTAATTTTCAGGCCGGGTTTAGTTAGTGAGCCAAAGAGAAGGCAGATGCATCTCTCCACAACTCGCAGGGAAGCAAAGGGCAGATGCCCCCACAACCAACCGAAAGTAACTAACCCCAGCTGAAGAGAGTAGTGGTTGATCCAAATATCATCGCTGACTTCATGCAAAGCTTTTGAACTTGTTAAATTCCAACAAAGCAACAATGAAATGGCCAAGTTATTAACAATACCTGGAACAGATTTGGCTGAATTTGAGGTTGATTTACCGTAAGAAGTTATAGCATCAACTTCGACAGGTAGTGAATTAGCAACGATTAATTTTGAAATTGAAAACAATGGATCATTTCGTGAGCATCAATAACTAATTGATTAACAACCAAATCAAGCATGAATGAAAGTTGCAGAGGACAAACTAGTGCTGGTGCTGCTTGTTAAAATAAATAAATAAACCAAGTTAGAAAGAAACCTTGATTCTTCAGTAGGAACCCAAGTCCAATATCTGCGGTCTTCAATTCCCGTAATTGACATCCCTTTGGCCGATATCGACATACAAACCCTTCCCGTCACTCTATCAAGCCACACCTCCTGTTCAATTTTGTCATTTTTTTAATAAATAAACCCTTAATTCGAAAATCCAAAAAGAAGAATGCTAGAGAGACAGACCTTATTGCCGTCATCGAAAGGGAGAGGGCGAGAGAGGAGGGCAAAGATGTCTTTTTTGGAGAAATTGAGGTATCTATCAGGAGGAAGGATATGGAGCAGATCCTGATAATTAGAAGGCAACTTGTTTTCCCAAACGGAATCGGAAGAAGCGGCTCCTCGAAAAGCACGGTTCAATCGAGCCAGATTGCAAATCTCAGGAGGCGTCAAATACATGAAAACACAAGCCACGCAGCTCTCCGGTATGTCCCCCAGCCCAGGACCACCCATGCCCGCTCCCTCCGTCAGGTTCGATAACGAGGCGCCCATACTCAAGGCACAGAGAAAGATAAAGAGGGAAGTGGTCAGTTATTGAGAGTGTTTCATCGTAAGTTTTTGCCGGAAAATGGAAGGTAGAGGTGACGAGGGTTTGTTAGCTTTGGCCTTAGCTACCAATAGGAGAGGAGGAATAGTGCGGTCGGGTCCCTCCAGTCATGCAATTTTCTTTCGAGCACAAGCGAACAGATTACCCCCTCTCGCTCTCTCTACCTATTCTTCTTAAAAAAAAGAAAAAAATTATTTTTATTTTTATTTTTTTGTCTTTTTGGTTGTAATTTTTTGAGGTAGCATGTGAAACCCGAGAGCCGTTACTGTGTAGTGTCCCCTAGCCCAAATTTTTATATAGTATTCTTCTCATTTTCTGTTTTTTTTTTTTAAAAAAAAAGCAATAACTTGTTTATTTAGGTTTGTTCAGAACATTGTCCTCTTTTTTTTTTCTTTTTCTTTTCGCATTCTATCTTATTTTCTATGTTTTAAAAACTATTTTAGAATATTTGTTTATTTAGGCTTGCTAGTTCCTCTGCTGCTCTTTTTTTTATCTTTAAAAAGTTTCTTTTCAAAATGTAAAATAAAAAATGGCAGCAATGCTAAATTAATGGACCCTTAACAAATCATTTTCTAATAATTTTACAGATAATTAAAAAAAATAAAGTTATGTCATTAAATAATCTATCCATGGATACAAAAAAAAATTAAAAAAATACAAGTAATGCTATTTTGATAAAAATGAATGTCAGAGAAAAAACGTTGAAATAAGTAAGTGGGATTCAACAGTTCCCAATAATTCATTAATTACTAAGATTTGTATCCTACGCTCCTCTATTTGCAGCATACTTATTAAACCTGATTTGGGGTTTCCTGGTTAAAAGATCGGGTCTTGAGTTTTATGGGTCAATCTGGATCAACCCATATTAACCTAAAAAAATAAAAAAAAATTAAAGTTTTAATATTTCATATAAAAAAATCCATGTAAATATAGATTATACATATTATGAAGTTTAAAAAAATATTTTAAAAAGTTTTTTATTCCACATTAAAAAGATATTATGCTAAGCTTTTAAGTTAAAGTATTTAAACTAAAAAAGTTTTTTATCCCACATTAAAAAAACATAACTTTTTCCTTGGAAACATAGAGTATATATACTAATGGGTTTCAAATCTCACATTGAAAAAACATAACTTTTTTCATGGGAACATAAAGTATATATATGAAAGGGCTTCAAATCTCATATTGAAAAGATATTATGTTGTTCTTTTAAGTTGAAGTATTTAAACCAAAAGGTTTTTTATCCTACATTAAAAAAACATGATTTTTTTCTTGGGAACATAGAGTATATATACGAAAGGGCTTCAAATCCCACATTGAAAAGATACTATGTTATCCTTTTAAGTTGAAATATTTAAACCAAAAGGTTTTTTATCCCACGTTGAAAAAACATGACTTTTTTCTTGGGAACATAGAATATATATACTAATGGGTTTCAAATCCCACATTTGAAGGAAAAAAAACCAGGTCTCGTCCGGGTTCGCCCGGGTTTGGCCGGGTTTTTGCCACAGCCGGTCTTTTATTAAACTCAGATCGGACCGGGTCCTAGATCGACCCGTCGGGCCGGGCCAGGTTTAATAACAGTGGTTTGCAGTGCAAAAAAAAAATGAAGTAAAAAATATTAAGATAAAGGTAATTGGTTTAATTAGTAATTTAAATAATATGATTAAAAAATATATAATAATAGCAAATAAATTCACAAAAAAAATAATAACAAAAAAAGATTAAAAAAAAAAAAGAACTTCATCTGAGTCTATCTGAATTATGAAACAACTCAATATTAAAGGGCTAAATTAAAAGAAACTTGGTTAAACCGGGTTAACTAACAAACTTATCGACTATGGATATAAGATTGGAATAATCTCGTAGAAAAAATGCTTGAAAAAAAGTTTGAAGATCAATTCTTAATAAATCAAATGAGAACATGATAGATCAAAAAAAATCAAATGTGAAAATCAATCTCTAGCAAATAAAATATTGAAGAATAAAAATTAAAAAAAAACATAATTAAAAAAGGCCAAAAAAAACTCGATCCAAGTCCACCTAGGTCAAAATACAAAATCTATAATCCAATCATGATACAAGGATGACCGCATTCGAAGACAAATTGAATAAAATTATGAAGCACAGTTATCGAACAACTTAATATTGAAGGGGGGAAATGAAAAAAATATAATTTAAAAAAGCGAAGGAAAAATATGAGTCAACTTAGGTTAACCAACAAACCATGCGACCATGAGCACATGATCGGGATAACCTAATAGAAAGGAAATGAAAAAAAAAGTATGAAGATCAATTTTCAATAAATCAAATGTTAAAGAATGAAATTGAAATAAATCAATTTAAAAAATGATTGAAAAAAAATCAATCCACGTTAAACTTTAAAACGGGTGACTCTGGTCGTGAACCCAAGACTACCCCATAACAATAAAAATAAAATTTGAGTCAACTCAGGTTAACTCGTAAACTCGGTGACCATTGGCATAAAATCGAGATAACTCAATTGAAAGGAAAAGAAAAAAAAGTAGGAAGGCCAATTTCAAATAAATAAAATGTTGAAAAATAAAATTGAAATAAATCAATTTAAAAAGAGAGCATAAAAAAGCTAGTCCATGTTAACTAGGGGTGTTCAAAAACACCGAAAAACCGATTAAACCAAGAAAATCGGAAAAAAAAACCGAAAAAATCGAACCGTGAAAAAAAAACCGATTAAACCGATTAAAATTTTGAAAAAACCGACCGGTTCGGTTCGGTTTTGGTTTTTTAAACATGGAACCAAAAAAACCGAACCGGACCCGAACCGAAAAGAACCGAGCCAAACCGGTTTGAACCGGTTTTTGCTCTACAAAACCAAACCGAACCGAACCAAAACCGGTCGGTTTGAACCGGTTTCGGTTTTTTTTAAAAAAAAATCGGTTTGGTTATTTTTTTTGATAAAAACCGAACCGAACCGAAAATGAACACCCCTAATGTTAACATTTGAAATCGACGACTCTAGTCAAGAACTCAAGACTAATACCATAGATGACAAACCATAAAAAATAATTAATCAAAACTCTAAAAAAAAGTAAAACATAATATAAAAAAGATTAGCTTTAAAAAAGAAGGGGAATGAAACCAGCCTCGACAAACATATTAAATCTAGTCTAATATCTAAAACTCGCAACCCATGAGCTTTTTGACCCGGATTCAATTAAAAAGCTTAATTTCCCACCAATTTAATTTTGAAGGATGAAATCGTGAAAAAATATCAGTTAATTTAGAAAACTTGCCAAAAAAAAGATAGCAATAAAAAGAACAAAAATCAAAATTTGATAGGAAAAAAACCCTGGAGGATGAAATTGTAAACAAAAAGTAATCTAAAAAATGATCCCAAACAAAATAAATAGCAATCAAAATAATAAGGACTAAATTTGAAAGATTAAAAAATAAAAGGGGTAAAATTAAAAAAATATATAATTTTATAACTTATAAAAAAACAGTAATCAAAATAATGATAATCATATTTAAAAGATTAAAAAATAAAAATGTTGAAACTAAAAAATATATTTGTAATTTTATAGCTTGTTCAAAATAAAAATAAAAAAGTAGTAATCAAAAAAACATAAACCAACTGTAAAGAAAAAAATGAAAGGGCTGATCTAAAATTTTAAAGGGACTGATGATGAATTCGAGAAGGAAAGTGAGAAGAATAAGGAAAAAAAAGAAATGGTTGTTGGCGCCAAATCAGAGGCACGTCTGTGGTCCACGCGTCATAGCATCATGAAGGGGGTGCTATGAACTTTCAAACGCCACCCTGAAAGGCAGTATTTGGTGGCTGGACAGCCCCACATGTGCTACCTGAATGACTCAGGATGACCCATGAGCTGTCCAGCATGTCTTTTAAAATAATATTTGATATATATCAATTATAAGAATTATTTTTGAGTAACATTTAAATCTACAATAAAACAAATATAAAATGACAAAAGAAACCCTAATGAAAGAATTATGTTGATTTTGTCTTTAATAGCATTAAAGTAATTAAATTATTTTGAAAAAATTAAAAAGACCAAAATGCACCTTTGTAATAGGCATTGTGTTTTTTTATTCTAGGTTTAAATTAATGATGTTAATATGCAATAAAAAATAAAATGATCACTTTAACTCTAAAAAATTTGTAAAAAATAATTGTATTATTAAGAAAAAATCGTCTTGCCTCAAATGCCCGGTTCAAAGATTTAATAGCTACAGAATAATTTTGTTATTATACTATTATAATAAATAATATTTTGTTTACGAGGTACAAAAACTTCCCTTCTTTCTTTAGTTTTTTTTTAAAAAAAATTAATTTAATTTCTCGATCCTTGTATTTTTTTTTTAACCTTTTTGCTTTATGAAGTAGCATTACTAAAAATAAAATAAAAAACACAAAAATTGCGCTCAATGGAAGAGTCCAGATTGTTAACACCCTGAATTTCTAAATTTGAAAATAAGTAGGTAATAGGTAAAGAGTTAAGATAAAAAATAAATGATTCTATTCTTATTATTTAATTTTATGTGCAATTGCCTTTCGAAGAAGTAAAAAAAAAAAGAGACTCAATTAACAAAAGCTAAATTCTACCTTGGTAGCCAAAATGGAAGAGAGAAGAATCTAAATAAAAGCCACGGAAAATAAAAATAAAAGGCATGAAAAGTGGCCACTGAAGAGGGGATCAGTTCATTTATTTTTATGTTTTAAAAATATTTTTAAAAAATTAATTTTTTTATTTTAAATTAAATTTTAAATATTTTAAAATCATTTTAATATATTAATATCAATTTTAACCCCTAGCGATGAGGCTATTTTATTGACTAGAGTAGTCGAGTCTTTATTTTATTTTTTATTGGTCGCGTGTATTCCTCTCGAGGCCATGGCATGGATTTTCCACCTCTCGTTCTCAAAAGCCATAAAGAACAGAGTACACTCGTCAAATGCTCGCTCTTGGGATGTATTTATTTATTTATTTTACAAAGTGAAAAAAATGCAGCAGTTAGCAACGCGTTTTCACCATATATAAAAATCCATTTCAGTCAAAAACTTGCTTCATACTTTTAAATAAAACAAATTAAAAATCATATATTTTAATAAATGTTATTTAATGCTAACTATAGATCAAATTGATTAATTGAGATAAGGATGTATATTAAAACTTATAACCAAGTCGCATAGAAGTTTCTTCAAAACTTTTCCTTCAATAATACAACAATAAAATTGTTTCTCTTAAGAAAGTAATAATTTAAAACTCCATTAAAAAAATTAATTTTCTTGCATATTTCCTGCTTTTCTTATCAATATAGTTTTTTTTTTAAGAAAAACATATTTTTTCCTTGGTTCTTAGTATGATAAGAATAGAAAGTAATTAGAATTAATAAAAACAAATATAGATGATTTGAGATATGGATAAAAAAAAATGTTTTTCTTCAATTAAAACCCCTTTATCTCATTAATTTTCTTAATTTGCTTTGCTTTTTTTAATCGGAATTATTCACTTTTAAACAATAGCTCATCAAAACCATTAATGCAAGTTTCAATAATTAAAAAAATATATTTTTATATATTTCTAAGAAAATGTATTATAAAAGAAAAGAATAATATATTGCTCACTTGCTAAAATGGAAAACTTTTTAAAATATGTTTTTCTAACAATTATACGATTATATAAAAAAAAAATTGTAAGAAAGACTAAATAAAATAATAAAAAATGCAATTTTTTTTATAGGAATCATAGTTCATTGAACAAAAAGTAAAAGAAATTCAAAGAAAAACATTTTTGATTACTATAATGACTTGAACTCGATTTTCATAGAATATTAATAATAACCATAAACAAAAAAAAAAAACAATTGCTTAGTAGGTTCACATTGGATAATTAACTATATAATTGCTAACACAAAAAAAAAAAGCGAGAAACTCATTCGAAAAAAAATGTTGAATTAACTGGTGTCTAACCAAATAATATCTCAAATATAAATTTTAAATAAAAAATTATTATGATTATGAAAACAAGTTCAAATTTAAAAAGAAAATCATAAATCAATCATCTATCAACAACCGCATAAAAATACAAGAACGCTAAATCTGAAAAAAATATATAAAAAAAATTATAATAAAAAAATCAAGAAAAAAAAAATTTTATTCTTTTTTAATATTATTGAGCAAATTATCATGAAAATCTCACATATAAGATGATACATAATTCTCCATAAAGTAATTAATTATATCATTGGAAAAAGTCATAATCTTCTTCAAATCAATGTCATCGTTTTTTATTAGGAGCATATTTTTTAATAAAAGATAGTGAGAATAAAAATAAAGGTTTTTTTAAAAAAAAATTTAACCATTTGAAGTAAGCAGAGAAAATGTATGCTCCAATCTATACATCTTTTGATTATTTTAACAAAGATATGTTTTTAATTGCAAGAGATGATTCATAAAAAAATTCATCATGATATTAAAAGCAATTCAATACAAAAAAAATCAAATAGAATCTAATTATTTTGTATGTGATTGAATAAAAACATAAACGTAATAAAATTACATAAAAAAACTATTAAGAAATTTAAAAACCAATTATAAATTGAATATTTATGAGCTTATTTTTCTACATAACAATTGAAAAATGAATTGCTAACAACCTCATAAAAACCTAAAGATTATTAGAGAACCATAGAAAAATTGAATAATAATTGAAATATCATGTCAATCTTTTTTTTTGTGTATGTAAATCTAAATCCAATAAAAAACACAAAGAGGACATGTCTAAGAGAATGGCCTAGCAAAAAAAGGTTATACGTACATGAGCCTTTAAGATTAGGCCTGAGTGGTTCACTCTCTTTTATTTTTTTAAGAAGTGGGTGATATGTTATCTATCATATATTTTTTTATAAAAATTAGCAAATGTTGTGTTGTCTGATTGCCTAAATTTCATCCGCTAAAAAGATGGCTGAAAAATTAAACTTTAAATTTTTTAAAAAACTAAAACTCTATTTTTTAAGTTATTTTGACCTAAAAATATCTAATAAACATACTTAACACCTCAATAAATAAATTTATCAAGTCAAAGACCTCTAAATTGGCCCAAAAGTATAAAATCAAACAGGGAAAAGAATATTTCTCAACCTATATCTATTTTTTTCAACAAGATAAGAGCAAAATAACATATATTCTTTCACCAAATAGAACTTATTAACACCAAGATTGATGTTTTTATTACTGGAAACGAGCCTAACTAATAATTTTCTCTCTCTTCACTTATTTTCCAGCCAAAATGAATATAATGAAGTTAGGGAGAAAAAATAAAATTATAAAAACTAAAATGACCAAAAAGGTAGTCAAAGAAAAATAAAAGGACTGAAATGACTATTTTTGTTCAAATTTTAGAGTGACCATGTGTTTTCACGTGTTCTACACTTTGGTCCTCAGTTTTAAATTTTTTGCTTTGCAGAATAAATAATAAAAAATTGGTGATTAATTTGTCCACATAAGGATTTAATATAAGAGAAAAACAAATTGATGACCAAAATGAATAAATATATATTATTTATTACAACGGAAAAGTTCAATGTCTTTTAGTATATTTTGAAATATAATATTAATTTTGGTATAATACTTTAACTAGTTATCATGCTAGTGCTACGCTGTTAGCAAGATTCAAATTTAATTTCAAATATAAGAGAAGAAGGGGTCACCATTACAAATGTGTTTTTTTAATATAAAAAAAATTGTTAAATGAGAAATAAAAAGATGATGCATGTGCTTGATCCAATAAATTCAAAAATAGATGAGTAATACATCATAAAAGAGTTGTGAACATAAATTAAAGGCTATTGATCTTCCTAGTAAAAAGAAAAAAAAATAGATTCACACATAAATTAAATCATAAGAAAACCAATTATAAAACTAATTAATCCAATATCTAATGAATAAAATCTTGAAAAAAAAGTTAAATTTGTCAGACTTACAAACTATGTCAACCAACCAAACATATGAACAAATCCATAGACTTTATAAAACTTAATAACATAATCTATTTCTCAAAACTATATTTTTTTAATTATATAATAAAAAAATAGATAATAATAAAATTAAGTTCAATTAAAAAGAGAAATAAAAAAAATACTCCATCAAATCTGTAAATCAGGACAATTTAAATTAACGCAGTAAACTCACAAATCACTTTAAACCTATAAAAAAATAAAATAAAATAAAAAAATTATAAAACTTAATTTTTAATTATTTCAATAAAAAAAACAATTCGATCTGGACTACTATTTTAATCCAGCATTGCAACCGATGTAGATGAACAATAATTTCTCCCGTACCCTTTAGCTTTTCTGTTAATAATTTGCGTAGACGTGGAACAATTGGATAACAAGTCAACTACGTCTAGTTTCCGAGCATTCCACTATTAAATAAATATTGGTTGCATAATCTTTGAAAGAAGAGTAAAGTAAACTTGAGGGCTGTCACGAAAACAACCTGCGGTCAATATCTACGGTCTTTCCACGACTCTTATAGACTTCTTTTTTTGGACCATTCGAGAGTAGTCGGAAAGTAATCATATTATTAAAGTTGTTCTTTCAAACTCAGACCGTAAAAAAAAACCCTCCATAGATCACAAAGCAGCCCCTAGATTCAACAATATTATCTTTGATATGATGTAATATAATATAATTTAATCAATTGTTTAATAGATTATAATGAAATGAGTTGAAATATTACCTTCCAATTTTTTAACAAGTATTCGTAGTAATATAATGGTCCGATCGTGTTTGTAAGTGTTGTTGCGATTAATTTTTAAAATGTTTTTTACTTGAAAAAATGTCAAAATAATATTTTTTTTATTTTTTAAAAGTTATTTTTGACATCAACACATCAAAATGATATGAAAACATAAAGAAATATTAATTTGAAGCAAATAAAAAAAATAAATTTAAATTTTTTAAAAACGTTTTTGAAACGTAAAAACAAATAGGGTGCCGCACGTTATAGATCGAATAAAAAACATTAAAATGTAAAAAAGAATATACAGTGATGCTAGGATATTTTCTTAAAAAAATTATTAGTGAAAGCAAAATTTGATATATAAGAGTAATAAAATAGATTGAGAAACATATATACATGTTAAGATATCCAATCAAAAATTAATTTTTGCTATAAAAAAAATATTTGAAGTTTTAATTAAAATTGAAGACTTGTTGGGTTATATATTTGTCTCCTCCAAGTTTTAGAATAAATCATAATAAAACTGATTTTTTATGTCTTGATCAACCAAACAAGTTAAAACATAATTCCTTCGACCCGATAAAAACTTGATTTCACTTAAGGAGATGACATTACAATATTATTTTTTAAATATTAAGATAATAATATTTTGAATCGACTCAGGTTAATTTATCAAATATATATTCTTGTGTTTAACAATTTTAT
This sequence comes from Populus trichocarpa, assembly GCF_000002775.5. NCBI lineage: Eukaryota > Viridiplantae > Streptophyta > Magnoliopsida > Malpighiales > Salicaceae > Populus > Populus trichocarpa. The sequence goes on along the minus strand of NC_037290.2, from coordinate 9,212,748 downwards.
TTTTTGAAATTATTTTTTTAATCATACAATAATAAAAATAAACATATGTAGGAAATTGATAGAATAATTTTTTAAAAAAAAAATCATGAAGTTTTGTTCAAAAGAGCCCTTGCTAATGTAATAATAAAAAAAGGATGTGATATTAGTAAAGGAAAACAAAAAAAAAATCATGACAAATTGATAGAATAATTTTTTAAAAAAAAATCATGAAGATTTTAATTAATCTATCTCAATGGATTTAAACTAAAAAAAATTAAGAGCAAAACTGGCAGAACACATGACACATGCAAAGCCCACCTGTCCCATAAAAAAAAGCAGGCCTCCTGTTTCATTCTTTTAGTTTTTTCTAAAATATAAAAATACATCAATAATTTGTAGGTTAATAATAATTATAATGTTTTAAAAAATGAAAATTTAATTAATCTATCTTGGTTAATTAAAAAAACTAAATTAAAGACAAAACAAGCCAGACACGTGCAAGTATGCTGGTCCATAAAAAAGGAGGCCATGCCTCCCTGCTAGAAGTGTTTCATTCTTTATGAAATATAAAAATATATAAAAAATTTATGGATTATTAATATTTGCGATGTTTAGAAAAAAAAAATCACTTTAATATTATTCATTGAATTTTTTTTAAAAGCAGTTGCACACCACAAACCTTGAAAAAAGAATAAAAAAATGATTACGAGTTTAATTATTTTTGTGTTTTAAAAATAATTTTTTAAAAAAATCATTTTACCTGCTGCGCTAGAAACGCTTCCTTCTTTTTATTTCAAGGATTAAATTAATTGAATGTTATTTGTTGATTATTTTATAACACAAAAGACACTTCGTCTGCACTCACATATAATGCATCGTCTTTTGGTTCGATTCCGGCCACCTGAGGTGGCTGGAAGGTCGGGCTTTCAACTGCAAAAGGCTCAAAAACTCACTTTAGATTATAGCAATTTAAAAAAACTAAAAAAATCAAACCATGGTAACTTTAAATTCAAAAATATCTAAAAACAACTTAAAAATCTCAATAAATCTATTTATGGTTTTAAATTAAATAAAATTAAATATTACGTTATCTAATAGTTTTAATTAAACATCTTCATCCAATTACGTTAATTACATTTCATAAAACTGTCAAAAGAACACCACTCTTTCAACGGGATTGATAATTAAGGGTTTAATTCTGTCGAGCTGGTGACAATCTCCAAGTATTGGCCCGGTACGGCAATTAAGGAAGTTTGCTTCCTTATTTGACCTTTTTAAATTTGAATATTGAGACCAAAATTTAAAGGGATTTATCAAATTTCATTAAATATATTAGATTAATACGAAAAAAAGTTCTTTAAAATGGCTTGAAAATGAACTTAGTCTCAATTAAAAAATTAGATAGTCTGAAAATACTTTTATCATCGAATCAAAAACAAAAAAAATTAAAAAAGATAACATTACTCTAAACTTATTAAGCATCAGGGCGAGCTCGCAAGAACATGAATTCTCAATTAATATTATATAGGTGGCCCATCATATACCGTGTACCGGATCAAATTTGTTTTAACATAAAAAAATATTTAGGCATTTTTAAAGAAACAAGAAAAATATGAGAACCAGGTTTTGACTTTTATGGATTTAATAAACTTGGTTAATTTAATAATATGATTAAAAAAAAATATTGACACTAAATAACACAACTAAAAAATTATCAATTATTAACCATAAAAAATAAATTATCAATATCATACCTGGAAGGAGAAAAAAAAAGATAGTTGGAGACTCATTGTTACTCCGCCGTGGACATCGTCCCACCACCAAAAAGAGTTCATTAAGATAATTATAATACCACTGTGAAAAACTGCACAATGATATCAAAAGAGGCTGCACGCACAGCCAATATCATATGATTGATTTAAGAAAAAAATGAATATACAAATGTTTCTAACATGTTTTTTGTCATGAGAAAAAATTAACGAATACATCAAATGAAATAAAATGAGAATTATATGCTCAAATAAATTAAAAACGAGTTATTAATGTTAACTAAAAGCTGAATTTGAAAGTTGAGAGATGAATGTAGATCAAGATATTGATCTCGCAATATTGGTCATGGACTCAGTTGTATTTAATAACTTTGTTTTGTTGAACTGATTTTTTATTTAATCAAACAATAATAAAAATAAGCATGCACAAAAAAGTGATCGAATAAGATTAAACAAAAAAAAACTACTAATATTAGAAAAAAATGCTAAAACCTTATTCAAAAACAAATTAAAAATAAAATAAAATTTTATTAAAAATATAACAAAATGTTTTTTATTTTAATTAATCTAAATTAAAACCGAATATTCGCTAGGTCTGGCATCTCACATCTACATTTAATTAATCAGGTTTATTTAATTTCAAACTAAATAAAAGGGAAAATGAAGTTATAAAAGGGTCACTTAGTCCCGACCCGTAAAAAGAAATGGACATACATGTGGGCTTGCTAAGATAGACCCGCGCACCTAACCCATTTAAATCTTTTTAACGAAACCAATGACCTAACAACATGTCATTTGCTTCTACTCAGAAAAAATAAGAGCAAGCAATGCACTATTAGCTGTAGCAAATGATGTGTCATCTGTTTTTTCAAAACTAACCATCAAAGAGGTGGTTGAAAAATCAAACAATAATTTTCTTAATTTAAAAATCTATTTTTTCAACCTTTTAGCCAAAAACACCTAAAAAAACACTACTAGACTCTTAAAAAAAATTACTTGTCAATCTAAAAACTTTCTAATTGGGTTAAAAAACACAAAACTAATATGGAAGAGTTTTTTATTTTTCTAAACTCAATCTATTTTTTTCAAAAAGATAAAAGGTGAAAAATATCTTAATTGAAGAATAAAAACAAGAACGAGCTTTTTAGTTGTTGGAATGTGGATAATTAATGATTTTCTCTCACCTCTATTATTTTCTAACAACTTTCTCTCTTGTTAAATTCAATGACTAAAACATAAACAAATAAAAAACCAAAAAACTAGACCAAACCATATAATTGTCAAACTCAAGGAATCAATAGAAAATTTGGCTAAAACTAAAACACAAAATGTAAAAATATTCTTTAGGTTTTTTTTCCCTCTATATCAATATTAGTCCTTTTATTTTTCATTTTTCAATAAGCAAAAATTTATACTGTTATTGGCTAAATAAGCGCAAAGTCAATATTGAAATGTGTTTCTAAGATCTCGAGAAGCCTAGATCAAGTTTATAAAGACAAGCTATCAAATTTAATTATGAATCAATTCAATATAAAAAGATTAAATTAAAAAAAAATACATGAATACAAAAAATAAAATAATAAAAAAATCAACGCTACGTGAATCGACTGTACATTGAATATAGGTCAACAATAGATGAAACAATGGATTCCACATAGACTTTAGATTTTTTTTAGAATCATTTGGACATATGAAACCATTCAACTTTCTTTCTTTTTTTCTACTCGACTGCCTTGGTAGCTACAAAGGTTTGCTCTATTATTTTGATTTTCCTGGATTTGAATATTGGGACTAGCGCTTAAAGAAATTTATTAAAAAAAATTTAAATATATTAGGTCAATGTGAAGGATATGTTTTTAAAATCACTCATAAAGGGACTCAGTCTCAATTGAAATGCTAGCTGGTCTGAAAATACTCTTATTAAGTATGATATTTATATTCTATTCAAAGTAGTGCGAGGTGGTAAGAACCTGAATAAAAATTTCATAGAAAATTTAACGTTAAAATAAATTTAATAAAAAATTAAATATAATTCATGATACATTATCAATTAATATTTTTTATGCTTAACTGTATTAAATCAAATACAAATTCATAGCAAATTAATTTATTTCTAAAAAAATACTAAATTTATCAACTTATCAACAATTTAATGAAACATGTAATCTATCATAACTCAACCATATTTATACTCTATTGCATGAATATGTGTGTACATTTAAATATATTATTAGCCGATTTCAATAATATACATAAAAATAGTGGATTTTCACCACAAAAATATCAAAAGATACCTAGTAACTAGAATAGGCTCCATTTTTGGTTGATTTAAAAGCAAAATCTAAGTGTTTAACAAGTTTTTTAAAAGAAACATGGTTGCCAATGATTTTTTTCATGGGAGAAAAACAATATTGTATGTTCAATCTAGCCTTCAATTTATTCAAGTTTTAATTAATATCAAGCTTATAAAGCGCAATATTTAATTAATATCAAGCTTTAAAAATGTGAAAAAATCGACCAATGTTATTTCACCAATTATTTTTTTAAAATTAGATATTCCCTGAGTTATTTCTTTCATTTGAGTACTTGTATTTTTTTTATTTCTTTCATTTGAGTACTTATACTCGTGAATTTTGATCAATAAAGTATCTCCTTTAGTTTTGTTATCGGAATGCTAAAGTGGCAGTTAGCTCTCTATTAGGTGGGTCGAGGTTGATATTATTTTTATTTTTATTTTTATTTTTAGGGGCAATAACATATCAATTACTATTATTTTATAATTGTTTTGTTTGATTATATCTATTTTTTTTATAGTATTTGTACTCCCAAGATTTGATCAATCTAGTGCTTGAGTTGGTTTTTGTTATAAATATACTAATATGATAGTTATCTCTCTATCAAAAAGGACTGGAAATTGAAAAACAAAATGGCATATTATATAATTTATCCTTATATAATTATAAAAAATCTTCAATATGTTCCTACATTTCTAATTATGTTTATTATATCTTTATATGACATCTAATTCTCAAATATATATGTACATCATTTTATCTATTTTTTCCATTCAATTCGACATAATTATATTTTTTATAATAAAAATATCCATTCTCTATAAAATAATATAATTTTATTTTTATTTCTTAAAATATTTTGAGCAATTTTGAATTATTTTTATATTATATCCTTACATAACTCAAGGATAATTTTTTACTAAAATATATAAGTTGGTCACTTTGGATGGAAAAAATTAACAAAAGGATACATGGAAGGATTATATATTGTAAATTTATGAAGACTTATTCAATTATACGAGGATTGATGAAGTCGTTCATTGTTTATTATATTTGAGTGCTTATACTGATTTTTTTAAATAACAAAAAAAACGAAAAATAATAAAATAAATAATTAATTATATTAATTTATATTTAAGCTTCTATCATTACCTAAAAATAAACCCTAAATAATGAGTAAAAATTGTAAAATTACCTAAACAATCAATTAATTAGTTTTTTTTTATTATTTCAATTTCTTCATGAGAAATTAAAAATTTTGAAAATTGAAAAAAAATATTATTTTATACACATGGGCCCATTTGTATCGGAGATAATTAACATGTGAGATGATTTGAAATATATGTTTATGAAAGTACTTGATTAAATTTTGAGAGTACGAATAGTCAAATAGAAAATATCATTAAGTACAAGTATTTTATTAAATAAATAAAAAATATTCAAATAATATCAACCGGCCTATTTGACAAAAAAAATAAAAAAAATTAACTGTCATATCAACACTCCGATAATAAAATTAACAGAGGTATTTGATGGATGAAATGCTATTCTGTATCATGTTATTTTAAAATTTAAATTTTTTTAATTTGTTTTAATATTAAAAATAATTTTTTAAAAATAATAAAAATATTATTTTAATATATTTTTAAACAAAATATATTTTGAACCACAACCATTATCACATTTCTAAACCTACCTTAAAACTTATGAATACATGTATCTCAATTGAAAAAAAATAAAATAATTAATTCGAGTTTTCAAATAGAAAAAAAAAGTATAAATGCTTCAAATGACATACACACATATACACGTTAAATCATTGTCAGTGCTATACGGTGAGTTGAATAAAAAAATTAGTTATAAAAAAGTATTTAAATTTTGTTAATATGTCTTTTAATAGAAAAAATTTAAACTATATAGGGATTGATATAATATGATCTAGTCGACTTGGTAAATTCAAAGACAACCTAGACGATTAATTAAAAAAAATAGTTTGACTAAAAAGAATCAAGATGATATTTTTTAAAATATTGAAACGACAACATATTAGATCAATTCGAATCAACTCGGGTTAACTAACCAAATTCACTATCAACGTCATGAGACCTTGATAACTCTATAGAAAGCAATTAAAAAAAATATTAAACTCAATTCTTAACCAACCTAATGTTGAACGATGAGATTGAGAATAAAATTTCTAAAAAATAAGCCGAGTTAACTAGGGTTTACCTATCAAATCTGAGTTATGAAACTGAGATAATCTCATAGAAAGTAAATAAAGATAAATTAGGAAGCTCAATTACCAATTAACAAAATATTTAAGGATGAATTTTTTTTAAAAAAGCAATTAAAACAAGGACATAAAAAAGCACCCGAGTCAATCGACTAAACTTGTGACTCGAGTCATGAGACCAGGATAACCTCATAGAATGCAAATATAAACAAATTATGAAGCTTAATTCTCAATCAACCCCGTATTGAAGGATACAATTGAAAAAAATTCAATAAAAAAGGACTAAAAAAATTCCAAGTCAACCAACCTAACCTGCGACCTTGGTAATAAGACCATAATAACCCCATATAAAAAAAATAAAAAAGATTATGAAGTCTAATTCTCAATCAACTTATACTAAATTAAACTCAGGTTAACCTATCAAATTCGAGTAAGGTGACTGAGATAATTCTATAAAATAAAATTGAAAAAAATTATAAAATTTAATTCTCAATCAATCCAATGTTTAAGGATAAAATTAAAAAATAAATAAAAAAGACAAAAAAACCGAGTCAACCTAGCTAACAAACAAAACTTGCGATTTAATTCATGAGTCTGTGATAACCTCATAGAAAACACATAAAAAAAATATAAAGCTCAATTTACAATCAATTCAATATTGAAGTATGAAGTTGAGAAAAAAAATTAATTAAAAACAATTACCTGAGTTAACATGGCTAACCCGTAAAATTCATGAGACCAAGATAATTCTATATAAAGCAAATCGAAACAAATTATAAAATATAATACCTAGTAAACCCAATATTAAAAAATAATTATTTTTAAAAAATATAAGTTTTTTTTTTAAATCCATCAAAAATTTAGGAACAAAGTGAAAAGGATATATATATAAACTACCATATAGGTAATGAAATAATTAAAATAAATAATTATTCCATACAAATATTCATGTAAAGCTTTTGATCACTTGTCATCGTTAAAATGAATATCACTTGTCATCGTTAAAATGAATAATTTATAAAAATATCTATGAAATATTAAAAAAATTACATGGATCATCTAAATTTTTAAAAAACTTGATATAAATCCTCTCTCGTGTTTAATTAAATATTACAAAAGCCCTCTTTTTATATCCAGAGTACTTTTAAAACCACCCCCCTAGCACTAAAGGCATTTTAGATACTAAAGGGAGTATTAGTAATATTTTCAAACTTTTAAACAATCATTGTAATTTTATGACAATTTAAAATTTTTATTTTAATATTATTTAAGAATCATGGAAAAATTCAACAAGAGTTTTTTTTTTCACAGTGTATTTCAATAAAAAAAATATATTTAAAAAAAACATAAAAAAGGCTAGAAAAATGGACCAAGGATCTCAGCCCCGTGCACGTAGCAAAAGAGTAAAAAAAAAGCTAGCATGTGTGGTTTTGCAAGGCCAGCCTGCATGCTGGGTTTTAATTGTTTTTATTATTATTATTTTTTTAAAATAAATTAGATAACGCGTCATCTGCTTATACATTTTTTGACCACTATAATGGTGGTTGAAAAATTGAGCTCGGGTTTTTTGAATAAAAAAATATTTTTCAATCTATTTTCACAAAAAAAAATCTAAGAAACACCCTTATAACCTTAACAAACCAATCTGCTAACCTAGAATACCCTAAAATTATCCAAAAATACTAAAACAAAATGAAAACAAAATTCTTTCTCAATCCCAATCTTTTTTGGTTGGCAAGGAAAAGGATAAAAAAAACTTCAATGGAACTCATTTCATTAAATGGAATATGTTACCACTAAAAATGGCTTGTTTCGACATTGAAATTTCATCAATCATCAACTTTCTCTTTCCTTTCTTATTTTTTAGTGACTTTCTTTCCCCTCTTAAACCAACAACTAAAAAATAAATAAAATAAAATTTTATATAAAAACAAAAATTGCAAAAACCAAAAGACTGAATTGAAAATTGAAACAATTATGAATATAAATTTTTTCATAAGACGAGATTTGAAGAGTACAAATAAAAATAAAAACCCTTGATTTTATTTATAATATCATATTAGGTCCTTATATTTTTTTATTTTTTCAACTAGTAAAAATGATTTTTAATGCAAAACTAAGCATTAATAAAATGTCGAGATGATCTTTTAACACCTCAAGAACCTTATAGCAATCTAACAAAAAAACAATTTCCAAGCTCAAATTTGAAATAACATAGCGTGTAAGGATACGTGTGTATGTGTGTGTTTATGCAAATGATGGGAAATAAACAAGATAGAGGTTGTGTTTTGCTAATGTCCAAGGATAGAAGGGATAAATACAAAAAATATAGAAATATATTTAATTGAAGAGACAAAGAAAAAGACATAAAACAAATTTATCCATGTGATAATTTTAAAGTGACTTACTATATTCTTAGAAGAAAAAAATATGGAAACATATTCTTTTTGTTCCCACTATATATGTTTCTTATATTCCAAGACAATAATCAAATGTTATGAATGCGCAAAGAAAGCGCTAGCTGTATCAACAACAAGAGCTTATGCAAGCTAGCGAAATGATTTTCCAATAGAATTTTATTCACTAAAAATACATATTGTCAAAGCATAGATGCATATACCAATGCTGACTAGGCTAGAGTGGTAGATGACAAACTATATACTTCTAGTCACTTCACCTTTATATATGACAATCTCGTTACATGGAGAAGCTAAAAACAAGGTGTTGTTGCTACCTCAAGTGTAAAAGTTGAGTTCCGAGGCATGGCACTTGGACTTTGTGAAGCATTATGGTTAAAACTTATATTATTGGATTTGGGTTTTTCATCATGGCAACCAATTCAACAATACTATGACAATAAAATAGCATGTAATATTTCTTATAATTCAGGTGTACATGGTCGTTCAAAACATGTAGAGATAAATAGATTTTTCATTAAAGAGAAGTTGAAAAAAAAATTATGGAGTTTCTTAAATTAAATTTAAAGATCAACTAGTTGATATTCTCATAAAAATCAACTGGTTGATATTCTCACAAAAACAATTTTAGTCAAGTGTTTTTAATGTTTTTAGACAAGTTAGTCATATGATATTCATGCACCAACTCAAAATAGAGTGTTGAGATTTTCTAATTTTCTGAATAGGATTTTAAAGTTAATTTTATGATTATTTGGTCATTGGTTTTCCTATATAATTAACGTCTTAAGTTAGTTAGGATATATATATATATATATATATATATATATATATATATATATTATTGTATCTCTTTTATTATTTGGATAAGAAAATGAGAAGAGTAATTTCATCTCATTGAAAATAATTATTTTGGTAACTGAACTGATAATTTAGTTTTGAAGAAAATAAGAAAAAACAAAGTATTAGTTATCATATATGAACAAAGTATTCATTTAGTAACGAATGAATAAAGTTGGAATAATATGTAGGGTTTTTATAAAGTTTCCTAATAGCACAAGTTAACTGATGCAAATGAAATATTTTAATTTTCATAATAAACAATATTATATCATGAATTAGAATTTTTCTGAATTCACCCAATTATGAAAGTGAAATATTTTCAAATCAACCAGCATGTGTCCTTAGAGAACATGTTAGAAAAACCCTAACTTAAAACTAATTATTGATTACAATTATTTACATTTTCTCACGGCCGATTAAAATTAAAAATTAAATTGAAACTAGAACTAGAACAACAAATCATTTATCTAGTCACAAATGAATGGTGTTACTAATTGGGAGACTATAAATGAATTTTTTGCCATAAATTTTCAGAAAGGACGCTGGTGCTTTCTAAAAATTTTGATTTTTTTCAATAAATAAAATTTAATTTTGATTAATGTGCAACTTCTATATTAATATCAATAAATAAATTTTAAAAAATAAAAAAAATATATATTTTAAAATAAAAAATATTTTAAAAAATAATCTGAAAAATTTACAACATGGAATTTGAGGCTGAATGGCCACAGGGCCCTCTAGGCCTGTACTTGCACCACCTTTTTCTTTTCTTATGCTTTGTATTTGTATTTCATATTTTGATTAATAATGTCATGCTGCAGGTGGGTTTTTAACTTCCAACCAGTTTTCAATAAATAATAATAATTAAAAAAAAATACCTGTGGATCTTTTCCTTAGAAAAGGCGGTGTTACAGCCAAAACCATGGGCAGTTTTCTGTCAAACACAACAACAAAACCTGTTGCAGTAAAACCGGCTGCTACGCTCTCTGTATTCTGCTTTATTTTATTCTGTCTCCACCCTCTTTTTATCCTTCACTTTCACTCTCTATTCTCTTGCCATTTCCGTCTTCTCACCTCTCTCTCTCTCAGCTTCTCCCTGTCTTTCCATTATGATTTCCCTGCAAAGGCTGAATGGGCACTCAAATTTTTCTGGGCATTAAAGAAGTTGCTTTGCAGAACCTGATATTACGTTTCAGCTTCAATCTTTCTGCCCCTGGTGCTTTGAGCAATCATCTTTAGTGGTTTTTGTTCCAAGCTTCAGTTCTCCTGCTGCCACTGGGTATGCTTTTGTTTCTTTTCTTCTTTTTTTAACATCTTCATTTCTGCCATCCAATTATGCTTTAGAATTGGATGCTCTGGTATCTTATAACGTCCCAACGTTGGGTATCTGACGCATTAGAATCTCAACTGGGTTTATTCCTAAAATCTTGAACCCAATAGAGAGTTTTAGAAAAGTAGCTGATGACAAAATTCTCTCATTGGTAGTGGATAAGGTGATTAAGTAAGTTTTAGGAATTAAGTATTTTTTGTTAGGTTGATGGAACACAATGATTTAGGTGGTGGGATATTTCCAGGCATGGGATCAGGAATACTAGGACTAGAATTGCCACTACACCAACAACAAAACCCACAAAACCCTCACCACTTGCAGCATCCCCAGATTGTAGCTTATGCCCACCATGAATCTGATCACCATCAACACTCCCAGCAATCTGCCAAACATGCCTATCCTTTTGCCTCCACAAAGCCTAAACAATTATCACCATTGAGTAATGAAGATGAGCCTTCTTTCACTGGAGATGACAGCACCACTGATGGAAACAGGAAAATTTCTCCATGGCAAAGAATGAAGTGGACTGATAATATGGTTAGGCTACTTATAATGGCAGTTTTTTACATTGGTGATGAGGTTGGGTCTGAAGTGAGTGATCCTATAGGCAAGAAAAAGCCCGGTGGCCTGGCACAGAAGAAAGGGAAATGGAAATCAGTTTCTCGGGCAATGATGGAGAAAGGGTTTTATGTGTCTCCACAACAATGTGAGGATAAATTCAATGACTTGAACAAGAGGTATAAGAGGGTTAATGATATCCTTGGAAAGGGGACTGCCTGCAGGGTTGTGGAGAATCAAAGCTTGCTTGATACTATGGATTTGTCACCGAAAATGAAGGATGAAGTGAGAAAATTGCTCAATTCCAAGCACTTGTTTTTCAGAGAAATGTGTGCTTATCATAATAGCTGTGGCCATGCTGGGGTTGCCTCTGGTATTAATAACTCACCAGAGATGGCTACAGACCCATCTCATGCTCAGCACCAACAAGCAACACAACAGCAACAGCAATACCAAAGGTGTTCTCATTCAACTGAAAACGCTCAAGTTGTAACCAATTCGAGGACCGAAACAGAAGGGTCAAAAATGGCAAAATTGGCAAGAAATGAAGAGGATGACCACGACGAAAGCGAGGAAGATGAAGATGATTACGTGGAGGATGAGGAGGAGGAGGATGATGATGATGAAAGAGACGATGATGAAGAGGATTATGAAGAGAATGAGGATGAGGCAGTAGAAGGCAATTCAAGGCATCAAAACGGGCATGGGCATGGAGATGAAGATGACCATGACGAGAAATCATCACGGAAGAGGCCAAGAAAGGAAGTGTTTTCAGCAACATCATCTCTGATGCAGCAATTGAATGGGGAAATAATGAACGTGCTCCGAGATGGAGCAAAGAGTTCATGGGAGAAGAATCAGTGGATGAAGCTGAAGTTGATGCAATTAGAGGAGCAGCAAGTGAACTACCAATGCCAGGCATTTGAGCTTGAAAAGCAAAGGTTGAAGTGGGTGAGATTCAGTAGCAAGAAAGAGAGGGAAATGGAGAGGGCTAAGCTAGAGAATGAGAGAAAAAGGCTTGAAAATGAGAGAATGGTACTGACTGTAAGGAAGAAAGAGCTTGAGTTGCTTGATACTACACATCAACAGCAACAACTGCCTTCAAACAAGCGGAGTGATCCTTCTTCCATTGCTGGATGAAATGTACTATAACAGACTAATTCTAGATAGTTTTGATAGATAGGAATGGCATTTTTTTGTTGTTCTTTTAGGTTTATTCTATATAATTTGCTACCATTTCTGTACAAATTAATAATATATGAATAAGACCAGGAACTCGGAGAGTTTTTCTCTTGAATGCTTTTTTTCTCTCAAGATAATGTCTTAATCACTTGAGAGTGCCACTCTCGCTACATGTTCAATTCCTACTAATTAAAACTCTGAAAGTGCTAGGGGATAAAGCTACAGATCGGTGTTATTGATGAGAAAATATTGGATAGACAAATATGTTAGCGTAAAATTGTTCGTTCCCAAGAAAAGCATTTAACTAAAAATAAATGAATGAATGAGATTGATAATAAAATTATTATGAAACGGTTTTAAAATATAAAAATTAAAAAAATAATAATTATAACTTAAGTTTTTTTATTTTAAATTAATTTTGTTTGATATGAGTTAATATATATATTTTAAATTAATTTTTCTATATAATACATAATATATAATATTAAATATTTGTTAATAATTTATTTTCTCATTTAAAAAATTCTGGCTTCACTGGAGTGAGAGCGGCCAGAGACTTGAAAAGCTTCCTTAGCAGGAGCGGTCCCATGGCCATTCCCTCTGCCGTGCTTCATGCATTATAGACCAGTTGCTGGGCAAGAAAGAGTCCCACATTAGCTAAAGTTCCAACTTCTGGTCCATGGGTAAAATCTTGTGCAATTACAGTCCCTATTAGCAAAGCCTACAAGATTAATGTTTAATTTTGAAAGAGGTCTTGAGACCCTGCCTGAGGCTTAGGCTTTGATGAAGGATACGAGGAGAAGTGGTTTCCTGCATTGCATCCTTGGAAGGGAGTTTATGAAAGCTAATCTAATCTAAAGGTGCAAGTAAATGTTACGCCTGGTGAAGACTCAAACCCACATTCGCCTGATTAGAAGTCAGATCCATTATTTAGGGGACAGGCGCAGACGTCCATGAAAATTTATATGTTATTGTTATTTCTTTACAGAAGAAGCTGGTTCACCTCCATGAACAGAGGGAGGAGGGCACAAGGATCGATTCCATTCTGGCTGTCGGGTCTTAAACTTTGCCACAGTAATTGAAGGGGAGATAACAGAACGGTTACTTTCTAAATTTTTGGGACACGACTCCCAAAGGCATCGGCAGCATCACGAATACTCGACGCAGTGGCATCCAGGATGAAGTTGAATTCGATGGCTATATATATATATATATATATATATATATATTTGGACAACTATAATTCGTAGATCCGCTGGAGTGAAAAGCAAAAGGCCAAGCTCAAAACGCATAGCATTTCATTTTGGACATAAATTTCTAGAATCAGCTGTTCATGCGGGAAGCAAATGGCCTTTGATAATAAAGTAAAAGTAGGAAAGATGGATATAAGTTTCCACGACATTCATTTCAGGTGTGAACAAAAGTTATTGTCACCGTTCAAACACCAAAACAAGCTGCTGGTCATAAAACCTGGAGGGATGGATACCGCTCACAGGTGCCAGGAGCTGAATTCACCACCTGCTTTCATAATTAAGAGTAGGAAAAAAAAGCACAAAAATTTTTGGGGCTTAACACATTTTAATCCTCAAGCTCAATAATCTTGACCACAGATGCATCCCCAACTTTTTGGCAAATAACTACCCTGTCATGCGACTTTATTACTCCGGAAGCTTTTCCGTGATCAAGAGCAACCTTTAGAATGGACTCATTCGTAGCACTTGTAGATTCCGCCTGCAGGAGTCATGTAGGAAACCATTATTCAATGAACGCTACCCCCCCAAAAAGACAAATCTGTTTGTGAACTGCATTGTTCTAATGACATGACATGAAGGACTAGGGTCTGCAAGGTTTGAACCTAGACAGGGGTCACATTAGAATCTATCTGTTCAACATACTGTGGTAGTACTCTCAATCCAGAGCCAATACCAAGTTATAACAAGATTATGCCAGGAACAGCACATGCCACAAGTAAAACCCTAATCTGGTTTCATTTATTCACACCAAGGACTGGGAATGGAAATCCCACCCTGGCCCCAGGAGTGGTTTCACAACGTATTAGATTATCCTAGCTCTTATATTGTGACATAGATGATCAAACACAATAACATGATCAGTCCTAGCCACGCCATAAGTAGTCAACCTATGCTAGCCACTATAGTTACAATCTACAAAAGACACATTAAATGTTTATCATGCACGTGGAGCAAAACCTGAACATGAAGACAAATATATCCTCTCCTCCTCAAGCAAACCAAAGTGACCAAGTCAGAATTAATGAAAAAAGGTACTTACAGGATGTCTCGGATCAGCAAGCATAGGAAAGAGACCTCTGACAATGAGCGATTGCCTTGCCTGGACATTGATACGAAGATAACAAAGTTTCGTTAACTTTAATGTCAAGAGCATGCAAGTGAAAAATACATAAATAAATTGCAGAGTATAATAAAACTCTAGATTTTCCAAATCAGTTCGAAACAGGCAAAGCACAATTGACATTTCTCAATGGAACAAAACACAAAGTGGTTAAACAAAAATCCTTGATTTCATATTCCAAAATGGCTACTACAGTGAATCACATCAAGGGAATACTATCTCCTCCATATAATTAAAATAAGGAAGGATTGTAGTTGGTCCTGACAAAAGAAGGAAAACAATCCTGTGCTTTAAATCCATCTAAATGAGTTGAAGCTAATAAGAGAAACCAAAGTGCACAAGGCTTAATTGGTACAAGATGTCATAAGCAATGTGAAATTCAACTTTTCATTTAACATGCCAGAGAGGGGGGGAAAGAAGCTGACAGGCTATTGCTATAATTATTGACAGGTTGTTTCAGGAAATCAATCCATATGTTTAGTAGGATATCAGGCAGCCACCATCCCTTTCAAATTTTTTACAAGTCATGAATTGAGTGGCCATATTTGCAGGGATTTCTTGTCATGTCCAGAAATGAACTTGGGGAAATTATTGAGGGTTGAAAAGCATTTCATAGAAATATAACCCCAACAAACTTCGTTAAGCGAAAAAAGTAAATTTGAATCAAGAACATACCTCAAAGGCCCCACTAAAGCTCCATTTCAATTGATTTGTCTTAAGTCGAGGGATGACAACAGACAGAACTGGCATTGTTGGCCTATACTTGGCAATCAATCTGCAATTGTAATGTATTAAGCATTTCACACTCAATAGATGATATGAAATTCTATATCTGATATAAATTCTAAACTGATGCTTTGCTAAATCAATTAGCACACTAGAAAACAAAGATGCATAAATAGAAAGATACCTTGCAGCCCTTCCTGAAGAAGTGAAGCATATAATGACGGATGACTTCACCTTGATGGCTGCTCGTACCTAGTTAATTGGAAAATACCGATAAGAAATGCAATCGGAAACATGGAAATGCTTCAACAAAACCTACAGACTGTTCTCACGATGAAGTCATTAAAGAAAAAAGGTTATGAAAGCAGCAATACCGCAGATGAAGCAATGGATTCAAGGTGGGTCATTGGCTCTCCAACATATTTGACAGTTTTCTTGAAATACAAGTCTTGATTGAAAACCTTCTCTGCCTGGATTGGACATTACAGAGGATGAAAAAAAGCTAAAAGGAACAAAGTAAGAAATCGAACAATAACTGAATAATTTTTTTCTGCTTTGGTCAAGTATCAAGATTCAAGCACTGAAAGAAATAATTAGATTACAGGATAAGAGTTGCAAGCATACTCTTATTCAATATTTTGTGTTGATATATAGAGCAGAACATCATTACTATAAAACCAGATCAAGGCTATGTGGGTATCAGTGATGTCAAGAGGCACTGAGGTGCACACCTTCCTTTATTAGCCTCAGGCAATGAATTTCAATGAAGCGCTGCCTAGGTGAGCGCCTCATGAGCAGGCATCAAGTGTTGAAGCTAGCACCTGCTTGAGATACTTCTTTTTTGTTGGATTTTTCTTCTTTTTAACTGATTTATGTTTAGACCTATCTGTCCATTTTTTAATTTACTACAAGAAACAATTTAGGAGTATTTTTGTAAAAAACAAAGATTAGGGCAAAAAAGAATAAAAAACCATTAAAATAGGAGACATACAGTCAAGGAACAACACTTGAAGAGAAACACAGATACAACTATGTTATGGTATTTTATATTTTCTTTTGATTTTCTAATGATCTAATCTTAATTGAGAAGATATATATATTTTAGATTTAAATAATATAATATTATACATGTTTTTTTTTAATCTATAGCATATTGCCTTGGTTCATTCATGCGAGCACTTGGCGCCTCGGGCATTTTACAAGCTTGGCGCCTTTAGCCTTTGACAACACTGGTGGGCATGTCAAGTTTCAAGAAATCACAAATGTGAACTCCAAATAAAATAGGTCTTGAAGTTAAAGCCCTCACAATATCTAAGCCGATAAAATATATATTCAAGGCATCAAATACACACAACAAGAGTTCATAAAAAATAATCAAACACACAAACAAACACAGAACGAAAGTCTAGAAAAGTAATGAACTCCATGAGGAACAAAGCAAATAATTCAAGTTGTTGTGCAAAAAGACTAAATAATCATAGCAGGATCAACTCATCTTCTAAGCAGCAAGTGCAAACACCATAATGTTTTATAAAGTCCATTAACAAAGAAGTATAAGGGAAAGAGACCATATAGTTCAGAAATTTAAAGCAATAAAATACCATTCAAAAGAATAAATACATCTAAAGAGATTATATCTTAAAAAAAGATGAAATTGGATTTTGGCCTCAAGGCATACTAGCTATTATAGAACTTTGTCCACGAGAGGCACTCATTCAAAACCTCTCACTTCTTAAATTGCAACTTGCATCCAGAATTTAACCAAGATATGATAGCTGTCTTAAAAAAAATTACCTCAGCACAGATTTTACCAACAGTGGAAATGGTTTCTATAGGGTACAGCCCACGAAGAGTCTCAGCACCAAGAAGAATCGCATCACTTCCTGCAACAGATATAAAAGGAATTAAAAAAGAAAAAACTAAGGCACAAATTTTCCATGTTATAGCCAATCCTATAAAAACTATACAGTGAATATAACAAAATATAGTTATCAATACAAAGACTCGGTCCACTAACTTATATCATGGAAATTATGTAATATGGAAACATAAGATTGGGTATCAGCCAACAGTCTTAGACGCAAGAAACATTTCAAGATAATAACCCACCATCCAACACAGCATTAGCAACATCAGTTGCTTCTGCACGAGTTGGTCTTAAGTTGTCAGTCATACTATCCACAACACGAGTGACCACTGCAGGCTTGCCAGCCATGTTGCACTTGTAAAGGGCAGCCTTCTGAAATAAGAACACCTGCAAATGCAAAGAGGTAAATTAGTTGGGGGTCTCTACCAACACCATTTTCTTGGCACTACCCTCTAACCAAGTATAAGGCATTTATTCCCGACGAAGGCCAGTGTAACAAATTGGCATATATAGCAAGGAGCATACAAGTAACTATTATAAGTAGCATATCATAGGATGCACGACATGCCATCCCTGAGATACAATTTGAAACCTCTTTGAATCACGTTCATTGGCAGTCAAAGAAAGACTTTTTGGACATCTTGCAAAGTTCTCCTTTTCTTTTAAATCAGTTGTCCTTTCCATTGAACGGGGAAAACTAAAGCTTTGGTCATCAAGTTGTTCCCAAGCTAAAGAATGGCTTTTAAAGCTTGGCTTTAACAAATGGAAGATGATTACAAGATTTCAAATTTGAAGAACAAACTAAGAATTTGTTAGTGAGCTAAAAAATTCCAAAATCTAATAACCTATAATCGGCATTCTATTCATCTGGAAAACACACATGATACTACTTTAGATATGTGGAACAGATTATTCATTATACGTTGTCTGCATTGAAGATGTTGTAGCTTTACCAATCTTCTATAACATCATTAAAATGCCTGAGTTAAGTAAAACATAGCAGAAGACATCAACAGAGACAAGTATAGGCTATCCAAACTGACCTTCTCAGATGGAGTGCCTGAGATATATCATAATAAAACACAGTAGTTGCAAGAAAAGGCAAGCATATGCAGATCTAGACATATTAGACCTTAAATAGCCAATGAATCCAAAGCACAAGAACTTTATGCTATATGTAGAAAGACTGCTTCATTAAACTTAGAACTGACCTTCTCTGGTGGGAGATCTATGCCCAAATTTCCTCTGGAAAGGATAATACCATCAGCTTCTTGTAATATCTCATCAAAATGAGTTAAACCCTGAAAGAAAGAAAGATTTAAATAAGTACACAAAACTAGCATTACGTTTGGTTTGGGCCAATACAAAATCAGTTGAGTTATGAGATAAAGGTATATGCTAAAAACCTCTATATTCTCAATCTTGGCAAAAATTTGAGTCTGATATAGATCACCCAGCTTAGATAGGTACTCACGGGCCTGCATTACAGTGCAAATAAGACTCTTACTGAAGTTATAAAAAATAGTTCCATTACAAAATACAGCAAGATGACTGATTATACAAGCCAGGATGCAACAAAAGGGCATTGAATCATGAAAATACTTACATTGCGTACATCTTCTGCATGCCGGGTATACGACAATGAGAGGAAGTCAATTTTGTTTTGAACTCCCCAAGTACTTATAACCTGGAATCAAAACAGGAAAAAAACCAGGTATGAAACTTGATAGAAAGACATGAGGCAGACCAAATAAACTCATAAAAGAAAAGGGATAAATATTACATGACATCCACTGTTAAATTGAAGAAGTTAGGTCCAGGACTGACCTCCTTATCTTTATCTGAAAGAGTAGGAAGTTCAATACGAATTTGGGAGGCATGCAAAGTGAATAAAGATCCAGCCAAAGTTGCTGAGTTCTTTATAACACAGACCACATCATTGCCCTTCACCTCAGAAACCTGCTCAATTCAATTCCAGGAAAATCTCATCTAGTCATGTACAAGCATAGTTTTGTAACCAGACATGCTTGTGTGTGAGATGGCATATTCTTCATAAAATCACCCAAACAAGCTAAGACCATTGTGAAATATTCAATAAATAAGCAAGCAAGAATCCCACTTCCCTTCAGACAATGGATTAAATAACATTTACACTAGGAAAGAACTAGACAGATGACTATAATCAATGACCACCAACAGATGTACTTCTCTTACCTCCAGCCATACAGAAGTAGTTTCACTTCCAGTGAAGAGGTATTGGCCGACAAAAATGGTGTCTCCATGCTTCACTGCCTGCAAGACCAATTTGATAGTTACAAAAATTGTATGGAAAAAATAAATATATAACATAAACACGCAATTCCTTTGATCAAAAAAGAAAACCCCGCACACTTAATTTTAAATAAGATAAACAGATGACAAAAAAAAAATTCAATTTCAATTGTAAATAGTAGAAAAACATTTTTATATATTCAAAGTTCCAGCTTCTTGTTTGGCCCCATGGCCACCCAGATTTCGACAGAATTAAACCTTTCAAACTCACTAAAGCATCAAAGAGGACTAAGTTTCATCTGGTTTTTTAAAACGGCCATTTGCATTAGTATCCTGACCCAATCACAGTTCCATCAACTATAAGAACAGAACAATTATTATTCCAGCAGTATCATAGCCAAAAAAGAAAAGGTGAAAACGAATATAAAGCAAACCTTAGATAGTCCATCAAAATTGATGGGGAGAACTTTAGATGAAGCTTCCTGTTCTTGATCTGGTGTCAGAATAACAAAACCATCTGCCAGAAGAGAAATGGGGTTGCCACTTTTATTAACAACCTGCAACTCAGGTCCCACCGTGTCGAGCATGACCTGAACAACACAAAATGTTTCAACATTACTATTACAATAAGCGTAATAAATATGTTTTTTACATATATAAAAAAAAAAAAAAAAAAAAAACGTACAGCACAGAGCTTCTTGGTGGTCTTGACAGCAGCCTTCAAATTCTCCAAAGTCCCCTGGTGATACTCAGGGTTACCCCATGAAAAATCAAACCTAGCCACTGCCCCCAATAATCCCAAATCCATCAGATCCATTTTAACAAAAAAAAACTAAATAATAATAATAATTTATAAAAAATAAATAAATAAGGCTAGGTATTACCGGACATCCCAGCCTTGAGGCAACCAGAAATAACCTCAACAGATCGAGATTTTGGACCTAGTGTGCCTACAATCTTCGTCATTGCTGGAAAGAAACTCTGCAAAAAAAAAAAATTCAAAATCAATATAAATCAATAATGAAACTACAGATCATGCCATGATTCATTCAACTAATAATAATAATAATAATAATAAGAGGATGAAGGGATGCTTACAGATTTTGAAGGCTCCAGAATTGAAGCCATCCTTATAGGCTCCTCCAAAAGCAAGTGATTTGAATGCATCTTTCTTCTTTCCAAATTATTACTAATCACTATTCTCCTTAAACCAAAACTCAGAGACCTCTAGAGAAAGAAGAGTTCCTTGAGATTTTTGAAGTGAATCGACGACCTAAGGTAGGAACTGTGTGGTTTTACTTTTTATAATAAAAAAGGGGTGACCCTTGCTCTATATATATGCTCTAAGAATATTATTGCTCTGATTATTATGCCTCTTCCGCTCTAGCAAGCAGTACTAATAGACGACGCCGCGTTTGTTCTGCTGTTTATTTATTTCACCACCAACATAAATTAGTCCCCCAACTTTCGATTTTGTTAAGTAGGTTACATATCTTTATAACTTTTCTCGATCAAATCCTTCTATTTATAAATCTTGGAAACAGTGTTTAGACATTGCATGAGCTGGTCATATATATTTACTTTCCTAATCTTTATTTTTTAAAATACCTAATTTTTCCTGCCACTTAACACGTGCAACAACACGGGTGAGGCTAGAGTAGAATTGTTTCATTTAAGCTTTGGTTTGTCCCTGATTGTTTCAAATTTAAAGTAATAAATGAGTATTTCTACTCCTTAAACTTGGGGAAAAAAGAATATTTATCATTTTCTCGAATTTTTTAGAACTAAGATCTGAGACTGATAGTGGAAATGTATATAGATGGGGGATCCAAATGATAGAGTTGGTTGTTCGAGGACTGTATTGATAGCCTGTATATTATTGGGTGAGTGCTCTGATATTTTCCCTTATTTCTTTTTTATTATATCCTGCTTGTGAGTTGTGAGAGATGGAAAAACCCGGTTCCCATCGCACAAAAACTGATTGGTTTATAGAATTACACGTGCAGAAAATGTACGGTTAGATCGCCCATGGCATTGTTTCCCTGCGGGCATACATGAAGTTTGACGGGGCGACGGTGCGTGGAATACCAACTTCTTTCGTGGAGGAGGGGAAACGGATGCCTACATAAGTGAATAGCGCGTGTTATGCACACTGGCTTTGATTGGTGGGTAGAGTGCGCGTGTTTAGTAGAGCATGTGATGGTGTGTTTTTGGTGGTATTTAAAAGTAGTTTACACGTGGTTTAAGGGAGTTGCGCACGTTGGAATGCAAGCAAGAGAAAGGGTACCTAACCACTCGATGAAAGGAGCAAAAGCGTGCGCTTGAGTTTGAGTCAAATCCACGGGCTGTCCTTTTTATAAGAAAAATACGGCCTTATTGTTGAGCGCTCGGAAGTGCGCGTTACTTGCTCTCTTTTTTTCAAGTGTTTTTTTTTAAAATAATATATATTAAAATAATATTTTTTTATTTTTAACATTAATATATTAAAAAAATAAAAAAATAATTTTTAAAAAACATAAATCTATTTTCAACTGCTGTCCCGTCGAGGACAAGTGCACTTTAGACTATAAGAATTATACTTTGAAATGCAAGACTCGACAAAGGAGATAGAATTGGTCAAAACATAAGAATTGTACGGTGCATATCCATTTCCCATACAGGGGGCACACAAAGCAAAACTGCCCCTTGCATGTTGTGAAAGAATTTACATAGAATTAAAAAGTTGTTTTTTATAGTCAAAGATATTTATTCTCTTATTGGATTTTCTGATTTTGAAGTCAATATTCATTGAGAATTTTATTATACTATACTTTCACATGAGAAAAATATTATATATGTACTATAAATATAAATTTATTATACTATGAATTACATTATAAATATAGAGTGTTTTTATTATGGACTATACTGTAGCATCATTGTCTTTTTTGTGTTTTAATTAAAAAAAAGTTAATAGGTTTCGCTGGGCAACCAGACCTAGAGAAATTGGATCTGACTCAGCAGCCAGACCATAATTTTTAGACTCGGCCCGGTTCAAGGCCCGGGTTTTGGATTTTGACCGGGTCATCGGGTCAATTTTTTTTAAATCAAAACGACGTCGTTTTAGTAAAAAAAAAAACAAAAGTCAACGGGTTACAACCGGTTTTTTGATCGGGTCTTGCCGGGTCACCCCGCCGGGTCACACCGAGTTTTTCCTTACCTTATTTTTTCTTCAACTCGGCTCGGTTCCAACCCCGGGTCCCAGGTTGACCCGCCGAGCCGGGTTTCAAAACAATGTGCCAGACCCACTTTAATTCAAATTAATATTTTTTGATGTTTTGGTATTATTTTTATGTGATGATATAAAAAATTAATTTTAAAAAATAAAAAAATATTATCTCAATATATTTTTTTAAAAATATATTTTACAAAATAATCATTACATAATAATAACATAGCTAGTATATTGGCACGTGCTCCACAGTGGGTCAATAATATAAAAAAATTCAAATGTAAAATTCCTTAAGGTGAGTTAAAAGCACGGAATATATTTGCCAAAATATCAAGTCGACTCATTTATCTCTTGATGTTTATCGTTAGCACTATTATCATTTTCAAATAAAATATTTTCTATAATTGTATCATGAATAGCGCATAACAGAGCAGTACCCAATACACAGACAACTAATTTCTTTTCCTTTAATTTTTTTTTTCTTTTAAGATATTTTCACTTTTTTTTCTCTTTACTTTTTTTTATTTTCTCTTATTGAATTTTTTTTTTCCATACTATAAAGAGAAAATAAATTGAGTGACTTTTTTTACTATATAAAAGTTGGGTGATGATATTTTTTTTTATTTCAGGTTGGGTTGAATTTTTTTATTAAAGCATATTTGTTTTTGCGTTTAAAAAATACTTTTAAAAAAATTTGAAAATTATTTTTTTTTCTTTACTTCAAATTAATATTTTTTTATATTTTAATATTATTTTTATGTGATGATATAAAAAATAAATTTTAAAAAATATATTATACTATACTTTAAATGACGTGGGAAAAACACTGTGCATGTACTGTGGACATAGACACATTGCACTGTGGACCACACTGTAGACGACACCGTAGCACCCAGGGACGTTGTTTTTTCTCTGTTTTAGTCAAAAAAAAGTTGTGGGGTATGGCTTTGCAGTTGGACCCACTAGCATTGGGTCTGACTCCCCAGCGAGACCCATTTTAATTCAAATTAATATTTTTTGATGTTTTTGTATTATTTTGATGTGATAATATAAAAAATCAATTTTAAAAAATAAAAATATTATCTCAATATATTTTTTAAAAAATATATTTAAAAAAAATAACCACTACATAATAATATAATAACTAGCATATTGGCCTATGCTCTATATTGGGTCAATAACAATTTTTTTTTTCAAATGTAAAATGCTTGAGTTGGGTTAAAAGCACGGAATGTATTTGCACCATCATCATCTTCAAATAAAGTATTTTCTACAGTTGCACCATGAATAACGCATAGCAGAGTAGCACCCAATACACTAGCAACTAATTTCTTTCCCTTTAATTTTTTTTCCTTTTAAGATATTTCCCATTTTATTTTTTTCCTCTTAATTTTTTTTCTTTTCTCTTATTGAATTTTTTTTCATATTATAAAAATAAAATAAATTGATATAATTTTTTTTATATTATACAAAAATTGGGTAATGGTAAATTTTTTTTTCATTTCAGGTTGAGTTGAATTTCCTTATTAAAGTATGTTTGTTTTTCCGTTTAAAAAAAAATCTTGAAAATTTGAAAATTGTTTGTTTTTTATTTACTTCAAATTAATATTTTTGATGTTTTTGTATTATTTTGATGTGATGATATAAAAAATAAATTTAAAAAAATAATATCTCAAAATTTGGTCTGGCTCTGCATCTAGACCCAAGGAGATTGGATGTGGCTCCACAACCAGACCCAATGCACTTAAAATACTCTTTACACTCTTCATATTTTTTTTTACATTTGAGATAAAAATTATTATTGACCCGCGGCAAATCACGGACTAATATGCTAGTTTTTTTGTATGTGATGTGGGTAGGTTTTTAAAATCTTCACTAACAAAGATTTAGGTATCGTTTGGAACGTGGTGCCGTTTGAAACTACATTCCAAATAGCATTTTATAAAAATTTAAATTTTTTATTTAAATTTTTTTTTTATGTTTTGATATATAGATATCAAAAGTAATTTTTTTTGAAAAAAATATTATTTTAATACATTTCTGAGCAAAAAACACTTTAAATGATAATTGTCACTACACTCTCAAATCTCTTAATATTGGTTAATGTTATTTGTTGAAGTTTGGTTTTAATATAAGTTTAGATAATCATGTAATTTTATATTAAGTTAATCTAGTAAAGAAATTATAAAAACGTGATTGCTAAATGTGAGTTGTAAAATAGACTATAAATCACAATTATTAGTTATATAGCATGTACTGATCAAATGAACTTGCAATAAAGATCAAAATACAAATCTAACATGCATTCTAGGCATGTCAAAAAGTTTATGCATATAATTTACATATAAAGACTCGTAGTACAGATGTATCTTAAATATTTAAGTATCCTAAATAGTTGTTTTTCAATTATTCATACCCAAATTACCGGTAAATCTACTCAATTTGCTATATGAGTATGCAATATCTGATCTTGTGTAGCTTATAACATACATGAAGCTCCTAATTATTTAAGAATATTCTAATTAGTTTATTCCATATCATTTTTTTTATAGGATTACACTTATATTCATTGGTGTTTTTATTGTGCTATTTTCACCTATAAAAAATTTATCAAGAATTTTCTTAACATAATGAGATTGAGACACTACCAGTCTATTACATGTCCCAATGATTGTTATTTTTAGTATGACATCTATATCACCTAAATCTTTCATGTCAAACTTATTAATTAATATTTTTTAGGAGATATATTATGACATAACATTTATTTATATTTTTCACATAAACACATTTATCAACTTTGTTGATTTTAAACTTATATAATAACATTACATTGTCAATTTTTTCATGTAATTATTTAAATACTTGTGTTAGATCATCTAATGACTTAACAAGCTCATAATTTTTATATAATTTAGCTCATACAGGTCACATCAGGTCTACCTAGCAAGTTTATATATCAATTTAAACTAAGTCTTCCACATTCATTATATTAGCCTAATGTATTTTTTTTTATAAGTTCTCCAAAATATTTGAGACTAGAAAGTAAAAAAAATAATAATAATACATTTTCTTAACCACAAGATCAATCCAAACTAATTCCCTCACATTTCTCATCTTCAAATTAGCTTATCCATCAATCCAAACTATGTCTCTCATACTTTCTATATTGTTTTAGTATATTTGAAAACTTTAAAAATTCTTTTAAGCACTTGTCCTAAATTTTAAGGCTAGAAAGTTAAAAAAAAAAATACAATTTATTACTCATCAAGTCAACCCCTTAAGAATTTTATATTAGAAAGACATGTTTACAAGGAGAAAATAATAATAAAAAAAAACAAGGAAAGACCGCGAACAGAGGAATCCCTCCCTTTCGTAAAGAAATCAAAATACAGAAAGAAAATTAGATTAAATTGAAACAATTATTAATCAATAATATCACATAGATTCTAAAAAAAATACTTAGAAAGTATAAGAAATATTGGGTGGTGACTGTAGATAAAAACTAGGTTTAAGCCTTTTTTTTCCTTTTTCCCTTCTTTAAAAAAATATAATGTATTAATCGCAATTTAATGAAAGTACTTATATTACTAATCCTTGCGTAATTGATAGCTAAGCTTCTTATATACTTGCAAATTTCTTAGGCTTTTTCTCACTGTAACCATAAATAAAATCACATCACATCACATTTTTTATTTACCTAGACGAAGATGGAGCTAAAAATAATCTTAAACTACAAGCTCTTTAATAATCTTTAAGTAGTTTTGTTTGAAATCCGGACTAGATAAGAAATGGTATCGGAAAATTTTAAGGTTAATTTATTAGGTTAAATTTAATGGCACTACCAAAAAATTCTTTACAATAACATATTAACATTGTATTAATCTCATATTTTTTAATATTCTTGCATCAAAACTATTAGAATGTTTATATATATATATATATGTATGTATGTATGTAATGGAAACTTGCTTTTAGAATAATGATAGAATTTTGTGTAAGAAAATTTTTTTTTTGGTAAATTATTTTCTTTTAAAAAGGCTCGTTAATGAGATAAAAAAGTTTTAGTTAAAGATATATCTTTTTTATCCTTATTCTAAACCATCCAATTTTTTTTGGGTTTATCTTCTGATTACTTGTGATTTTTATTAAATAAATGATATAGAACAAAATATTTGATTTTTTGTTGAAATTAAAGATATCAAAGACTTACTATTAATTAGTTTATTTCAATGGAATTTAAATTAGTACTCTTCTTAAAAAAAAAATGAGTGCCATATGATCAAGTGAAAAAAAATTAAAGAGTTCTCCACAACACAAGGTTGAATATGCTTATATTTCACAGTTTCATGACTTAGTAAGCGTTAAAATCACTTTCTAACATTTTGTTAGAACAAATAATCATCAATCTATTTTATTAAACATAATTGAATTTTGATTTCATTATTAAAAATTTATACTGCACTAGAATCATCATATAAGTTACTCTTTTAGGCCCATCTCAAGGAAAAAATAGATATATAAAGGAGAGAATGCATAAAAAATAATAAAAATATCCTTGCCTAAACTTCTCTTCTCTCCTTATATATATCTTTTTTTTTTAAAATAAATTAGAAAAGTAACTAATAGGATGTTACTAATTATGCTATTAGTTATTTATTGACCATTACATACCTTTTGGATTCTTAAGGTCATTTTATGAGTGTGGTGTTGCACAGTGTAATTGATATCGTGTTTTGCCCCAACCATAGTTTCGAAGGAATTTAGTTCAACACACACCACAATTTTACATGGGTCTTATGGAAAACTTTATTGAAATTTTGATTAAGATAAAAATATAATTTATAACTTTTCTTAAATCTACATTTTCAAACGCAATCACAAAAACTACTACAATGCTAAACAAACACTTATATCCTTGTTTTGTTTTCTACAACTATTTTTTTTTCATGTATTAATGAACAATACTTATTCTATGAGGTTTTATAAATACTAGTTTATTGACCTGCACTTCATTGCAGGTTGGATAAAAAAAATTGAACATGAAAAAAAAAACTCAAACACAGGAACCTATTTAGTATTGTTATTTAAACTTGACTCTATGGGTCACCCTTGAAATCTTCTAACCCAGCTCCTTGCATAATCCAGATTTAAAACTAACTTATGTGAGAGTTGCCTTAACATAACCCGGTTAACTTGATGAATCTAAAAATAACTCAGATGATTGGTAAAAAACATAGTTTGATTTTTTTTTTAATATTGAGATGCTAATATATTGGATCAGCATAATCTTTTCGGTTTAACTCTCTAAAATAGTATCTAATTATTTTTTTGACTATATAAGTTTGATGGTAATACATATAAATAGTAAAATAGACTTTTTTTTTAAATTTATCTTGTCCAGTATCAACTAAACATGATAAAAAAACTATTATTCTATTTTGTATACCATTATCAAACACAATTCTGTTTACATTTTTTATTTTATTTTATCTTTTCTATTTCCGTAATTTATATTCCAGACATTAACCAAACACTACTATAATAATATAACTTTCCAATCTCAATGATTAAATATGTAAGAATGTTATGCTGTAGGAAAATTTCCAGATGGATATGCTTGTACACATCAACAAAACACTTGTTAAAACTAATCTTCTGTTTTACTATATATTTTTTTTATTAGTGAATGATAAGATAATACTTATTCGATAAGGTTTTATAGATATTGATCTCCGAGTAATTAATTAAAATTAACACTTCTTAGAAACTGGGAGAGCAATGGCATCATTAGACAATCTAGAATGTCATGCTCCACCAAAAACACTTGTACACATCAGTGAAACACGTGTCAAAAAAACAACAAACTTCGATTGTTTCCATTTTGCTATTTTATTAAGATAAGATAAGACTTCGAATTTTTTTGAAACAATTAGGACTAAATTGACAAAATATACAGGTTCTGGATCTAATTGAGAACGAGGATATAGATCAGAGACTAAAGCTTTGGTAACATTTTAAAAGTTACGGAACTAAGGTCCCACACACGTGCCCACACACATTTCTCCATTACTTAACGGGTCCGTCAGAGCCCGTGACGGCCCATCCCTCCAAAACTCACGATTCTCCCCTTCCGTTAAACCACCTCCCTCTCCTTTTCCTCAAACGGCTTCATTCTTCTCCCTAACGTCGTCGTTCCCGTAACCCTGACTGTAACGTCCCTTCCATTTCATGGCGTCTTCCTGTGACGAGGATTTCTCTCTCCTCGGCGATGATAACCACCATCATCACATCATCCACCACCCCTACCGATACCCAACGAAATCAACTCCGATCCACGCGCCTCCTGAGTCGGTCCTCCCTCTGGACGGTGAAGAAGACAGACAGGATAATAACGAGACAGATTCAGCTTTCGCAGACGTGAATCCTTACAGCGACAATGAGACATCAAAGAGAAGCGAACGAGAAGGTGAAATCGATGGAGGAGAGACTCCGTACAACATTTACAAAAGAGGAAGATCCGGTGGAGGAGAGTACAGGAAGGATCGAGAAGAGTGGAGTGACGTAGCAATCGGATGCTTGTTGGACGCGTACATGGAGAAATTTACACAGCTGAGTAGAGGGAATTTAAGAGGGAGAGATTGGGAGGAGGTGGCGGCGATGGTGAAACAGGGTAAGAGTGTGGAGCAGTGCAAGAATAAAGTTGATAATTTGAAGAAGAGGTATAAACTGGAGAGGCATAGGATTACTACTGGTAGTATTTCGACTAGTCATTGGCCTTGGTTTCAAAAAATGGAGGACATTGTTGGGAATTCCTTGACTATCAAGGTTGCCCCCCCTGCCCCTGCCCCTGCCGACGAGGACAATGGTGGCGGTGGCGCTTCTTCTGCTAGCGTATCTAGGCAATCCAAGAGGTATATTTTTCTATGCTAATGCTATGCTACTACTGTTTTTAGTAAGTTTTAATGTTGAAACAAGAATTGTGTTAGATGTTCTTTCCGATGAATTAGTTCTGAGATTATTCAACGTAGTTTCTTAAGTTGTATCACAAATCTTTGTTTTTGTTTGTGGTAGCTGCGCCAGCAAGGAAAATCATTAACTAACAATATTATTACTATTAAACTGAGTGAGATATGCAGCTATATAGTTAATGGTTACTTGCCCTATTTGATTCAAGTGAAAATGGTGTTTTGGGTTTGGAACAACTGAGCAAGTTATTATCTTCTTCTGTTGCTTGAAGATGCGCCTCAACAGTTGTTATTTTTGGTAGCTATTCCATTCTTTATAATGTGTTCTTGTTGCAATCTTCTTATATATTTATTTACATTTGTTTTTGGCAGATATGCAAATACAATAGCTAGTCCTGCAGGTCAGACAAATAACATGATGCCCAAATCTATTTCTAAAACCAGATGGCGGAGAGTAATCTTGAAAATTAGCGGTGTTGCTCTTGCTGGCACTGGTCCTAACAACATTGACCCAAAGGTTAATTGTGCCCTCTTGCATCTGCTTAAACTTGGGATTATATAGGAGAGACTGCTTCCCACATCACTCTCTCTAGTAAATGCACCAAATTGTCTGTATATTATTTTTCTATTTTCTTTTGAATTGAAGCTGAAATTAAATTGATAATTTTTTTATTGTTAGGTGATGACGTTGATTGCAAGAGAAGTTGCAATGGCTTGCCAACTTGGTCTTGAGGTATGCTCATTGCAAGTGGGATTTTTGCTGTCTTTCTGAATCTGACATGTAACATGCCGACTCTTTTCTGTATTCCAGATTGCAATTGTTGTTGGAGCCCGTAATTTCTTTTGTGGAAACACATGGGTGACTGCAACAGGCTCACATAGACGCACTGCATACCAAATAGGGTAACTTGCTTCCTAGCAGATTGCTATAAGACAAAACTGCGGACAATTTTAGCCTTCTTGTGATTGTAAATCATAGTCTTTTGTTAGTGTCTCTTTCCCAGTGTGATTATTGTTATAACCTGATTTATTTGCTCATGGTAGCAACCACTGTGATGTGTTTACTGTTGCTCCTTTTTTTTTTTTTTTCCCTTTCTTTCCTGGCCCTTACTGCACAAGTCTACTTGAAATCTAAGCCTTTATTAGAGCTCTCGTGTAGCTGTCATGCTGTGTGCAACTGATTCATTCTCAATGCCTATATTCTCCATAAATGAATAATAGTTATCCTGATTTCAGGTTTTACATTCAATACCTTGTTTGATTTTCTTTTCATCTTAAAATAAAATAAAATCGTGAGTGGTCATTTGAACAAGGAAGGAATCTGTGTGATTTTGAAGGAATGAAATTGATATTACACAGATGGGAAGATTAGGGATGAGTATCCTTGGTTACAATTAGTTCAATTCTAATTCTGTGGCGTTAGTGAACATAGGATGATGATCATATAACACAATTGACATTGAGATTTTTGTTGAATGCAGTGAGCATTTGCTTCCTTTTCTTTCATGAAACTTTTACTGATATCTTTCATTGTTTTAGTGATAACAATCTTTTCCTTGCTTTATTGCTAACTAAATGTGTCTATGATCTCAACTTTGTGGTTGCTGGCTGAGGAACATATTCGTGATTCTCAGAATTTGTGGTTCTTCCTGAACTGAACATTCATTGTGCAATCTGTATCAGTATGATGGCAAGTGTGATGAATTCTTTATTGCTCCAGTCAGCACTAGAGAAGACAGGCATTCAAACACGTGTGCAAACTGCATTCGCAATGCAGGAGGTTTCAGAACCATACAGTAGGCAACGAGCTATTCGGCATCTTGAGAAAGGCAGAGTAGTGATATTTGGTGGCATTGGTGCTGGCACTGGAAATCCACTCTTTTCCACTGACACTGCTGCTGCTGTTCAAGCTTCAGAGAGTATGCTTTCTGCCTGATTTACATTTCTTGCATGATATTTTTAATTCATTAGCAAACATTGCTCTCTCTCTCTCTCTCTCTCTCATTTTAGGTTAATTTTAGATATCACTTTTTCTTTCTTCACTGTGCTTTGGATCTCACCTGACACGCTTTCCTTCCTTAGTTCATGCCGAGGCAGTCCTTAAAGGTACCAATGTTGATGGCGTCTATGACTGCCATTCTCCAGACAGCAATTTTATATTTGAGCACATCTCCATCAGGGACTTGGTCTCCAGAGGCGCCACATCAATGGACATGACGGCACTGAGCTTTTGTGAAGAGAACAACATTCCGGGTTGGTAAATTTTGCTGCACCTTTTCTGTTACTAACATATCAGTTCATTTTCTTGCTCCTGTAAAGGTTGTTTTTGCTGTTTGTTGACATAAAATTGCCATATTTTAGCCATATAGTATTGTTGTTGGATCATTCTTGGGAGATCGGATTCCATGCTAAATGAATAACTTTGTTTTGTACAGTTGTGGTCTTCAACCTCCTTGAGCCTGGGAACATCTCAAAAGCATTATGCGGAGAGCAAGTTGGTACACTGATCGATCAAACTGGGAGGATCGGCTAAATTCTACAACATGCTTAACGCCTCACTGGATATTTTATTTCCAGATACCATATGTAATTGCTGTTACGTATACCCTTCTGGGACAGTTACTGGCATCTAAAGTACTTTTTGTTGAGTTGAAAGGTTTTCTTGATGCCTGTGAGAAGTCAGGGTGCGGATCTTCTTTGCTCTCCAATTGCTGAGAATTGGAGCTGATTGACAAGTCCTCCCTGATGATTTTGCAGTGCAGTAATGCTGGTATCTCGTGATTGATTAATCGTTTTCACTCCAGAAAAACAATGCAAGATGATGTTCAGATCAAACACACACACACACACACACATAAAGAGTTTAAAAATCATGATACCCTTGAAGTCAATTTTTTACTGTAACACCGGAAGAAGGATATTTTTCAACCGGGCCTGCCTGCCTTGCCACAAAGAATGCTATGTTGCCGGAAAAGATGACGAGAACAAGTTGTCGAAGGTGAGAGGTCAACCCCAGGTCTCTAAATACGATGTTCCCAGAGCATGTTTATGGAACCAATCAACCAACCGAGACGAACTTTCTACTAGGAATCCATGTACAAACAATATCCAAATTGTTATGACAAATGACGGGAAATCAATAAATGACGTTCACCCTGTAATCTTGATCTGTCAGGTTTGACAACAGAAGGTATTCAGAGTTAAGCAACAACGTAAATTCATGCTCTTTGTAGCTAGCTGGTATAGCTTCGAAATTAGCCATTAGTTCTGCTTTCTTTATTGGAAAAATAATGGCAAGCATGGTGACATTGCTAGTGTATTTGGTCGGTTGAAAATTGGTTGGTTATATGTGGTATTGATTTTAATTTTGTTTATGTAAATATTTTTAATTTTTTAATAAAGATTTATTTATATTTAATATTTATCAAATATTTTATTAATAAATTTAATATTTGATTAATGAATCTAGAGTAAAGATAAAGTTTTTAGAACAAAAATATTTTGTAAAGAAAATTATAAAGTTGTTATAATCATGAAGTTTCTATTGTTTCTGAATATTCTTGGTTAAAGTCCTATTAAGACTGAACATTAATTAGATCTATTGAAACTAGTACACATTATATTCTTTTCTTTATGAAAGGAAACAATTGTTCTCATAAGCAGAGATATGAGGGATACCTAGAATTAATATGTAAGTATTTATTTGTCTGATGACATGCATACTGAGCTGACCCGCATGAGAATTTCATAAAAAAAAATTACATGTGTTTATGAAAAGACTCACGTGAGGGGTGATCATTTTCGGTCCAGTTCAGTTTTTATATAAAAAAATAACCAAACCGAATATTTTTTTTAAAAACTGAAACCGGTTCAAACCGACCGGTTTCGGTTCGGTTTTTTAGAACAAAAACCGGTTCAAACCGGTTTGGCTCGGTTTTTTCAGTTTGGCACGGTTTTGGCTCATTTTTTTCCGGTTTGGCTCGGGTTTTTTCGGTTTGGGTTCGGTTTTTTTGATTTCAGGCTTGTAAAACCGAAACCGAACCGAACCGGTCGGTTTTTTCAAAATTTTAATTAGTTTAATCAGTTTTTTTTCACGGTTCGGTTTTTTCGGTTATTTTTTTCTGGTTTTCTCGGTTTTATCGGTTTTTCGGTTTTTTCACTCACTGCTACACGTGACAATTGTGTAAGTGATATTTAGAAACCGTTTGGGAACGCGGTGCAAACCGTGTTCCCAAAAAATTCAAAATTTTTTTTTGCTAAAATTTAATATGTTTTGGATCGTTTTGATGTGCTGATGTCAAAAATAATTTTTAAAAAGTAAAAAAACATCATTAGCATGTATTTCGGCACGAAAAGTTATTTGAAAAGCAATCGCAACCACACTGCCAAACATACTCTTAGACTTGAGATCACCAATTTATCTTATATAGGGAGTGTTATGTTTTGATCAAACTACAAGTTGTCCTAATCAAGGGTAATAAATGGACAACTATTGAGTATAACATGAACTATATAAATGTATTTAAGTAATTAAAAGAGAATTTATCATCTTAGGTGAATTATAAAAAATGTTTCATATGTTTTGAAAAGTATTGATTGTAAATCCATGCACAAGGTGGAATGAGATTTGAAAGAGTTTCAAATTTTATTTAAAGAATCAATGACTATGGTGTTGAGAACAAACATGATTTGACATAGTAGACACACTCCATGCTATAGTGTCTAAATGGAAACATTATTGATGAATGAATAATAATTACATTGAGAATCTGGTCATTGAAAGGTTAAGTTAAACTACTTATGAATTTTCTAATATTTGGAGATCATGACATGTTGTTAAACATTTTACTTGATTTTCTAATATAAATCAATCAATTATTTAATTGATAATAAATTAATTTGTTTAATTTGTTTAATCTTATTTTATTTATGATTATAATTTATATTTGGGTCAACTTATTAAGGAACATAATGGGTCACACATATAAGAACTATTGGTCAGAAATTAAAATGAAATGATTAATCAAGTGTGACTTGATTGTAAGTAAATTTTAGAAATTGAGGACTATAATGTAATTAATATAGGAGGTTACAATTCTAGACTTAGAAACAATCAAGTAAGGACTTGATTGAATAAATTTCTAAAATTAGACTAAAATAATATAGGTTATATTATTTAAAGGGAAAATTGATATTTTTATTTATTTATAAGGTTTTTAGGTTATACCTCTTATTTTCTAATATGAGTAGAGTTCATTGCAGAAATACCTAAAACACAAAAGAAAAAAGTTAACATTCAAATGTATAACAATTCCTCTATCTTAAAAGGGTTTAGGATTCGGCTCTCTTAAAAGTGTTTAGAAAATTTCTTAGTAGTGATTGTGTGGATTATTGTTAGAGATCGGATAATTAAACAACTTATAATTTGCGGCGAGCCAGTCCTTTAACAATTATTTAAAGCGAAACAAAACATATAATTTTCTAGTTATCTATATAAAAATTCTAATCAATCCTAAATCTATATTCTTATAGCTCTAAAAAATAATAATTAAATTTACACTTTCGTTAATTCATTCCTTTTGGAAGTGACGCTAGTGTGGCTTTTCAAAATATTTGCAGGCCTGCTGTTTTACTCGAATACAGCTTCAACATTCCTCCTACTACCTGACCTGATGAACGACAAGTAGGAAGGGATTGCTTCTTACCTTTTGGATAGGCTAAGCTGCTGGGAATTTTCACTGAATAATTAATTTAAACGCCGAAAACTAAATTTTACATTAAAGAAGACTAGGAAGAACTATATTGTTCACAGACAGGTGCAAGAGATATTAAATCCTCCCACCTGCAACAGCGATAAAATGCAAGGCATTAAGGACTACAAATCTTACAAAGAAAAATGATACAATCTCAGGGTCTTATGAAAAGCCAGCAACAAGGAGATACTGCCTGCAAATGAAACAGAGGATAGGACAACAAAGAAATTTAAGCAATCGACACTTGCTAGTTTTAGGCAATGGAACATCAATACCCCGCCATCCCATCTTCAGTGGTTGCGAGGGAAGGTGACAGCGAATTGCGAGATTCATCGTAGTCCTCCCCCAGAGGAGACTGCTCCACCCTAATGTCTTCAATCATCTTAGCCACTTCTGCCATTGTAGGCCTCTTTTCAGGTTGTGGAAACACACAAGCCAACCCCACGTGAAGCATTGATACAAGTTCTTCTTCAATGTTCTTATACCTCAAGAGTTCTTGATCAAATACTTCTGATGTCCACTCTTCCTTAACGACTGATCTCACCCACTTAGGAAGATCTACTGCTTGCTCCTCGTCTTCAATGCGTGGGCGTGTTGGCGAGGGGTACTCCGAAGGAGTTCTGCCTGTAAGAACTTCCAACAACAAGACCCCAAAACTATACACATCCGCCTTCTGAGAGAGCCTCTTGATTTCTGCTTGCTCTGGAGCCCTGTATCCTCCCAGTCTTGCAATGGCATGGACTGGGTTCAAAAGTAGAGACAACCCGAAATCAGAAATGCAAGCAACACCATTCTTGTCAAGGAGCACATTGGAAGATTTCACGTTCCCATGGGGGATTTTTGATGCACTATATTCTTCATGTATCTTTGCCAATCCTCTAGCCGCTCCCAACACCAAGCTGATTCTTGTAGTCCAATCTAGAGGAATCCTCCCTGGACCTCGATTCCCTGAGATTGCACGAACGAAACAATTAACAAAAATAAATAAATAAATAAATAAATAATCGAGAAACAGACTATTCTGCTAATGAAAAATTCATTAAAATCCAAATGGATTGCAAAATCACAAACCATGAAGAAGTGAGTAGAGACTCCCATTAGGAAGATAATCATAAACGAGAAGCTTCTCTTCCTTGGCATAATAGTAAGCTGCAAGTCTCACAATATTTGGGTGCTTAAGTTTCCCAATCACATCCATATACTGTTCAAACTCCTTCCTAGCACAAGGGTTTGCATCCTTCAACCTCTTGACAGCCACTGTACAACCATCATCGAGCACCGCCTTATATACAGTCCCCAAGCTCCCTTTCCCAAGCATCTCTGCCGA
The DNA here is from genome assembly GCF_000002775.5 of Populus trichocarpa. Lineage (NCBI taxonomy): Eukaryota > Viridiplantae > Streptophyta > Magnoliopsida > Malpighiales > Salicaceae > Populus > Populus trichocarpa. Next base: position 9,175,650 of record NC_037290.2, on the reverse strand, counting down.
CGCACGCAATAGGTCCTCAAGTTCAAACTGCTTCTTCCTGTCAAAGAACACTAGCTTACTCCTGTCTGTAGCATTAGTCCCATCACTATCTCCACCCTCGTTTGCATACACTCTCTTTTCACTCCCATAACTACTCCCACTCTTCCTCCTCTTTCCACTCTCACTACCCGCTTTTGAACTTGCACTACTACTTCTATCTCTACCACAGTAATACGCAACTAAAAAAGAAATCACAACCAGTAATGTTACACAATTTGCCATCACAATTGCCACTATAGCACCAGGGCTTAGTCCTTTATGTAAGTGAGATTTATCTTTGCCAAGGAGTGGGGTTTGAGGCATAGAGCTAGGATTAGATGGTACTGTTTCATCTGAATCGACTGGTTGTTCATTGCCTGTGAAGGAACACACTGGCAATGGGCTGGACCCGCACAGACCTTCATTGCCAGAAAAGCTTCGGTCGCTGTATTTCTTCAGTAGGTTATCTGGTAACCGTCCGTAAAGCTCGTTATTGGACAAATTCAGCTCTTTTAAATCTGGAAATGACGTGGAAAAATCAGGGATTTGACCGGACAGTTCATTGTTTTGTAAGCGGAGTGTTAACAGCTTGGTCAAATTGGTCAACTGTCCGGGGATCTTGCCATGTATGTTGTTGTCGGACAAGTCAAGACGAAGGAGACGCTTGAGAGAGGAGATTTCGGGTGGAATTTCACCTGAAAAGTCATTGCCAGCAAGGTAGAGAAGCTTGAGATGGGTGCAGTTTGTGAGTGGAGAAATGGTGCCATTCAGGCGGTTGTTATGGAGGTCTAGGAGGCGAAGCTGGTCAAGGAGAGAAAGTGAAGTGATGGGCCCACGAAGTGAGAGAGAGGGCAAAGAGAGAGAAACCACACGGCCGGAGGCGGAGCATCCGACGCCAAGCCACGAGGTGGGGAAACCACAGGCGTCCTGGCCAGTCCAGTTGGAGAGGAGGTTGCCGTGAGTGTCAGTTTGGAGGCGGAAGAGAGTAAGAGCACTTGTGTCATTTGGAGGAGCAGCAGTAACAGTAAGAGAGGTGCGGACAGAGAGAAAGATGGTGAAATAGAGGAAAAAAACTGTCTTCATGCTGTTATCTTTCTTTAGGCTAGCTAAAGGCAGGAAGAATGAGCAAGGGAAGATACAACGTTTTAAAAATATGCAAAGAAAGAGGAGAGTTGAGACTTGAGAGAGTTCTTCATTTCTATTTTGTCTCTCATCTGTTTTAGATTTAGAAAAAAAAAAAGTTTAAATATAGAACAGAGAGAGAGGGAAGGCGGGGGAAGAAGACAAATCTTGTGTTTATGTATATAATCTTAAATGGAAAGTGTGGTCTCATGATTAAAGGAAGAGTGATGTGGGGGAGACCCTCTTAATTACTGTAACTTTAATGATCTTTATGATTAAAGGAGCCCTAAGGTGGTTGCCTGAATGATTGCTGTTCTCCACTCCTCGATCCCATATGGAACGAGTAAATTGCACTCCTCTTGTTCTGCTTTTGCTTTCGTCTGGGTGTGGAATCGGCATCCATGTCCTGCTTTTTTTCATGTTTTTGCGTTCTGTTCTTCATGAATATTTGATTTTAAAAAATAAAAATATCATTTTAATATATTTTCAATTAAAAAACAACGATCGATATCACAATTCTGATTGTTCTTCTTGCCTGCTGCACCCTTTTAACCCCACACAAATCTTGATCAGATTTTAATTACCATGAGACACACAGGGTGCCCTCATTATATAGGAATGCGACTTTTATCATCAAAGTAAAACCCACTTTATTAAAAGGAATGCAACTTTACAGACGCCCATCATTTGTTTCAGAGAGAATTTCTAGATCAGTAGTTGTGGTAATAACATTTGATTAAAGCATCTGTAACTTGACATCTCTCTGTTCTGTTTAATCGATGGTCATGTGTTCTTTTCTATATGTATAGCTAAATGCTCCCCCAAGGTTTTTCCCTCTTGATGATGAATAAATACTATTCCTTTTGTGTTACAAACTACCATGGACACTAATAATCAACTGAGTCCTTTTGGGCTTGCTAACCTGCAAGTGAAAATATTCTGTTCGGTGATCCTCTGCTCTGGTATTTTAGAGGGAGTGTTTTGAAGCTCGTTTTTTTTTTTAACTTTTTTAATTTTAAATTAATTTGTTTGGATGTTTTTAAATTGTGTAAAAAATTCTTTAAAAATTAACCTCTACCTCTCTTGATGTCACATATACAAGGATCATGGACAATAATTCAGGGGGAATAGCGGGTCATGTTTTGCATCTCTGTTTTCACCTGTTAAAAAAAAAATAAAAACAAAAACAAAAAACAGTTATGACAACCAATGATTACTAGCTAACATGCAATGCAAAGAAATCATGATAATGTGGTCAACTTTCCTCCTCTCCTTTAATTTGTTATCTTTAGGAGGGAAATTGCTCAAAGTGAAGAAGCTCCACAGCGTAAAGGACCACTAGAAATAACGAGCTACATGTTCAGTACTGTGGTAGCAGGTAAGAAACCCATGCATTGACCAGGAGCCTCAGGATTGCTATATTCGAATCTCTTCTTGGGCTATTTTATGAAGCTTTTTTTCACTTTTCATGGAGACAGGGGGCGCTGCATCATTTGATATGCCTGCTCCTGCCTTCTTTTACATTATTGTGGAAGGAAAAAGATGACAACTTTAAGTAACAAGGAAGCAAGGTTGCTGTGCTACCAGAAGAACAGCACAAATGTTTTCATTTCCATTTATCCCCGAAACTCTCACAGTTTTTCTAAAGGAAATTCTCAGTAGATCGCGTTTGACAACTAGGCGGAATTAACCATGTTTCCAGGGGGAAACAAGAGAGGTGACCTCGCCCATTGCCAAGATTTCTTAGCTCGTCAGCATCTTGGAGCTTTTTGCAATATCACTAATTATCACCGAGCAGAAAGATTCAATAACAATTTCAGAATTTGACTTTCATAACAATTTTAACTAATTAATCCCAATATTAGTATGTTTTCACATGAAATTTATTTCTATATAATTAAATTACACTCTATATATCCGAAAATTGTGCTATTAATATTCATTTTTTATGTGAAATATATCCTTATTAGTACTCACTTTGAATCAAACTATTCTAGAAATTTTACTCTCTTTTTGTTGTTGAAAAAAAGAAAATATTACTGTGAGTACGGAGATGTGGTAAACTATTTTAGAAATATAGAAGGTTATTTAAGTGGTATTTATAACTTAAATCAGCGATAATTATAATATTCTATTCCCTTTTGATAATTAAGCATTTTAAATGCTTCTTAACGAATGCTCTTTGGAAATTAGTTAGTTTTGTTCTTTAATTTTGATAAAAAAGAGATTTAACTTATAATTAATACATAAAATAATTTAAAAAACTCCAAACTGTTTATAAGAAATATGGTACTGTTGAAAGTCAATAGTCATGGTGGGGCATCAGTGCATGGGAAGACTAATTGCTGTCGCTGAAAGTGAAGGTGACCCAGCAGTTTCCTTTCTTCTTTTTTCTGCTTTCTATTACAAAAGCATTTAGTACTATCCAACATTTGGTGGCGGGATTGGCGTTCTAAATTTCCTTTCTATCAATCAACTCTCTCTTCTCCTCCGGTCAGTAATTGACCAAATCAAAAGCTCACCGCCGTATAATAGAATTGGTGCTCTTTATATATATATAATTTTAGTTTTTATTATTTTTTTATTAACATGGATATCCGGGTCAGCTTATACACACCTCGACTAATCTCACGGGCCCTGAAGTTAACAATTATGTAAATATCCAGTAACCCTAAAATTTATAAGACTCGAACTAATAATTTCTAACGAACAAACCTAGAACTTTACCGGTTACTGCATCAAGTTAGTTTTTAATACTTCTTAATGTGAGTTTACATAGCTTAGAATAGAAAAGACGAAACAGTTGACATGTAAACACATCTGGTTATAAAAACATAGCTTTGTCTTTGTATATTTTATGCTATTTTCGGCTTTACAATTATACTTTTATTCCATTTTAGTCATTTCATGACTCATTCTTATAAATATATATATATTCCAAACTCAAATTGCTTTATGCCCATTTTATTAAATATTTGTCCATCTTAAAGAATTCTTATGCCCATTTAAGGCTCATTTCTAAATTTTCCGATCACAATATTCATCACACCCATTCATTTAATTTAATAAAATTTTCATGTCTCCTATGGCTCGTGCACATTACCCCTTAGTTTTAAATAAATATTAGTTCAATTCTTTCAAGATTCACGGTCTTCGCTAATGGTGCTAGCTCATTTCTATTGAATCACTGCCCTCGTCCAAATAGCTGGCACTTTATATCTAAATTTGTAGCCATTCATCAAATAGCTGGCCTTCTGCATTTAAATTTTATAGTCCTCATTTAAAATGACTGACTTTCAGACATATTATAAAATCACATATTGGTTATTATTGTTGCGATTAGATCACTATTAAAAATGATCAAAATCAAATATCGGTTTCCACCGTTACAGTTGATTACAACTTATACATGGATCATCTTCGTTGTGGTCAATTACAAAAAACATCCATGTTACTGTCACTGCGATCAATCACAAATCACATAGGTACATTATCAAATCACATATAATTTCCATTAAATAATTTTATCATCCCATTTAAAACACATAATTTTATATTTTTTTATTCTTCCAAAAGTATGCCAACGAGAACTCAACCACGTATTAACCTAATCACTCAAACCTTACACCATTAAACTCTCCCATCCTAAAAAATTGATTTAAACATAATTTCTCTCTATTCTACACTTGTATATAACTAAACACATTAAACCGACAAGCCTAGTAAATCTATAACTTTCTATCATTCAAATTTACACTTTTAATAAATAACATTGAGACACTCAAAACCAATACCCAACATTCCTAACATCATTAAAAACATCAATATTGTATAATTTTATCAAATCTTCATAACCCCTAAAATCTTACCCATAGCCGGCCACATATAGAGATTTATTTCTCAAAATTTATTTTAATTAATCCAAATTACTTCCTAATACAACATTTCCCATACCAAAAACAATTAAAGAAGTTATAATTTTCATTTCTCTATCAATTTACATAAACCATAAAATTTAGGATTTGGAGGTTTTTCATCCCCTCATCATCAAATCACTAGAATAATAAAAATAACCATAGAAAACATCTTACTTACATAAATTGAACTCAATTGGTGGTTTACTTTGCAAGTTCTCCTACAAATCCTCTTCCTCCTCCAAGAATACTTCTCTCTCTCTCTCTCTCTCTCTCTCTCTCTCTATATATATATATATATATATATATATATATATATATATATATATTTATTGTAATCCTCTCATTGTTCTTTTTAACCCATTAATTTTGGTATCAAATTTCCTATTAAACCTCCTTTTCTTTGTTACTAACTAACTCTCTCACCAAAACTTAAAAGAAAAAGAAGAACAAGTGAAGAGAATGTTTGCTTTTTTTTTAATATATATATTGCTGGAATTTCATTCAACATATAAAAATAAAGGGGGAAGGATAGTTTCTGTAAATCCCTTGTTTATGGATTTTTTATAAATTATTTTATTTTTATTTAATCCAGTATTAATAATACTCTTTTAGGATATTTTACCCTAATCATAATAAATTTTCTTCAGAATTTCTCACCGTATTTGGTAGAAAATTACGCTTCAATACGCGGGGTTTACACCAACAGACAACATTATTTGTGCATAAATTCAAACATTCATTTTTTGGAGTTCCATTATATCTTTCTAAGAGTTATCACCCCAACTCACAAGGATTTTCTTTTAAATAATTATTTTACCCAATTGAAATTTACTCAATTTACAACGGGGTAGACAATTCACACATTAAGTTATTTTTTTTTATTTTATCTGAAATTTATGCTAATATTACTAAGGATTCTCTTTTCTAATCATAAATTTTTTTTTCTCATAATTTATTGTCTTTTAGTTGAGAATTACCCTTTTTAATACTAGTTTATAATTCTGGGTTAAAGGTTTACATGATTAGTTTGGATTAGTATGATGATGGTAGTGTGCTATGCTTGATTGTGGTTCATGTAGAATAAGTTGTTCGTGTATTGATTTATATTTGTTAAATGTGGAAAAATAAAAATATAAAAATTAGTGGAATTGTGTAAGTTTTAGTGTTTAAATGACATTGTTATGCTTATATTGGATTGATATGGTGATGTTAGTGTGTTATACTTGATTGTGATTCATATGAAATAAGTTGTTTGGGTATTGATTTATGTTTGTTAAATGTGGGAAAATGAAAGTATTATAATTGGTGGAATTGTGTAAGTTTTAGTGTTTAAATGACGTTGTTATGCTTATATTAGATTGGTCTGATGATGATAGTGCATTATGCTTGATTGTGATTCATGTAGAATAAGTTGATTGAGTGTTAATTTATGTTTGTTAAATGTGAGAAAATGAAAGTATGGAAATTGGTGGAATTAGTTCATAACTAAGTCCTCAGTGGAGTCGTCATTTTATAGTACATGCAGGGCAATCATTCTTCTAGATCAGATTTGAGTGTGGAAATAACAAATAATTCTTGTCCTTTATTATTTAAAGATTTGGAGTTGCTACTTAGTGTTTTGGTCACTAGAAACCTTAACTAGTCTACAGAATCTGGATAAGGGGACTCGTTGTATATAAGGAAGACAATATCATCCATAATACACTCTACCTAAGGTAAGCTGCATTGTTCATTTGTCTAATTATCACTAAGGCTCCGTTGTGTTTTTCTAACAATTGATTTGTCTATTGATAATGTGGACTATAACTTTATGGGTTAAACCTAACTATTCTAAAACCAAAATATATTTTATTATATTTCATATTTTTTTTACCTTAATACTAGGAATACGTCTAACATATAAGTTTGTAAATCTTGATATTAAAAATAAACATATTGATTTTTTTTGTGTTTTTGAAATTTAGACCAAATTCTAATAGAAATTTACAAACTAGTTTTAAAATTCATTAATTGATTTTTCTTAAAAATACTAAAGAAAACATTTTTTATTTTACAAAAATATGCATGGAAATTATCTTAGAATTTGGCCATATACAATTTTAATCATAAATATATTTCTATTAAAAAAGGATTTTTGTTGTTTTTCTATTTAAAAAAACTAATTTATTTAATACCAAAAAATGTCTTACATATAAGTTAAAAATTCCAAATATTATATATAAAATGGTAAAAATGGTGTAAAAAACCTAAAATTAATTGCAAAATGATCTTTCAAAAATCTAAAAATTAATTAAAATTAAACTAAAGCGTGTAGCAAAAAAAAAAGGGTTGTGAAAAATGTGTGAGGGTGTGTTTTCCAAACATGCTTTAGCTGGAAAAAACAAGTTTAAAAATTATTGTAAGACTTGTTTGTCAAACACACTTTAAAGATCAAAAAAAGATTTTTCTCTTTTACAAGTTTTGGCTTTGCCAAACGCGGTCTTAGGCCTTAAAAGCTCAGTCCAAACACATAGACTAGGCTTCCTAAACTGGCCCGAGACCCAGAAACATGACTCACGATCAAAATAGAGTTGCAAAGATCAAATGATGTTTTTGTTATTGAACACAAAGAACATTATAAGAACCCAAAAATCAAATTAAAGCTAAAGACCAAGTTGTATCGAATCACAAGCACAAAGAGCTAGACCATGTAAGTTTAAAGATAAAAGACTCATTCAAAGGGAACAATATGCCAGATAATCTAAGAATTGAACCCAACAACCTAAAACATAAACTCAGGTCTTCGAAGAGATTAAGGAACACTCATATATATGCTTAGGCTTCGACCAAAACACACAAGGCAAGCTAATAACTTTAGCTTGCAAGAAATAAAAAAGGCAACCTTTGAACACCAAACCTAGAAACCCACAAACCTATAAAACTCAAACATTGTCTTAAACCCAAAAAATAGCCAAAACCTAGAAAAATAGCCTAAACTCAGCATCCTTAACTCTAACACACTCATACTGATTTGCTTGAACTATTAAAGCCTCAAGAAAACAAAGAAAGAATGCAATGCAACAATTAAACCAACAAAGACCACAGAACTTCAAAATAGATTGCTTCAACACATTATACAATTATATTGATTCTAACACTCATTTTTATTCAACATTATCATCAATATGGATTGAGTAAACACAACATTTAACCCATAACATCTGATGGTCACAATTTTGACAAATCATGCTTATCAACTCATATACTTTCAATCAACCCAATTTTCATTGACTAATCTAACCATAAAAACGGACTTGAATGTCATTTAAATAGACCATTAACCTTACATTAACAACCTACCATATCTTAAAACCACAAGCTATGCATCCACCACCACATTGAACATACATTCATCAAAACATGCATGTTACTTCAAACCATGATCAAACACATCAAAACACACACATTGTTCATCAAACCAACTACTACATATAGTGGATAAACATTAAACATTCAAGTAAAGATTTAAAGGGAATTAAGAAGGGGTGTACCCATTAAGTTATACCATCTTCTTAAGGGTAAATAGTATATCTTTTGGTTAAAATTCAACCTTCTTCTCTAAATGTTCTTGCTCCTTTTTCTTCTTGTTCCCATCATCTTTTAGCCTTTGTTCCTCTACTCCTTTTCTCTTCTTTTCTTCTTGTCTCTTTTTTTTTCTTACTATCATTCTTTCTTTCTTTTATGGACTTTTATCCTTTCGATTTCTCCTCTTTTTATGGAAAGGCACTCCTTTGATAGGCTGAAGCAAAATTAGAAAGTTATAAAACCACCTATTATTTCGATGGTGTTTTTCTAAAGATAGGTTGTTATGGAAGATTCTCCCGCTCTATCTCTTTTATAACCTTCCTTGATAGCTATGGTGCATGGTTTTTTTTTTTTGCTTTTTGTGCAATGAACCTTACTAAGAGAAAACAACCACAAAGTTGACTCTTTTATGATTGACTCTCTTTTCAATCAAAGCTAACTAAAGCTAATTGGGAAGGGTATATTGATGAATTAATCATGGAGATTGAGATGTAAACATGTTGTCAAAGGACCCAAAACATGGCGTCCTTGCTTCACAGTTTTGACTGGGAGATTAGCAGCGGTACCAATCCAGAGACCTTGGACTAGAGGTGATCATTTTCGGTTCGGTTCGGTTTTTACATAAAAAAATGAACCAAACCGACATTATTAATTTTAAGATTTTAAAACCGAAACCGGTTCAAACCGACTGGTTTCGGTTCGGTTCGGTTTTTGTTGTTCAAAAACCGGTAAAACCAAAAAGAAAATCTCGGTGCCCAGTGCCCACAAACTCCAAGCAAATTTACAAGAAAATCTCAGTTTCTGTTGTTCACGAAAACAGATCTGCCTAGTGCCCACAAACTACAAGCAAATCTCGATGTCCGGTGCCTACAAATTACAAGCAAATCTCGGTTTCTGTTGTTCAAGAACACAGCTCTGCCCACAAACTACAAGCAAATTATAACATAATAATAATAAAAAAAAAACAAAAACCCACAAGATGCAGACTGCAGAGATGGACTTGAAATGGAGTTAGAATTTTAATCATCAAAAAGTCGTCTCTTTTTTTATTTGTCCATATAGTTTGATTAAAGTAAATATTGATGCAAGGGTGAACTTAAAGAGATGAGATGAGAGATAGAGAGAAAAGAAGGAGGGGCTACGGGGAGATGAGAGGCATGATGGAGAAAAAAAGGGAAAAGGGAGGGGGGGCGTCAACTGCACTTTAGGTCTAGGGTTTTTTCTATTTATACTTGGTTTTTTTTTTAAATGCTGGAATGGTTGAACCGGTTCGGTTCGATTCGGTTCAATCGGTTTCAGACTTTGGAAACCGAAACCGAACCGAACCGGAATTTTTTAATGATTTTTTAATCTGTTAATTCGGGTTTTTTTTTTCGGTTCGGTTTTTGCGGTTATTTTTTTTTCCAGTTTTTTCGATTTATTCGGTTTATCGGTTTTTTTGCTCGCCCCTACCTTGGACATGAACTGGTGGATGGGAATAACGGTGCGGAAGCTTGTTCCTTTATATGCAATACCAAGAAAGATATCTCCCATAAATTGATAATCAACAGAGTTGAAGTTCTGCACATCTGATGGTGGAATATGTGCCTTGAGTGGTCTAGAGCAACCAAAAAAAAAAAGGATTTGTGATAGTGTTGTCAACAAGTATTTTCTGTTAAGCATCATGATTTTGGCTTGTTTCTCCTAGTGTCTTGCATGACCGTATAACGCTCTTGGCTGAATTCTGAGGTCGATGTTCAATAAGAAGATAATCCATTCCTGTTATGAGTATGGTGCAGAACTGCAACTAAAGAACATATACTGTTTGATTATCTTAAATTTCATTACATGTGCTAAATGTTAGCCGGCGAAGTTCCCAGTGATGAACAGTGATCCCAATCAGGGATTCTATGGTTCAGAGGCACAAGAGGACTGTCTGTTCTAATTTACTAATGGCAAAGACCGACTTGCTAGTTAAAAGACACGTTCTTGCATACTGGGATGCATCTTCTGTTTCTTTAGGGTTTTTAGGCTGTACTGATCTTTGGGTTTTGCCAAGCTGCTAGTTAGTTTCCTCTACCTTACCTGTCAACATCTGCTGTTCTATTTCTAATTACTTTTTCATTAAAAGCTAGTTAGTTAATAAATGTGCTGTAATCAATGAAATTTAAGATAAAAAGTTCTCAACGACCTCCTTAATTAATCTAATTATGATGTCCCATGAATCATGCGCCTGTAGGATGATAACCTAGACTCTTCATGTATTTTCTGCATTCACCGTGCACTTCTCATGGAGTCTCTGCCTATCAGCACCAACTACTGGTTAAATTAATAATCAGGGCATTCAAAGAATATTACTGCATTATTTAATATGTTCAGGCAAGCTGTCATGATCCATAATTATTGGGGACGTTCACCAGATGAATCATGTTGCTGCTTGAAATGTTATCCTCTACACAAATAAATAATGTATGAACAAGCATGCATTTCTTTTTAACACCGACAGTTTAAAGCAGAACAAAGAAAGGAAACCGTGTCATAGCACAATACCATAGCTCCAGCCATGGTACAGTGCGAACAAAGGATTTATAGAGGGACTGCAGCATCTTCCAGTTATTATAAAGCTTTAACTAACAAGAGAGCCTTATTATAAGGTTACTTTGGGCTCATCTAAACACAGTTTGTCTAACCAAACAAGCTCGATGTGGTATTTGGGGTGTCAAAGCAAGCTTTACCCCTTTATTCCAGATTTAGAAATCCAGGTGCCAAACATTTTTCATAGCTTCAGACCCTTTCTGTTATTCATGGCATTATTCTATCCTGAATCGCCCATCTCAGAAGACACCCTCAGACAAATGATTAATGTGAATACTATATTTCAATTTACAATAGCAAATAGAAGAAACCTTAATATAAGTTCCCATGATCATAGGACAATCCAAGTAATTGGACCACCAAATCTTTTGATGATATGGAAACAAAAAGTTTTTTGCATATAAATTAGGGGAACAAAGAAGAAAACTAAACACAGAAAATGGAGAGCGCCTGGAATTTACTTGCCGGGTAGGGTCTTTTCTCCGCTGAAACAGAGAAAATTGAGAGTTGATACCAAACAACAACAACCGGGGCCCCCGGCATGGCCAGTCTTTGGTAACATCTTTGACCTCGGAGCCATTCCACACCAGACATTGTACAAGCTCAAAGAAAAGTATGGTCCTGTAATTTGGCTAAAACTTGGATACACAAACACCTTGGTGATACAGTCTGCCGAGACTGCTGCAGGATTATTCAAGAATCATGACCTTGCTTTCAGCGATCGCAAAGTCCTTCTTGTGTTTACAGCTCATAATTACTACCAAGGATCACTGGCACTAGGTTGGTATGGCCCAAACTGGCGCATGCTCCAGCGTCTCTGCTCAACAAAGCCCATGATAAATTGATAACCAAGCAAATCGATCAGACAGCTGTCCTCCGACAGAAATGCATTGATGACATGATAAGGTATATTGAAGAGGATGTTGCAGAAGCACAAGCACAGGGAGAGTCGGGGGAAATCAAGGGCGCCCACTACCTCTTCCTTATGACCTTCAATCTAATTGGCAATCTTGTGCTGTCACGGGATCTTGTGAACCCTCGGTCAAAAGATGGCCATAAATTCTATGATGCCATGAACAATGTCATGAAGCGGGCTGGGACACGAAATGTGGCAGAATTCTTAACATTTTTGAAATGGCTGGATCCTCAGGGGATCATGAGGAACATGGTGCAGGACATGAGACAAACCATGAGGATAGTGGAGAAATTTGTGAAGGAGAGGACAGAGGAGTGGAAGTCAGGGAGAAAAAAGACAAACGACTTCCTAGATGCACTATTGGAGCATGAAGGTGACGAAAAAGATGGGCCTGACGTGATCTCAGATCAAAATAGACTAATTATCATACTGGTAAACACGATGCCTTAAATGCAGATTACACATATCAAACCAAAATTTTCATCAAGCTTCTGTGAAGTATGTATCATAAACATTTGTTAACTACATTTAATTCAAAGTTCTTACTCAATGGTGCAGGAAATGTCTTTTGGTGGATCAGAAACTACAAGCACCGCGATGGAATGGGCCATGACAGAGCTATTGCGCAACCCTATGGTGATGGGATGAGCTACAGAAGAGCTTCATCAAGTTGTTGGACCCAAATGAAAGGTTGAGGAAAGCGACATAGATCAACTTCCATATTTGCAGCCAGTGGTTAAGGAAACACTAAGGTTACATCCAGTCATTCCTTTGCTGCTTCCACAAAATACTTTAGAAGATACAAACTTCATGGGGCACCTAATACCCAAAGATACACAAGTTTTTGCGAAAGCATAGGGTATTGGGAGAGACCCAGATTCTTGGGAGGATCCCATGTCTTTCAAGCCTGAGAGATTTCTAGGATCAAACATTGAGTACAGGGGACAGAATTTTGAGTTTATTCCATTTGGATCTGGGAGATGAATTTGTGTGGGCATGTTATTAGCTCATAGGGTAGTTCTCCTTGGTCTAGCCTCTCTGCTGCACTGTTTTGACTGGGAGCTTGGCAGCAATTATGCTCCAGGGACCATAGACGTGAATGAGAGGATGGGACTAACAGTGCAAAAGCTCATACCCTTAAAAGCTAAACCAAAGCAGATAGGGAGAATGATAAATGTCAAATGAGTTTCTGCAAGTTGGGTAACGAGGTCATTTGCATGTGGAATGCGTGTTTTGAATAAATGTCTTCAGCAATAATATCAATAAGAAACAGATGCGGGGATTATATGACAGCTAAGGAGTTTTCTCTACTGACTGTTTTTAATTACTTGCTGCTGCTCATGTTCTCCATAACTAGTGTTCCTGCCAAAAAAAAAAATTAGCATCCTAAATCTATAGCATTGGGAAGGACAAACTGGTCATCAAGATGACCACTTAATCTGTATCCAGCATCTGGCAAAAATTTTAGCACCTGTATTTTATTTCATACTATTCAGCACAGCAGTACGTGAATTGTTCCATTCTTGAACAATGTAATCTAATTTCAGCACTTGCTATAAATTTAAGTAGACTGCTGACACCCTATCTTGCTAATCACATTTCAGGAACACAAATTTCTAATATCATAGACAGATTGAATACATTATTTCTTGCCCTACAGATGGGGGTGTTGATGGAGAAAGTATCGCTGGAGAGAAGGGGAAAAAAAAGACTTCCTATACTTGATCTAAAAATCAAGATTTGGTAGAGTATGCAGACACTTTAGCCTCAAAGATAACTGACTATCTAACATACAGTATGGTCAAATTTCAGGCATTGCTGAAAGAGTGGTAAAATTGCATTTCTCTACATTCTAGACATTCTCATGTTACAATATAGGTTATGCATACATCCAAAAATGAATGAATTTGAAAACCCAGATGCGGAGAGTAGATCAACGTGCTTAGACACAAGAGCATTGATTGATTGATCAAAATGGTACCTTAACAATGTGAGGATGCAGCATTAAGAAGTTGCTTTCTGGGAGTATGGTCTGGTAGCCCAATCCAAATCATTTCATGAACCTGGTCACCTCATCATTTGAGACCTATGAGAACCTGTTCAATCCTGTGCCATATAATATGCATGATGATCCCTTTTTGGCTCATAAAAGGAACTAGCTCTGCAGCCCGGAATCTCTGGCAAGGCTTTTTCATCATGTTCTCCGTGCCAGATGTAGTTCAGACCAACAAGAAGTTCTGTTATTGCAGCCTCAGTCTTTGCTTGATCCGCAAAATGGAGGGTCTGAAACAGGAGTACATTTGTGCTGGAAACCTCATGTGCCCTCTCAAAGTTTTGCTTGGACTGCCATCTTATCATGTTATGAGCCAGTGGAGACAGCCATTCCAATATCTGTGACAAAGCCAGGTTCCACTCTGCTGCAAGTGAAGCATCATATACAAATGGAGCAAGAGATTTGGCATGTGCCTTGAGCCTAGCCTTCAGAGCAGATCTTATAGTTGTGGGTAACATGCCATACAGGTCATCTCTTGTTTCAAAGTCAATCATATGAGTCGATGAAGCTACCTTATCAATTAATATGATCAAATTTGCATAATGGAGAGCTAAAGCAGCAGCACCAAGAGTGGATGAGGGGGCTTTCAACAACCCCTGCTTTGAATTGAATAGAGCTAATTTAGAATAAAATCGGTTGCTGCGTGAAAGAGATTCCATATTTGATTTTTCCATTAGATCAACTTTTTTCATATAGTCACTTGTGAGCCTCAAAGAACCACCAACAACAGAATTGCAGGTCAGCAAAATAGGAGAATCACTTCCACTCATCATGCATTCCTTAAAAGAACCAACATGAGACAATCCTTTTGTTTTCAAGCGAGACTGCTTTCCATGTAGGCTGGATGACTGATGATGAGGTTGAAGCTGTTGCTTGCTTATTTTATACTTCTCAGCAGCCAGTCCTGAAGTCGAACCTGATGTTCCTGTAGGTACTGAAGAGAACCCATGTAGAATATCCTCTGAAGGAAGTATAGAAGATTGCATTAGAACAGAAAAGGAACGGGTCTGAGGAAGACAATCAGGATTCCTCTGTTTGCAATTGCTGTTTCCCTGAGCAGATGGTAGTTGATTGATCTCAAAAACATGCTTGATTCTCTCAAGTATAGTTAAAAGTGATCTTGCCAAAAGACGGACAACATAATCATAGGTTCTAATCCATGGTGACATCTCCCGCAGATTTCTAACTTCCTGTCGCTGCCACATTACTTTCTTCTGAAATTGGAGCAATTTCACACGATCTAAGTCAGCATTGGCCCGCAGTCTCCTAAGAGTTTGTTCAAGTTCTGCAAGAACTTCCAGCTCCTGAGACAATTGCATTGTAACTGCAACAAATTTCTCCATTTTTTTAACTTTCCTCTCCATCTTCTTTAATCTATATTGCCACCCAAACCACTCAAGATTATTCCCAACCGGGTCATTAACAAAACGTTCAAATAGGAGGAAAGGAGGGTCTTTGCACTTCCTCCCAAGCCGAGCCACAGATCTTGCAATTAGCCTGAAATTCTCCAGTATCTCATTTAGTGCAAGATCCATCAGGCAATCATGATCCTCAGCTACAAGCCTTTTAACTCCAACTGAGTTGACAATCTCTTCCCTCAACCTATGGATCTCTCTATCACTCAAATAGTTCCATAAATTAACGACCTTGGACATCAAGCCTGCAACTTCATATGCCAATACTCCAATTGCTTCCTTATCAGTCTCTGCAGAGACTTTTCGTGAATTCCACCTCCAATTAATAAACCACGAGTCAGCTACCATCGCCTGTCCCATCAAATAACATATGTTACAGACAAAATCTCAAAAACAAACTTCAGGGGGTCTACTGATCCCCGTATAACAGGTAGAAGCACATAAACCCGAGACTGATTCGACTACTAAAATCTGCAAGAACTCAACGATATGACAAAGTTTTGTTTCTCAAGAAACTAGTAGAAAGACCAAACCTTAAAGTACAAGATGACTTAAAACTGAGCTATAAGAGAGTTCAGCATCACTAGAAATCAAACATTAAAATCGGCAGCATGTCCCACCTAAACTCAGACTTCAAACAGGCAGACGATTAACTCTAGTACACCACATAAAATATTGGAATTGCCATATCTTCAAAATAACAGAAAGGAAAAGAATATAACAGTAACCATAAGAGAGGAAGTACAGCAAAATTTTGAATCTTGAGTCTATTAATTGATCAGGGTCTCCAAAATAGAAAACAAAATCCATCATTAGAAAACTAATTACTTACTTGGTTTAGTCAAAATAGTTGAGCAATTACTTTCAATAAATCATAAAAATTATTTTCATTTTTAGAATTTAAAAGATTGAGTTTCTTTCACATTTCAGCAACCAAACACAAAAGTTGTATAATTGAAGTCAAAATCTCTTCCACCGACCATATCACATACTTTCATTAAATCACAGTAACTGTTTTAATTGTAATTTTCAATTTACAAACCACATGACTTCCTATAATAAAAGAGAGGGGGGGGGGGGGCGCGGAGGAAAACAGCCTGAGATCTCAAGCTTAAAAATCATCAAAATGAAGAAATGTAAAGAACCCAAAATCCGCCTGAGATCTCAAGCTTAAAAATCATCAAAATGAAGAAATGTAAAGAACCCAAAATCCGAAATTACACAAAGAATCACCAAGCCATCTTGTCAAACTACAGCACAAAAGAACAAGCAAGCATACACTCACCAAAGCAATAATGCTAGGTAGTACCACAAAGGAAGAGCAGGGTGAACAGTGAGGTGGGAGTTTAAAAAAGTAGAAAGCGTGATTAAACCGTACGCCACACCACCATCATATATAGCAATAGCTAAAGCAGAGAGCCAGAAAAAAATGGGTAAACAAACGAAATTCGGTCAATCCGAGGTAGAATAAGAAAAGACGACCATTGATATTTTGTTTTCAGGTTTATGCCTGAGGACTTCTAAGGATTCGCAGTTAGTATATATATATATTCTTTGTTTCTTTTCCGCCCACTACCACCCTCAATAAATTCCTCTGCAACAATTTTAAATAATTTCAACATCAGTATATTTAGAAAATATTTTTAAAAAATAAATATTTAAAAGTGAGTTTCAACATATTTTTTATTAAAATTTAAGTTTTTATTAAAATTTAGAAGTTGAGGTGCAGCTGTGTTTTATTATTTTTTTATTTAAAATTATTTTTTATATTTTTATATTGTTTTGTTGTATTTATTTTAGAAATATTTTTTAAAATAAAAAAATATTATTTTAATAAAAAATATTTTAAAAAATAACAATATCCGACTCCCAGGTCATCAAATTAGTTTAGGTTTCGGGGGAATCCGTAAGGCATATGCACTTTAATTGTACAACTATTCAACACACAATTAGAATATTAAATTAAATAAATACAAATGTGGGAAACAAGATCTTGTCTTCACTTGATATAATCTATGGACTCTCATTCCGCGAAATAAATCTGAAATCCTTTCACATTTTCATGCACGCGCACATAGATTTTAACAATATCATATTACAATTACATTTTGATTGCTCATATGTGGGAAACAAGGTTTTTTTTAAGAGATAAGTTCAATGAAGGTGATTTAAACCTTTAATGATGTTGGAAAAAAGAGATAAAGACTTGGAAAAAAAATTATTTAATTTGATTTTGAGTTTTACAGGCTGATTATAACATGTTTGGTTGTTAAGAATGGGATTTTAGAGTTTTTATTTCATGTTTTTAAGGGAAAACATGTTGAAATTTAGGATTTTGAAATCCAAAAACTCAAACCTTGATTTCTCAGTCACCTTCAATGACCGCAACTATTATAGTAAACGACGAGTCATTTAGTGCCTTAAAAAAAATACAAGGCAAGCTTAGACTTCAAGGCCCAAGCATGCTTGGCCTTTTTTAAAAAGTACAAGCATGCGAGTATAGTTTAGAAGGCCTAACCCCACTTGAGATTTATTTTTGAAGGCTAGGCATGAGAACTTGATCTTGCAAGATAGGCATGGTGGTTTTATCATGTAAAATGCATTATGCTTCCTCTTATATTTCATTGTGGATCAAAAATGTTTTTTTTTTTATTATTATTATTATTTTCATCATCGAAGTTCTGTTCTTTTAGAATGCATCCTTTGTAGCTAAGTTAATGCATATTTTCTTATAATTTGTTATAGAAAGACACAATTGAGAGAAAGATGATCAAAAGTGTAAAACACATAAACTTACATGACTATTATGAACCTTGTATGAAAAGCTTGTTTTGGTCCACGTCCTTTTCTCTCTCTTTTTTGACACAATCCTTTTATTTTTTAAAATTCTATTTTAGTCCAAAACTTTATTTTTTTTATTTTTCAAAACCTAATTTGAGAGAGAAAAGAGAAATTTGTCAAAAAACAATGAAAAAGAGAGAGAAAAAACATTGGTTGACCACATTTTAGCTATAAAAAATATCTTTCTTGGTGTTAGCAGATTCTATTTGACAAGAGAAGTTTTGTTAAGATTTGTTTGCCCTTATTCTTGTTAGAAAAACAAGATCGAGGTTGGGAGATGCATTTTTTCTTCGTTTTGATTTTGTATATATAAACAAGTTTTGGGGTATTTTGAGTTGATTTGTTTGTTTATTAACATCATAAGGATATTTATTAGGTGATTTTAGATGAAAATATGCTCAAAATTGTTTTTTAAGCCAAAAAACACATGTCCAATTTTACCTTTGATTGTTTTTTTTTTATTTGTAAAAAAATTAATTAGAATAGATTAATTTAATGTATATGTGGGATGAGAGATCCAATAGGTATACAACTTTAATTAAGATTGCATAAAATGAATAAATCAAACAATATTTTGTGATTTCTTAATTAGAATATCATTTAATCTTCACTTGATTTATGAATAAGGTTGCAACATTTTTTTTTCCTGATATTAGTAGGTGTTTTTTTTATGCAACCCTTTATGATATTTTTTTTTCTTTGTTTTTATTCAATTTCTTCTCAATACATATTTATTTTTATTATCATTTGATTAAATAAAAAAATTAAATTCAAGAAATAAAGTTATTGAAGACAACCGGGTTCATAGCCTGTGTTTCAAGATCAGATATCTTAATTTATATCTATCTTTTCAACTTTATAATATAATATTTAATAAAATAAATGTTGCTTAATTTTTTCTTAGTTCTCAAATAATATTATAATATTTTCCCGTGTTATGCGTTATTTTTGTGCAACCTTACAAAATCAAGTGCAAAGAAAAAAACAAAACTGTATGTTACAAAGATAAATACTTCTACTGGATTATGATTCCCCACCTACCATGCATATCCATAAATTCTGCAGATGTGAAAACTTAAACAGAGAATCTTTTCTTTTCTTGAAACTAATACATTGATGATTTCTAATTTGATACAATCGTTAGAACAAGAGTTCATAATCCTTACCTGGACATATACATATGTAAGAAAAGGAACAATGGTGAAATCAAATTCATATAATGATGTACCACAAGAGTAGAAATCAAAAAATTACATCACATAACCATTTAGGTGGTGATCTAATGGCAAGAACTTGGGATTAAAAGGTTTACTTTCTCTGTGATCTCAGGTTCGAGCCCTGTGGTTGCTTATATGATGGCCACTGGAGACTTACATGGTCGTTAACTTCAGGAGTCGTGGGATTAGTCGAGGTACGCGCAAGCTGGCCCGGACACCCATGTTAAACCAAAAAAAAATCACATCACACCTGTTACTGCAGAGTTGATTTTTTTGTTTTGACAATTGAAGAATGAACGAAACTTTTCTTTACCGTTTTCTCCTGTAAAGCAAGCCTTGTCGAATAAAAGTCAGATTGCACTTTGATTCTTGCAGTACCCACCTCTCAAACTTGCTCTCTCTTCTCACTTTGAGTCTTCCTTTGCTCTATCTCCCCTCCTTTCTATCGACTAGTCTGTTGTCTTGCCTCCTGTCTTACCTCCTCCTTCCTCTGTAAAGCAGGCCTATTTCCTCTTTTACGTTTCCCCCCTGTGTTCTTTTCCTTTGTGTCTTCCCCACCTTTTTTTAAATCGTTCTCTCCTCTTGTTTCTTTCCTTTCTCCCCTGTCTCAATGCCTCCCTTCCTTTTCTTCTTTTTCTCCCCCCTTTTCCCCCTTTTCTTCTAGCTGCCTCCCTCCACTATTTATAGGAGGGAATTTCATCTAAAATCTTCCTCCATCGTGACTGTCAATCTTTTATGATTGCAGTCCTTGGAGAGGATTTCATCTTGAAATAATGGCCGTTGATCTTTCATGATCTCAAGTCTTTGAAGAGTAGATGAATCTAGACTTAAAAATAGACTAAATGATGGCCACCATCCTCTTTTGATGGATCTTCCCTCTTTCTTTTTTTTGCAAATTGAATTGATAGTTTATTTTTTTAATCTAGATATAGGAGTCTCATTATGTTGAGGAGAAGTTTCAATGCATGTTTGATTTGTCATAATATATTTAAATTCTGTTGATTTAAGAGCAATTATGGCTTTAAGAACCAAATTGGATTATGAAATAAATATAGGGAATTGAAGTTAACAGCTAGAGTAAAAGAGGCTGGTGCACGCGATAGAAAATGAGGGAGGTCTAAAGTGGGCGGTCTTCTCTGGTGATGAAACCTGTATGGAGGCGTGGTTGCGGTTGTTTTTTAAAGTATTTTTTATATTGAAGTGTATTAAAATAATATTTTTTTTATTTTTAAATTTTTTTTAAGATCAGCGTATCAAAATGATTCAAAACATATAAAAAAATTAATTTTTTACCAAAAAATAATTTAATTTTCATGGAATGCGGTTTGCACCACATTCTTAAATAGACACCAAGCCATTTGCGGTAGAGATGGATGCATCATGATGTTATCTTTCATACCAGGTGGTACGTGTAAGTTGATTCACAATGGTGGTTGTTGAAACCTTTTCATTCTTCTCTCTCTCTTTTCCCTTTTTTTTTCTTTGAAATTCATGTTAGCCATTCTAAATTTTAAAGTTATCCCCTTACTTTATTATCATTTTAAATTCAGTCCTCATTCATTTGATTGCTAAATTTTTGCTTATGGTCCTTTTTCATATTTTTTTCAATTTCATCATTCAATTAAAAAACTACAGGTTGTCCTCTTCTATTTATTTTGTTAATTTAGTCCTGATTTTTTAATTGCTATTTTTTTTATTCTTTTGTGAAATTAATTTTTTTTTCAATTTCATCCTTCATTCTAAAAATTTAAAATGTCCTCTTATTTATTTAAATTTCTAATTTGGTCCTCATTCATTTGATTGTTGATTTTTGTTTTAGGTCCTTTTCTAAATTTGAATTTTTTTCCAATCTTATCCTTCAACATAGGGTTGATTAGGAATTGGACTCCATGTTTTTTTCTCAATGGGGTGATCTCGATTTCGTGATCCAAGTTGCAGGTTTAAAAACTTAACTCGAGTTAACATCGTTGTTTTTTTAGGGTTTATGTTTTTTACATTGATTTTCTTTTTCAATTTTATCATTCCATGTTGTTGTTTTTTTTTTAAAGTAGGCTTCATGATTTTCTTTGATTTACATTCTATTCAGTTATTCCAATCTCATCACCTGAATAATGAGTTTGACGAGTTATCCCAGGTTTACTCGAGTTTTTTTGTAGTCATTTTTTTTAATTCTTTTTGTTTTGTCCTTCAACACTGAGTTAATTTATAATTGAGCTTTGTAATTTTCCATGATCTGTCTTCTATTGGGTTATCTCATTCTCATGATCCAGGTCAAGAGGTTTGGCAGGCTTACCTGGTTTGTTGGTGTTTTTTTTTTGTCATTATTTGATTGATTTTTTTTATTTCGCTCTTCTAAATTAGATTTATTGGGAATTGAGCTTCATCATTTATTTTTGTTTGCTTTCTCTTGGTTTATCCCGGTCTAATGAATCGAGTTGCAAATTTGTCATGTTTGCTTAGGTTGACTCAAGTTATTTTTTTTTATTTTATTCTTCCACATTGGATTAGTTTAGAATTTTGCTTTGTTGATTTATTCCTTCTCAATGGCCTTTTTTTTCATATTCTCATGAATTTTTTTTATTCAATCCATTTACTGTAGTTGCATATTTTTTTTATCATCTAATTAAATAATATCAACTTATTTGACTCCATCAGATTTATGACTCGTGTTACGGATTTTTTTAATACGCTTGCTTCACACAAACATCTTTTTTTACACCTTTTTTTTTTCTTGTTCCAACCACAACATAGTATGAGGTCACGGATCTAGTCTTTCACTATATCAGTAAATGGTCATAATTAGATACCCTGTTACTTATAATCTAAAATGTGCGGGGTGAACATTGTGTAGCTGCACTGTTCACCCCCTCATGTTTTACCGTAGATGACATTGTTCACTTTTTTTTTTTAGATTTGCTATAAATTTAAGGGTGAAAAAAATATTAAACCCGGTTGAGTTCACGATTCAAGTTTACCCTAAATAAACTAAAGTGTGTGGGGTGAACATTGTGTAGATGCACCATTCATCCCTTCACGTTTTACTGTGGACGACATTGATAATTTTTTTTATAAGATTTTGCTATAAATTTAAGCGGAAAATATGTAAGGTGAACACTATATAGTCACACTATTCACCCCCTCATATTTTACCGTGGAGGCGTGGATGATATTATTTACTTTTTTATATTTGCTTTAAATTTAAGGGGAAAAATATTAAACTCGGTTGAGTTCATGGTCTGGGTTCACTCTACAAGTTTTATTGTGGACGACACTACTCACTTTTTTTTATTTAAGAAAAAATACTTTCTATTTTTTATTTCTATTTTTTAAAATTAATCTTAATCTTATTTATATTTATATTTATATTTATATTTATATTTATATTTATATCTATATCTATTTTCTCTTTTATGTTATTTAGAAAGTCTATTTGAAATGATGATTATTTTTTAATTATGCATTTAATTTTTAAGGAATTTATTTTGATTAATCTATATTATTTTTTAATCTTTTGTATAGATAAACTTTATTTTTGAAAATAAAAAAAAATATTTTCAAATAATATTTCTAATATGTACACATTATTAACCACTGGGATTGGAGAGCATGTATAAAATATGGTTCTTATGAGTGGTTTAACTAGCATTTTTTTTTTTAATTTTATTCAATTAATTTAATGTGTGTCTATTTTTATTATCGTTTGATTTAATAAAAAATTATTTTAATTAAAAAATTTAGCAAACACAACCGTGTAAATGTCACGTCGACTTGAGAAATTAAATATCTTGATCTATATTTGTCTCTTGATTTTTTCAATTTTTATTTTTAATCATCGTTTATAGTTTTTTTCACTTATTAACATACGTAGTTATCAATTTATTTAATTACATGTATGTATAAATTTCTTGATTTTACTTAAAAAAATTTAAAATACAAAAATATATTAAAAAAACCTATATATAAATTATTTTATTAAAAAAAAACTATCTAACCTGTGGTGAAAGGCAGGTCAAATATTTGGTTATCAAAGAGAAATAAAGAGTTTTGCATAAGGTGGAAAACAGCAACACACTGGAAAACTCTGTTGTTCGAAGTATATATATATACGTTTGTTTGGCTGTACGTAATGATAATTGAACATGCAGTTTCTTTTGCCCGGAGAGGAAGTCGCAACTTTTTATTAGACGTTGTCATTTATATTCATAATTAATTAGTCATCCATGCTTATATATATACACACAATTTCTTTCTTTTTTTTTCTTTCTATTTCATGGTTTAATTACCTATACTTAATTGGAATGTAAAATATATATTTCATGGTGAATTCAGGTTTCTATATATCTAGTTGTCAATCGGTCAGTGGCTAAATAGATATAGAGTAGATCTGATCCAAAGAATTTAACAAATTGCTGCTATACAGCAGCAGGAGGAGGAGTACATGGAATTATGTATCATCCATCACCAAGTCAATGCTCCGACGTCCATCAAACTTGCTCAGTCCACATGTTCCTCAGCTTCAGCTGTCATGGGATCAAGTTTTTCTTTCTTCCCTAATTTCTTTCTTTCCTTTCTTTCTGTGCACGCATGCATGCACTCCAATTAACTTGCATTCTTGCTCGAGCGCAAGCACTTCCACCTAATATGATAGAGATTATTGATATAATTTTCAGTGAGATATTCTTGACTTTTCATGAGTTATATGATCTTAGCGAAACATGAGAATGAGAATTATCTATGGTAGGATGCTTCGAATAATAAGAATGGTAATGAAGAATCAAAGAGATCTTGTTAGAAATGGAAGGAGAGAAGGAAGGAAGACGACTCTTCTATATCACGTTACTCTCAAATGATAGAGATTAATATAAACGTGGATTTAGACTTATAATACTTTAAATACAAATATTTATACTAGTCTAAAAGATAAATACTCTTTAATATTTATACATTAATCTAGTAGGTACTTAGAAGAACCGAAAAAACACTTTGAATGAAAACTTTCAAGTTAATTCAAATACTCCCTTTTAATTTTGAAACTCTCATGATTTTTTAAATTTAAAATGCGATGCAGGAACATCTTATGATAACTTTTAATATCTTTTTTTATTTATTTTTTGACTGTCACATTGCATTCATAATTTTCTAGAACTTTTATTTTCGTCTTGGAAAGATCTCTTTTACATCTTTGTCTTGAGCACTCCTTTCATCGTGGCTAGATAATAACTTCTCATTGCCATTTCTTCAATTTATTTTTCTTTAATTATTGTTTTTGTCTGAACATGGCTGCTCCTAGCTAGCCATATTAATTTCTCCTCTTGTAGAACATCTCTTATGAGCTTTTGTGTTCTATATTTATAGGGAGACATCTAATATATTTAATTTTTATTCATTCATGTCTTACTTATCGAAAGGCTATCACAATCTTTTATATAGAAAAAAAAAACTTGAAAATCCTAATAATACTAAATAATAGAAAAAACTATTCTTTTAATACACACACACCCACACACAAAAACCATAATAATATAAATAAATTAAGAAAAATATTTATTTCTTAAGAAAAAAAACTTTTGCATCATATATCAACATAAGGAGTTCATCCATGTTGAGATATTAAAAAATGCATGGTTGAGGCTTACAAATAATATCACTTTAAAAAAATTGATAATTTATTTGTTATATTTGTAGTCAAAATAGGCACCTGTAATTAATAGCTCTTGTAAATAAAGGTTGTAGTGGCCTAAGAAGAGTTTTGCCTACTCATGTTACCCTCGTGAATTGATTGTAACTGAAAATAAAAGACCGAAAAAGGGACAAAAGACAACTTGGTATTACAAAATTTACTAAAATGTTTTGGTAAAACACTATAACAATTAACAATAATTATTTTTGTTTTTGTTTTTGTTTTCACCCTTATTTCTTGTTTTAATTGCATTCTTTTATGCCCGAATTAATTACCAATTTATTAAAGAAAAAAACAATTCAATAAAAGAGACTAAAGTGTAAAACAAATAAAAATCTCATGGCCAAACTCAAATTCTCTAGAAAATATTATGTTTAGTCCACCTAATTTCTTTTTTCATACTCCTTAGCCCATTTTTGAAATTTTAATTTTAGTTTAAAACTTTATTTTCTTAACATTTCAATCCCTGAGTTAGAGAGATGAGAGATAAAGTCATCTAAAACGGTGTAAGAGAGAGAAAGTTGGTGGATGACTACTTTTTGGTGACGAAACTTGTTATTCTTGGTGTCAACGAGCTCCATTTGACGAGGAGATTTCAATGGTGGTGGTTTTCCTATAAACATGCTTGAAAAAGTAGATTGAGTTTCGTTTATATTTTTTATTTGGTTGATTTTTATTTTTTTGAGTGATTTTAAGGTGTTTTGGTTGTTAAGTGGTTTATTGAGGTTTTTATAGTATTTTGAGATTCTTTTAGGTGAAAATGATTTGAAAAATAGATTTTTAATCTTATTTTTCCAACGACCACAGTGGTGCACATATTCTAATAAGTAGCCTATTTGGTGACATATCAGTTGTAATGGAAAGCGACCTATAAGGCCAAAATAAAAAGAATGCGGGTGTGGACCTTGGATTTTTCATTAAGACCATGTGTGTGGACCTAGCCCATCAGCACTTGACCTTTTTTTTTTATCCCTTATCATTAATTATTTTTATTGGATTAGCTTTGTTTTTTAAATAATAAAATTATGTAATTGTCAGGTTTCTCTCATTCCAGAGCCGACCAGTAGATTCTTATAGCGCCACCTTTTGTTATAGAATTAAATATTGTAATTTGAAGATGTTAAATTGATATGTATCGTAATTTTGGGTATTTCATTTTGGATTCGTAATCATGTTTTAAAAATTATGCACATTAATATTTTGTAATCCTTTTTAAATTTAGTGTATCAATATTGAATTTTATATTATTTAAGATAAGATAATTTGAATGTCCATTAACCATTTAATGAAGTATGCTATATAAAATTATGTGTAAATTATTTCTATTCAAATTTCATGAAAATTGGATGTATGCTATCTTTGAGTTGTGTTGATGAGAGAAAAGTCCAAGATGATTGGACTTTGACTATAGTATTGACTTATGATATAAATGAAATTGCCGATTACTTGGTACGCTCCTAGTATAGAAAAAACTATGTCGAAATTTCAATAGGGTACATGTAAAAAAAACAATCTTTGAGTTGTGCTGATGAGAGAAAAGTCCAAGATGATTGGACTTTGACTATAGTATTGAATTATGATATAAAAGAAATTGCCGATTACTTGGTACACTCCTAGTATAGAAAAAACTATGTCGAAATTTCGGTAGGGTACATGAAAAAAAAAATCACCATTGGGTTTTTGCATTACTTAAAGGTCATTGTCGTAGAAAATTAGTTTTTAAAAGTTAGGGATGTTACACCATTAAATTTAAATTTAAAAAATAAAAACTAAAAGGTCTCAGGATACACTATAGTCTATGAGGATATTCATTGTGGTTTCATACAATATTTTCTTCTTTTTTTTGTCATTTTATTTTTCTTCGGTTACTTGTTTTTTTAACATGATTCTTTCACCTGTAATTTATCTAGAATTGAACTTGATAGTTTGTTTTGGTTAACTTCATAATCTTTTCTCTCAATGTTAAAAAAAGGTTCTAACATTAAATTAATGCTTGATTTGAAAAAATCAAATTCAATTTTATTGATTTGACATAATTAAAACTCTAGGGATTAAAATAGATGCTAAAACAAAATCCTAGCCTCTTTTTTCTTTTCTTTTTTTTTCTATTGTAGCTTAGGCACTTTTTTTCCCTATAATTTTTATTTTTTATTTTTACTCCTTGTTTTATAAAATATTTATATTTTAGTCTAAAAATTTACTTTATTTATATTTTAGTCCCTGAAATAGAGAAATGAGAGAGGAAATCGCTAGGAAAAAAAAAGAAAAAAAGGAGATAAAGTAATTGTTAGCCATGTTCTAACGACCACAAAAAATCATTCGTTGTGTCATGAGTTTCATTTCAAAACAAGAGTTCATTGATGTGTTTATTTATTTATTTTATCCTCATCATGTTAAAAAAATAAATTAGTTTATCGAGATTTTAAAGTTGTGTTTTCAGTGTTTTTGAATTAAAATAGATTAGAAATGATTTTTTTTGTTTGAAAAACCTAGTCTAGTCAAAATCTAAGAATATAAATGATATATCATCTAACAAAGTAAAAGACTTTAAAAAAATAAAAAAAAATGAGGGGGATGACACGTTTTTAGTCCCTTAACATAAAAAAAGAAAAAAAAGAAAAAAAGAAGTCTGACTTCCTTTTTTTATAGGTAAGTATGCCGGCCCACAAGTGTTTTTTTTTTTATTCACAAGTGCTTTTGTGTGCATTTCTTCGTAATATTTTTTTCTTTTTAATTTTTTATTTGATCACATTCCTACGCATACCTACTATTTTTCTTTGGAGCTCGAGTAAATTAACTATGGATTGTGATACCAATTTTTTGTTTCTTTAAATAAATATAATATTTTTCGAAACAACTTAACTAAAAAGTTGAGACGTCCAAATGGAATGATTACGAAGTATAACTGAATTTGGAAAATAATAATTAAATGATAGCTGGATCCAATTATAGGCCGATACAATGAAAATGTGGATTCGTACATTTACGCCCCAAGTCAAAATAAAACTGATTAAAATAATAAAAAGTCTACACGAAACGCCGCATTGATCATCATGAATACGGTTGGGCCACCCACTGGCTACGGTGGAGCAGATCCTTTTATTATATGTCCTGCTGCGAGTTTCTCCACGTGGTATATATTGTTTATGTTTTAATTTAAATGATTTTTTTATTTCTAATCCTGTATGTAGACTTTAACGCACGCGGGACGTCGGCGGCTGCATCCAGAATTATTGTTTTTTACACTGAAAAAAAAAATTGAGAAATCTTTTTAGTGGTTAATAGATCGTTCTTCTTGTTTATATTTAATCAAATTAAATAAAATGTCATAAAATAAAAATTTTATATTTATATTTAATTAATTAATTTACTTTAAAAAATATCTTTAAAAAAAATCTAATAAAAAACAATAAATAAAAAAATCTGAAATAACACGGGTCATTTTCAAAATCAGTGAAAAATCTTACATGAAGCAAATAAAAACAATAATAAAACCTGATCTTCAATTAAATAAATGCTAAATGATAAAATTAAAAAATATGAGATAACAAAATATCATAAAGTGAGCATTTCATGTTTATTTGTAATCAGTTAAATTAAATTATATATCCTTAAAAAAAATCTAAATTTAACAATGAATAATAAATAAATAAAACCCAAGATAAAACCCAAGCTTAAGAAAAATCAATTTTTAAATGCATTTAAGTTATTTTACTTTTCATAAAATTGAAAATACAAATACATCCCTAAGCATTATCTTTAAAATTTTTGATTTTAAAAATATTTTAGTCATTTTATTTACATTGTAAATGCAAAAACACTAATCTATTTTCAATCAATATGAAAATGACCATTCAACCCTAGTGAGAAAAACAATATTACCCCACTAACTAGCTATATGATTTGTTAAAAGAAGGGCAAAATCATCTTAACAAGCTATATGATTTCTTATGACAATTTAGTTTTAATATTGTTAAAAGATCTAACACAACTTCAATAATTCAGGAATAAAAAAAATTCAATTAAACATTTTAAAATTATGATAACAAGTGAATACAACAGGGATAGAAAGAATCACCACCAATTTAATGCATTTCCTCTTTCATGAGTCGTATCATTTTCATATTATTTAAGTATTAAAACTAAGGCCCGTGACAAAAGTCCTCACATAATCTTTCCTCTTTTTTTTTTCTCAGTACTTGAGATATTTTTCCATATTTGGAACTCAATTTTTTTTTTTTATTATTCTTTGGTGTTGCAGTTTTTTTGGGATTAAACTTTGTGGTTTACTTTGTCTGCCTTGGCCAGGGGATCATGCCGTGTCAGAAAAAAAAAATGTTGTTCAATTAATGTTTGGTTTTTTGAAATTAAATTAAATTTTATTGATTTAAAATAATTAAAATTATAAATATTAAATTTAAAAAATATAAATATTCAGCACATTTATATTTCCAAAATCAAAGACTAAAATGCATGGGTAGGAAAGGTTCATCCCCTTTATTTTTATCCCTTAATTTGATTTTTTTTCAATATGATCCATTTAATTTTGCTTAATGTAGGATTTGTCTTGGTAGTTTTTTTGGTCACCTTGATACTAAGATCTTGCAATGTCGAGGGAAGGTTTTGATGCTTGAATAATAATCGGTTTTGCAAAAAATAGAATAAAAATTGACCAGCTCAAAACAATTAAGTTTTAAAGGATCAAAATTAAAAATAAAACAAATATAAGTACTAGGATAAACGGGTAAGAAAATTAGGTTGGTGCGGGCTAGCTTGTAAAAAGCTTCCAATATCTTTAAGATGATGCTTAAGACGTCATACGACAACCAAAAAATTCCTTCAATCGTATCATTAGAATAGTCACGACATCTTCTTCTTATTAATGTGGCACATGGGAGCGAGTGTGGGACGATTTGTCACCAACGGTGATTTATTTTTTTCCCCTATTTTATCTATCCTCCACTGAAAACTCGTGCTAGCCATCCAAATCTCAAAGTTGCCCTTTTATTTATTGACATTTCAAACTCGATCCTTATTCTTTTTATTTCTAATTTTTGTTTTTGATCTTTTTATAAAATTTTTATTTATTTTTAATTTTATCCTTGAAGATATGCTATTTTTTTTAATCTGACCCTCATTCTTTTAATTTTTTTTTGTCCTTAAGTTAAACTAATTTTTCTTTTCAATTTCACCTTCAATAAAAAAAAATTAGTGTCCTCTAATTTATTTTTTATTTCAATTTCAATTTTAATTTTTAATCTTTTAATTGATATTTTTTGGGGATCTTTTTATATAATTGATTTTTTTAATTTATGTTTGAAAAGTTAACATGGATTGACATCGTTGTTTTTTTACTTATTTTCTTTTTTGAAATTGATTTTTTTAAGAAAAATTAGGTTTGGTGAAAATATAACATTTTATGAGTAATGTTTTGATGCAGTAGAAATTTTATAATTACAATAACTTTATAATTTTTTTTACAAATTATTGCTGTGATTTTATTTTTATTCTAGATTCATTAATTAAATATTTAATAAATATTAAAAATAAATAAACTTTATTAATAAATTAAACAAGAAAAATACCACGTATAGCCATCTAATCATCTCCATGACATATATACTACCATAAATAAGGTCAATGCTCTTAAGCCGACACTAAACTAGCCCACTATTTGGCGTGAAGAGTTAAATCTTACCGGAGTAATTCTACCATGAAAGTTGCTAGGAAAAAGTTAAGGGCTTGAAAGCTCGTTTTGACAAATAATGACCTCTTTAATGGAGATAAAGATGGTCGTTTGTTGAAATATTTAGCCCCCATGAGGTGTTAAAAGCGATGGCAGAAGTACATCAATCAGGATATTGACGAGTGATTTGATCTTGTTTTGGACCAAAACAAGGAAAGATTGCGTGGATATGGCCTAAAGTGTCTGGTTCAAGGAATGTTGGCACCTAGGACAGATGCGGAGGAGCTCACTGTGAGAAATCTTGCTACTCTGGACAGATGCGGAGGAGCTCACTGTTGATGGGCGACTAGTATGAGAATGAGCAGCCATCGTTAATTGCAGCATCGATATTCTTGATCTATAAAAGATACAAATTTGATCAGGGCAAGAGAAGTGGTCAGAAAACATTTGTGACGACCTGGTTCCAGTCATTGTGCCTGGAGCTGGAAGTATTGATATTTTTATTTCACCGGTTTGAAAGTAGTTTATTTTCGGAAAAGTGATTTTCTTGAAAAATAGATTTTTAAAGAGTGGTTTATTTTTTAATGTGTGATAGTATTATAAAAAATAATATGAAAAATATTTTTTAGTGTTTGGTTATATCATGAAAAATAAGCTGAAAAATAAATTATTAATATTTTTTTCAAGTTTATTAAAATAATAAGAAATAAATTTTACAAATTAAAAAGTTGAATGAGAATAAAATTAGAAAAAAATAATCTAATTTCATAAATTATCTCGAATAAAATAAATAACAATCAAAATAATAAAAATCAAATCTATCGGATAAAAAAGTTGAAAGATGATGAAATTAAAAAAAATATATAATTTCATAAATTATTTCAAATAAATAAATAATTAAAAAAATAAGGACCAAATCTTATAGATAAAAAATTTCAATTAAGAAAATAAGGTATTTTAGGTTGTTAAGTGGTTTATTGAGAAGTTTATAGTATTTTGAGATTCTTTTAGGTGAAAATGATTTGAAAATAGATTTTTAGGCCAAACCCTCTTAGTTTTCCGACAACCACGGTGGTGCACATATTCTAATAAGTAGCCTATTTGGTGACATATCAGTTGTAATGGAAAGCGACCTATGAAGCCAAAATAGAAAGAATGCGGGTGTGGACCTTGGATTTTTCATTAAGACCATGCGTGTGGACCTAGCCCATTAGCACTTGATTTTTTTTTTCCCTTGTCATTAATTATTTTTATTGGATTAGCTTTGTTTTTTAAATAATAAAATTATGTAACTGTCAGTTTTCTCTTATTCCAGAGCCAAACAGTAGATTCTTATAGCACCATCTTTTGTTATAGAATTAAATATTGTAATTTGAAGATGTTAAACTGATATGTACTCTAATTTTGGGTATTTCATTTTGGATTTATAATCATGTTTTAAAAATTAAGCATATTAATATTTTGTAATCCTTTTTATATTTAGTGCATCAATATTGAATTTTATATTATTTAAGATAAGATCCTAAAGATGACCTTATTCTAAATTTTAATGTCTATTAACCATTTAATGAAGTATGTTATATAAAATTATGTGTAAATTATTTCTGTTTAAATTTCATGAAAATTGGATGTATGCTATATTTGAGTTGTGTTTATATTATTTAAGATAAGATCCTAAAGATGACCTTATTCTAAATTTTAATGTCTATTAACCATTTAATGAAGCATATTATATAAAATTATGTGTAAATTATTTATGTTCAAATTTCTTGAAAATTAGATGTATTCTATTTTTGAGTTGTGTTGATGAGAGAAATGTCTAAGATGATTGGACTTTGACTATGATATTGACTTATGATATAAAAGAAATTAACGATTACTTGGTACGCTCCCAGTATAGGAAAAACTATGTCTAAATTTTGATAGGGTACATGCAAAAAAAAAAATCACCATTAGATTTTTGCATTACTTAAAGGTCATTGTTGTAGAAAAATATATTTTAAAAGTTAATGATGTTACACCATTAAATTTAAATTTAAAAAAGAAAAACTAAAAGGTCTCAAGGTTACACTATAGTCTACGAGGATATTCATTGGGGTTTCATACAATATATATTTTTTTTGCAGTTTTATTTTTCTTCGGTTACTTGTTTTTTTAACAAGATTCTTTAACCTGTAATTTATCTAGAATTGAGCTTGATAATTTATTTTGGTTAACTTCATAATCTTTTCTCTCAATATTAAAAAAAAGATTCCAACATTAAATTAATACTTGATTTGAAAATATAAAGTTCAATTTTCTTGATTTGATATAATTAAAACTCTAGGGATTAAAATAGATACTAAAACAAAATCGCAGCCTCTTTTCTTTTCTTTTTTCTATAGTAGCTAAGGCACTTTTTTAAAAAAAACTTTTTTCCCTATGATTTTTATTTTTATATTTTTAGAAGATTTGTTTTTTTAAAAAAATGGAGGATGACACGTTTTTATCCCTTTAACATAAAAAAGAAAAATAAAAAGAGAGAGGCCTGACTTCCTTTCTTACAGGTAAAGTATGCCGGCCCACCCTAGCACATACGTGTAGCTTATTTTGTTCCTTTTTTTTTAGAATTTTAATTTAAGTCTATTAAAATAAATTGATTAAAAATTTATTTGAGATTTTTTTATTAAATACCATTTAATTTTGTACTTTTTTTAACTAACATCATAATCTCTGTTTTTTTTATTATATTCACAAGTGTTTTTTTTTGTGCATTTCTTCATAATGTTTTTTCTTTTTAATTTTCTATTTGATCACATTCCTACGCATACCTATTTTTCTTTGGAGCTCGAGTAAATTAACTATGGAGTTCTATTAATAATACCTTAATATTTATTTATTTTCAATAAAATTTTGATCATACTAGCTTTTCTTTTATATTAAAAAAGATTTTGGTCCGGCGAATTACATTACACTGACTAGTTGAATATTAAATGTTCTTCATGATTTTCTTTATTGAACCTGTTTCTGGTTTCTATGTTAAAAAAAACATTGGTAATTATGTTCCTTACATTTAAAAAGCATTTTTTTATGACACTAATTACAAGAAATTACGAAAATATTTTCCGAAACATTTTTTTTTCAAATAAATGTAATATTTATCTAAACAACTTAACTAAAGAGTTGAGACCATTGAAACCCGGCCCGGCCCGGCGGGTTGACCAGGGACCGGGCGATCCGAGGTTGGAACCGGGCCGGGTTGAAGAAAAAACAGGGAAAGAAAAAATCCGGTGTGATCTGGCTGACCCGGCGGGTTGATCCGGCAAGATCTGATTGCAAACTCATTAACTTTTTTTATTATTTTTTTACTAAAACGATATTATTTTAATTAAAAAAATAATTCAATGACTCGATCAAAATTCTGAATCCAGATCTTGAACCAGATCGGTTCTTAAATTTATAGGAGAGACATCCAAATGGAATGATTATGGAGTATAACTGAATTTGGAAAATAATAATTAAATGATAGCTGGATCCAATTATATGCCGATACAATGAAAATGTGGATTCGTACATTTACGCCCCAAGTCAAAAAAAAAAAAAAATGATCAAAATAATAAAAAGTCTACACGAAACGCTGCATTGATCATCATGAATACGGTGGGGCCACCCAATGGCTACGGTTGAGCACTAGGTTGTTAAATTCGCGATTTTAACACGGCACAGAAAGTCATTCACAAACTTGAATTGTAAAAACGGATCTTAAAATCGTAAAATCGTAAGGAATTTTAAAATACATTAAAAAAAATTCATGCTTTAAATAAAAATTCATACATAACAATTTGTCCAATTAATTCAGTCCTATAATACTGAAATGACATTAAATTCAGTCAAATTCAACAATTTTCAGTCCAATTTTCACCCCATTAATATTCAATATTTTTTCAATCCAATTTTCACCCCAATTCAATCAATTCAGTCCAATTTTCACCGAGTAATATTTTGCACAATTCAGTCATATATAGTATATACTGTGGCATTCAATTCAACAATTTTCACACCCAATCAATTCCATTCAATTCAACATTATACATATACAATTTACTTACGATGTCGCCGGCTGCTGTTGAAGATGATGATGGTAAAAGAGGCAGAAAGCTGAAACCAGAAAGGAGAGTAAAAAGGCCCTCTATTGTCTATGCAAACAACTTTTAGAACAAGGATCAGTGTCATCCTAACCATTTGATTATTTCACCTCACATTGTCTCCTCACTGTCTGATCATCGTGGAGTTTTTTGTTTTTACTCTAATCAATGGGAGCCCGCTGCTCCAAATTCTCTCTCTGCTGGTTCCACTCTCATCTTAAACCTTCAGTCCTTGAATCCTCCGATCTCGGTAAATTCATCAAGCCCCTCTCTTTCTGCCAGTCTCTCTCTGTCTTTTTCTTTCTTTCTTTCTTGGGTGTAAAATGAGGGGTAATAGTTTGCGTAATGGCCGCTTTTGTGGAGGATGGAGAATAGATCGTTGTCGCCGCCTGATTAGGGATTTATTCTGTTGGAATTGGAAAGAGTATTTGTGAATTGTGATTTGTGAAAGAGTTTTTCGCCTTAATTGGAAAGAGCAGAGTGAAGACAGTCACGTGAGTCCGTGACTGTGCAGGAATAATCCAATAGGCATCTGACAGCTGTCCAGGAGGGGGGGATTTTGTTTCAGGGCCTCATTTTGTCAAAATCGCAAAATCGGTCCTGAAATCGCGATTTTGCGCGATTTCATCCCATTTTTGCGATTTCACTCGATTTCAACCCGATTTTACCCATTTTTTATTTTTTCAAGCGATTCAACCAGTAATGCATGTTTTGACTCATAAAATCGTACGATTTTACGAGTCAAAACGCGATTTTAACAACCTTGGTTGAGCAGATCCTTTCATTATATGTCCTGCTGCGAGTTTCTCCACGTGGTATATATTGTTTATGTTTTAAATGATTTTTTTATTTCTGATCCTGTATGTAGACTTTAAAGCACGTTGTACGTCGGCAGCTGCATCTAGAATTGTTTTTTTTTACAAAAAAAAATTGAGAAATCTTTTTAGTGGTTAATAGATCATTCTTCTTGTTTATATTTAATCAAATTAAATAAAATATCATAAAATATACATTTTATATTTATATTTAATTTATTTATTTAATTTTAAATTTTTTTTAAAAAAATCTAATAAAAACAACAAATAAAAAAACCTAGAATAACCCGAGTCATTTTCAAAATTAGTGAAGAATCTTACACGAAGCAAATAAAAAAAATAATGGAACCTGATCTTCAATTAAATAAATGCTAAATGAAGAAATTGAAAAATATGAGCTAACAAAATATCATGAAGTGAGCATCTCATGCTTATTTGTAATCAATTAAATTAAATTATATATCCATAAAAAAAATCTAAATTTAACAATAAACAATAAAAAAATCCCAAGATAATTCGAGTTATTTTCTAAATCACTTAAAAATCCTACAAGAAACAAATAAAAAAAATTAACAGAGCTCGATCTCCAATTGAATAAATGCTAAAGTCTAAAAAACAAACAAGCCCGAGTGAACCTTTTAATCATAAGTTAATATCTAAAACTCGAAATTTATGAAATTCTAGACCCAGACTCAATCAAGAAACTCAATTCCCAACCAATTGAATGTCGAAGGACGATATCGGGAAAAAACATCAATTTAAAATACCTGTCAAAGTAATCAAAATAACGAGAATCAAATTTTGTAGAAAAAAAATACATAGGAAGGATGGAGTTGCAAGAAAAAATCAATCTAAAAAATTATCTCAAATCAAACAAATAGAAATAAAAAGAATGAGGACCAAACTTGAAAGATAAAAAAAATTAAAGCGGGATGAAATTGAAACATAATTCTAAATTCATAAATTATTCCAAATAAAAAATTAGTAATCAAAAGAATATAGATCAAATCTAAAGGAATAACAAATTAAAGGATTACTTTGAGACTTTAAAAGGACACGCGGAAATCGAGGAGGTGAGAGAAAGAAAAAAAGCCACCAGTGGATTGCGCTGAACTGGATGTCTGATGCCCACACGTGCCGTCTTATCATGGAGGCGATGTTGAAACGATTCAAACATGCACAACCTGAAGGGCACGAGGGCCGCTTGGGCGCTAATGCATGCACTGCACACGTCAATAGCTTTTTTTTTTATTATTATAATACTTATATTTACTGAATTACAGAATTTCCCCTAAACAAAATTGATAACAATAAAAAAAACTCTTAGATATTAAGAAAAATCAACTTTTAAATGCATTTAAGTTATTTTACTTTTTATAAAATTAAAAATACAAAGACATCCCTAGGCATTAGCTTTAAAAACTTTGATTTTAAAAGTATTTTAGTCATTTTATTATGTATTACAAATGCAAAAACAATAATTTATCTTCGATCAATATGAAAATAACAATTTAGTTTTAATATTGTTAAAAGAT
The DNA here is from genome assembly GCF_000002775.5 of Populus trichocarpa. NCBI lineage: Eukaryota > Viridiplantae > Streptophyta > Magnoliopsida > Malpighiales > Salicaceae > Populus > Populus trichocarpa. The sequence goes on along the minus strand of NC_037290.2, from coordinate 9,138,173 downwards.
CTAACACAACTTCAATAATTCAGGAATAAAAAAATTCTATTAAACATTTTAAAATTATGATAACAAATGAATACAACAGGGATAGAAAGAATCACCACCAATTTAATGCATTTCCTCTTTCATGAGTCGTATTATTTTCATATTATTTAAGTATATTTAAGTATAAAAACTAAGGCCCGTGACAAAAGTCCTCACATAATGTTTCCTCTCTTTTTTTTCTCAGTACTTGAGATATTTTTCCATATATGGAACTCGATTTTTTTTTTTTATTCTTTGGTGTTGCAGTTTTTTTTGGGATTAAACTTTGTGGTTTACTTTGTCTGCCTTGGCCAGGGGATCATGCCGTGTCAGAAAAAAAAAATATTGTTCAATTAATGCTTGATTTGTCAAAATTAAATTAAATTTTATTAATTTAAAATAATTAAAATTATGATAATCAAATTTAAAAAATATAAATATTCCGTACATTTTTATTGCCAAAATCAAAGACTAAAAATGCATGGGGAGGAAAGGTTCATCCCCTTTATTTTTATCCCTCAATTTGATTTTTTTTCAATATGATCCATTTAATTTGGCTTAATAAAGGATTTGTCTTGATAGTTTTTTTGGTCACCTTGATACTAAGATCTTGCAATGTCAAGGGAAGTTTTTGATGCTCAAATAATAATTGATTTTGCAAAAAATAGAATAAAAATTGGTCAGTTTAAAACAATTAAGTTTTAAAAGATTAAAATTAAAAATAAAACAAATATAAATACTAGGATAAACAGATAGGAAAAATAGGCTGGTGCGGGTTAGCTTGTAAAAAGCTTCCAGTATCTTTAGATGGTGCCTAAAACGTCATACGACAACCAAAAAATTCCTTCAATCTATCATTAGAATAGTCACGACATCTTCTTCTTATTAATGTGGCACATGGTAGCGAGTGTGGGATGATTTGTCACCAGCTTTGTTTTATTTCCCCCCCTTATTTTCGCTATTTTCCACTGAAAACTCTTGTTAGTCATCCAAATCTCAAAGTTGCCCTTTTATTTATTGACATTTCAAACTCGATCCTTATTCTTTTTATTTTTAATTTTTGTTTTTGATCTTTTTATAAAATTTTGATTTATTTTTAATTTCATCCTTGAATCCAAGTTTGTGATATGCTATTTTTTTAATCCAGTCCTCATTTTTTTAATTGTTTTTTTTATCCTTAAGTTAAACTGATTTTTCTTTTCAATTTCACCTTCAATAAAAAAAAATTAGTGTCCTCTAATTTATTTTTTTATTTCAATTTCAATTTCAATTTTTAATCTTTTAATTGATATTTTTTGGGGATCTTTTTATATAATTGATTTTTTAATTTATGTTTGAAAACTTAACATGGATTGACATCGTTGTTTTTTTACTTATTTTCTTTTTTAAAATTGGTTTTTTAAGAAAAATTAGGCTTTGTGAAAATATAACATTTTATGAGTAATGTTTTGATGTAGTAGGAATTCTATAATAACAATAACTTTATAATTTTCTTTACAAAGTATTTCTGTGACTTTATTTTTATTCTAGATTCATTAATTAAATATTTAATAAATATTAAAAATAAATAAACTTTTATTAATAAATTAAACAAGGAAAATACCACGTATAGCCATCTAATCATCTCCATGACATATATACTACCATAAATAAGGTCAATGCTCTTAAGCCGACACTAAACTAGCCCACTATTTGGCGTGAAGAGTTAAAATCTTACCGGAGTAATTCTACCATGAAAGTTGCTAGGAAAAAGTTAAGGGCTTGAAAGCTCGTTTTGACAAATAATGACCTCTTTAATGGAGATAAAGATGGTCGTTTGTTGAAATATTTAGCCCCCATGAGGTGTTAAAAGCGATGGCAGAAGTACATCAATCAGGATATTGACGAGTGATTTGATCTTGTTTTGGACCAAAACAAGGAAAGATTGCGTGGATATGGCCTAAAGTGTCTGGTTCAAGGAATGTTGGCACCTAGGACAGATGCGGAGGAGCTCACTGTGAGAAATCTTGCTACTCTGGACAGATGCGGAGGAGCTCACTGTTGATGGGCGACTAGTATGAGAATGAGCAGCCATCGTTAATTGCAGCATCGATATTCTTGATCTATAAAAGATACAAATTTGATCAGGGCAAGAGAAGTGGTCAGAAAACATTTGTGACGACCTGGTTCCAGTCATTGTGCCTGGAGCTGGAAGTATTGATATTTTTATTTCACCGGTTTGAAAGTAGTTTATTTTCGGAAAAGTGATTTTTTTTGTAAAATAGATTTTTAAAGAGTGGTTTATTTTTTAATGTGTGATAGTATTATAAAAAATAATTTGAAAAATATTTTCCAGTATTTGGTTATATCATGAAAAATGAGCTGAAAAATAAATTATTAATATTTTTTTCAAGTTTATTAACATAATGAGGAACAAATTTTACAAATTAAAAAGTTGAATGAGAATAAAATTACAAAAAAATAATCTAATTTAATAAATTATCTCGAATAAAATAAATAACAATTAAAATAATAAAAATCAAATCTATCGGATAAAAAAATTGAAAGATAATGAAATTAAAAAAAAATTATAATTTTATAAATTATTTCAAATAAATAAATAATTAAAAAAAACAAGGACCAAATCTTATAGATAAAAAATTTTAATTAAGAAAATATTAAGAGAAAAGAAAATAAGGATCATAAAAATAAGGATCAAAGTTGGTATAAAAATCAAATTAAATCAAATTCTAAGGGATGAAATTAAAAAAAAAGATTCAAAACAAAATATATAGCAATCAAAAGTTTGAGGGTCAAATCTGATATAATCAGCAAATAACATGATATTTTTAAATTTTTTATAATTTCTGGAAAGTGTTTTCTGTCTAAAATAAAAAGAAAACACTTTCCGAAAACCAAGTCAAATTTTTTTTTAACTGAAAATTGTTTGTCTTGACTAACTTTTTTTAATAATAAACAAATAAAAATTTAAAAAGTAATTTTCATAAAACCACTTAAATGAAAACGAATAAGTAACTTAGTTTCTTTTTTAAAGTGAGAGAATAGGACCCACAACTTCCAGTTATAATATCTGGGTGAGAAAATTCATGATAAAAAGGGTGTTGTTTGGATTGAGGGAGAAGAAATTTACTTTGGGATGGTTGGTTTTTTCCTCTTTGTCATCATCTTCATCCATGACATCAAATATTGGTAAGATTTTTTCTCCACACTGAGAGCTTGGGAAGAATCCAGGTAAGATTTTTGCACCGATCATGCAACCTAATCTCTAATCTAATCTCTAATGGGACAAAATTAAAGTGCTAAATATTTGTCAAAATCTTAAATTTAATTTTTAAAGTTTTAATTGTTATAAATTAATAAAATTTTATTTTATTTTATAAAATCAAACAACGAAATATTTCCTTAATATCTCAAGGTCTTTATTTGTGGATAGACAAAACAACTAACCAAGCTTAAACCCATATTATTGCAATGTAAAAAGACTAAATTAAAAAAAAATGATGTATCAAAACATAAAATATTAAATAATAAATAATAAATAAATAATTACTGCTGTAATAAAAGTAATCTCTCTCTTGGGGTACGTTAACTTCAAGAGGAGATTTAGGTTTCAATTTAATTTTAAGGGATGACCTTTAAAATAATAATAAAAATATATATTAAGTATAGAAAAACGTGACATTTCCAAAAACAAATAATATTTAATATGTTGGTAGAGAAACTTTTAAAGGTTGCGTATGCTGGTTAAAAAAGAGGTATAAGTTGGATAAATAAATAAACATTTGGGTTCAGCAAAAACGTGGCCTTTATATATATATATATATATATATATATATATATATATATATATATATATATATATATATATATATATAGTTTAAAGACATGGCCTTTTATTTATTTATTTATTTAATGAAAAAGACCCACAATTAAATGTCGGTTAGTAATTGGGGGCGTATAAACCATTTGCTGAGGGCGATTTCTATGTATCTTCTCATTTCCGACTGAAATTGTGGAGTCTAATGAAACAGAGGAAAGCTGTTCTATATGCTCTTAAGGTAGAATAGAATGGATTCTGTTTTCAGACTGTATTTTCAGTAACTTGCCGGTCATTTTAATCTTAATTAATCCACTCGATCTCGTAAATAAATAAAATAAAATAGAAACACTCGCGTAACGTGCAAATAGAAGATTACAGCCAATACATCGACACAACCGGCAACCAAACATGCACACAAACATGACTTTAGATAGTACATTGACTATGAAGCATGCACATGGAAAGATTATGCGTGTTTTGCTCTGCTTTAAAAAATAGAATATGACAAGTCACTATATGTTTTTTTTTTTTAATAATAGTTATTGGTGCTCGTCCTACGTGGTATTATTTGAATCAGTAAAGAAACCAATCATGTCAATATAGATTAATTTGGAGATTTAAAAATTAAATTATCTTGATAATAATTATGAAAGGAATAATGGTAGTCTCCTTTCTCTCTCTTTCAGACTTAATTATTCCCTTTTTCTCTCTTTTAATTTGGTATTTTATGATAAAAATAGATGATTTCTTAATCTAGAAACTATAATATCATGTTCCTTGTTGTTGTGATGATTTCCAAAAAAAAATAAAAAATATAATGTTTATATTTTGAATTAAGAACATGAAATCAGAGAGGGCAGGTTTCCAGCGCATAGAAAATCGACAACCGTAATGCATCGATGAGCCTCGCGATCTAGATGCTCCGTCCATTTCAATGCTATATTTTTCCATGTGAGAAAAAATCGGGTGACTAAAAGAATGAGGGACTCATCCACCTCCTAAATGATTAGATATTTTAACCCATAAGACTTACAATTACATTCGAATCTATTTATTAAAAATAAATCATGAACGACCTGAGATCAGGTTGACCTGATATTGGACCGGTCCGAGTAAGATAAAAAACTAGAATGAGTAAAATTTTATTATTTATAACATGGCTAATTTATATTCACATAAATTATTTTTTAATTTTTTATATAAAATATAAAATATTTAAATACTTTTTTAAATTTTTTCAATAATTAACTGAAGTCAACCTATATAACCTGAAACTTGACTTCATAGCGCGGTGAACCCGGCCAGGTCTGATAAGTATGCTGGAGGCTGCTAGCCGTTGGTTACTTCATTTTCACCCTGTTTTGTGCTTGCTTTAAATAAGCGGTGTAATTGTGGTTGAGGGGGGAGGAGGACTATACCCTTTACAATGAGAAGTGATGAAAAGAATACAGAGGAGGGAAGTGATTTAAAAATAAAAAACAAAAACTGGGAAGAGAGAGAAATTCAGGGAGACCCTCTTATATAAACGGCATTATTCTGTTCCGTTTTTTCATGCTCTCTTCATTTATTTCTTCTCTCTGTTTCTAGATTTCTATTCGGGTTGTTTCTGCTTCTGTTTCTTGAAGCAGAAATACCTTTCCATTTTGCAAATTATTATTTTTCTTTTTCTCTCTTCAGAGCATAAACCACACACACTACAAATTTGTCTTTTCTTTGTTCTCTGCTTCTTCCAGCTTCTTCTTTCTTTTTTTTTGATGGATTGACAGCTCAAGAGGGTTTCTTCTTCTGGTTATCTTTTGTGGGTGTCTGTATAATAGGGTTTTTTCAAGCAGTGACTGACATCGCAGCTCTGTGTGTCCGTTGTTTAATTGTTGCGTATACCAGAAGCAAAATCACAAAGCCAAAAAAAGAAATATTCTCTCGCTTTTGTCAAAGGAGGTCCTTCGAGACACATTCAGATCTAGCTAGCTAGTGGGTTTCCTCAATAAAAACTGTTTATTCTAGCTTCGCATTTGTTAATCATCCTCTGTTTTTGCTCTGTTTTTGTGCCCTTGTTAAATACATAATCATATATAGATCAAGAGTAGGCAACAAATGGAGAGGCTAACCTCAACACAAATGATTCCTGATGCATTTCAAGGTGCTAGAGATGACGTAACAATGCAATTTGCTATGATTTGGGGCCAGATCAAAGCACCATTGATAGTTCCTCTACTAAGGCTCGCGGTTGCCATTTGTTTGATCATGTCTTTGATGTTGTTCATTGAAAGGGTTTACATGGGCATCGTTATCGTGTTAGTTAAGCTTTTTGGTCGGAAACCAGATAGGCGATACAAATGGGAGCCGATGAAAGATGATGTTGAGGCGGGGAACTCAACTTATCCCATGGTTCTGGTTCAAATCCCAATGTACAACGAACGAGAGGTCCCTTTCTTTTTCCTCTTTCTTTATTAAGACTACAACCACTAGATTTGCATTATTAAACTTGTGTTTTCATATTTTTTAATCCGTCTTGCAGGTTTATCAGCTTTCAATTGGAGCTGCATGTGGTCTCTCTTGGCCCTCAGACCGAATCATAATTCAAGTCCTCGATGATTCAACAGACCCAACAATCAAGGTAACAAACATGTAATATACTTATGTGACATTCATCTAGTGATCTTAAGAGGATTATTCTTTTTTAATCCCGTTTCCCAGCGTATTTGTGCACTTGGAATTAGAAAGGTGGAGAGTAAGAAATAAATTATGTCAAAATGCAGGACATGGTGGAGCTGGAGTGTCAGAGATGGGCGAGCAAAGGGATAAACATAAAGTATGAGGTTAGAGATAGCAGAAATGGTTATAAATCAGGGGCATTGAAAGAAGGCATGAAACGAAGCTACGTGAAGAGTTGCGATTACGTTGCCATTTTTGACGCAGATTTCCAGCCTGAGCCTGATTTTTTACGGCGCACCATTCCCTTTCTAGTCCACAATCCAGAATTGGGTTTGGTCCAGACTCGTTGGAAATTCGGTAACCTCGCTTTAATCACTATTTTCTCCGAGCTTAATTTGGCTGTCATTACTGTTAATTTAGGTGCTTAATTATGGTTTCACTCTTCTCTAGAAATTGTCGGTGGGTCTTTTGTTTGGGTGCTGTGCTGCACTGCTGGGTCCTACCTCGTAGATCTAACACATCTAATCCTTGATTGCCATCTGGATCCGACACGTGTTATGTGTGGCTGTGTGTATTTAGTTGGACCCACTTGCCAAACTGCTCCAACTGCGCTTTAAAAACATCTCAAATCTTTATTATATACTACCAGTATAAAAAAAAAAGATGAAAATTGACGTAGGATGTGTTTTTTTCAGTTTTTAAATGTGTTTTAAAATTATTTTTATTTTAAAAAATATTAAATTGATATTTTATTAGTATTTTTTATGATTTTAATATATTAGTATTAAAATTAATAAAATATTTTAATATGTTTTTTTAGAAGAAACTCATTGCATTTCTGTGTTTTTTTAAAATAAAAAAAATAAATAAACTTTATTTAATTAATTTTTTTTTTAGTTTAACGTGGGTGTCCGGGCCAGCTTGCGCGCACCTCGACTAACCCCTCGACTAATCCCACGGGCCCTGAAGTTAACGACCATATAAACCTCCAGTGGCTATCATATGAGTAACCACAAAACTCGAACCTGAGACCACAGAGGGTGCAAATTTCTTGGTCTCATGTTTTTATTATTGAGTCACAATGTAAGGTGGTACAGCCGGGAGGGACATTTAATATTTCTAAATCAAATTTAACTGGGAAGTTGCGACAAAATTTAGGTTGGAATTTATGACGTTAAGTGAAACACATTTTCTGTGATATATTTTCCTCTATCTTCAAATTTTGCTAGGTAGTGGTGCCCTTTAAAACACGTCATATCATAAATTGAAAGCATCCAAAAAAGATAAATGGTCCTCGTCGATTAAATTTGTGTTCTTGATTCAACATGAAAAGAGAGGCTATTAATTGGTTTTCTAAGCTTTCCTAATTTTTTTATTTAAAATAAAAAAATTTATATTTTCAAATAATTTTAACGTTTTTTTAGAAAATATATTTTAAAAAAATAATTATTATTATATTCATCAACACTCTTAAAACACATGCATGCTGTAAATGGACCGCCAAGGATGGCTGTCGGTCCACATAATATACGGCAATCTGAAAGGATTTTCAGCAGCAGATGCTGCCTTTCAGCTTTTTGCTGCAAAAGCTGCCAATGTGTCTCGAACCATGGATATGGTTCTTGGTCCTTGTAATATATGGACCATTGATAAATCTAAAAGAGGAAGCGAGAGCATGGGCATGTTTGGCCGTTCCTGAATATCCCAAGGGGTATATCTGTCTGTCTAACATGCAAAACCAAAACCCTCTTCTTAATATTCCTAACAGCTACATGTGCAAACTTAATGGTGGACCTCATGCCCGTCACAATCTGTCTCTACTGACCGACACTCCACTTGATTTTGATGTTTTCTTGAGCAGTAAACAGAATGAGTTGTAATTATTTGCAAAATCTATGACAGCTATGTTGGTGACATGGAAATGGTTTTCTGTGCTGTTTGCAGTGAATGCTGATGAGTGCTTGATGACAAGAATGCAAGAAATGTCACTGGATTACCATTTTACAGTTGAACAGGAAGTGGGCTCCTCCACGTATGCCTTCTTCGGCTTCAATGGTAAATCATACGTTACTGCAGTAGCACTGCAGATCAATGTAACAAAAGGCTTCATTAATGAATTGAAGTTAAGCTGCATTTAGCATAATTAATTAGTTTGTTCTAATATGAAATATATCCTGCATTATGCTGCAGGAACGGCAGGTGTATGGAGAATTGCTGCGCTTAATGAAGCTGGGGGGTGGAAGGACAGGACCACGGTGGAGGACATGGACCTAGCAGTCCGAGCTAGTCTCAAAGGCTGGGAATTCCTGTACCTTAGCAGTGTAAAGGTAATTTGTAAATTATATATATATAAAAAGTTGTTTACATGCATGAAGATTAATCCCTAGCTACCTATATATGCAAAGTGGGTGCAAATTATAGAAGTTTACATCTAATTAACTTATTAAAATGACCAATGCTAGTTGTGTCTTGTTTGTCTTAAACAATAGTGGTGCAAGTTACATGAATAGATTAACTTCTGAGTTCTGACACACTCATGTGCTGAAAAATCTTACAAAAGTTTCATTTTCGAGGCACTTGTATGCATGTCTTATTATAAAATTTGAAAGATGCTTAAATGATTGTTTCATCTTAAAATATAATTAATTTCAAGTATAATAGTAAGTAAATTTAGTGTTCATTAATTAATGCAATATTGACTACAGGTGAAAAATGAATTGCCCAGTACATTGAAAGCATATCGCTATCAACAGCACCGGTGGTCTTGTGGTCCTGCTAACCTTTTCAGAAAAATGTTAATGGAAATTATAACAAACAAGGCAAGTTAGATTTTTTTTTTTTTTTGGCTTCAATTCGATATTCTTTTGTAAGTAAGAGATTATGGAGGAAACAACTAATTAAGAGAAGTGATTTGCTAATAATTAATTCATTTTTCGTGTACGTACTGAATAATGCAGAAAGTGACATCGTGGAAGAAAGTGCACGTAATCTACAGCTTCTTCTTGGTTAGGAAGATCGTAGCTCACCTTGTTACATTTATCTTTTACTGTGTTGTGTTGCCGGCTACTGTTTTGGTGCCTGAAGTCGAGGTCCCTAAGTGGGGAGCTGTTTATATCCCTTCCATCATTACCATTCTAAATGCAGTTGGAACCCCAAGGTAGGTTATGTATTGCTTTTGTCTATCGGCTTTTCAAGGAGCATAAAATTTCTCAAACTGCAGATGTATCGCTAAAAACTTCTCTATGATATTTAATACACCATGTTATTGTTGTTTTTCTTGCAGATCCCTCCACTTACTGGTTTTCTGGATCCTCTTTGAGAATGTCATGTCACTGCATCGCACTAAGGCTACCTTCATTGGCCTGCTAGAGGCTGGTAGAGTGAATGAGTGGATTGTCACTGAGAAACTAGGGGATGCTCTCAAGAGTAAAGCTAACAAAGCCGCCAAGAAACCCCGATTTAGATTTGGAGAAAGGTATGCATGTGTGTTAAATTTTCTTCTGTGAATATGTAGCTAGCGAAGTTAGAACTATTTATGCACTCATACATAATTACACTGAACGTTGACAGGCTCCATTTATTAGAGCTCGGGACTGGAGCTTACCTCTTCTTCTGCGGTTGCTATGATGTTGTCTTTGGGAAAAACCACTACTTCATATACCTTTATGCGCAAGCAATCGCCTTCTTTATCGTGGGGCTCGGCTGTGTCGGCACCATTGTTCCCCGCTCTTAGTGTGTTCGTGAGGCTGGGCTAATATTCTTGGCCATCTGCCTGGGCTACTTGTTCAAAGTGAATTTTCCTGCTATTTAGCTTTGTATAAAAAGACGGAAGAAGGTCATTCTTTTAGGTTTCAAGCATAAAAATTAATCAGTCGAGTGGATATGATTCCATCCAAAGATTTAGTTTCCTTTTCCTGTGAATATCCAGAAATGATCAATTACGGAAATTAAAACACATAAATGTTGTTTTACGTACGTTGGCATAAGGAGCAACCGAAAGTCGGCTTCTGGAAAGTAGATACAAGTTTCTGTTCATTTTTTAACGGGTTGTAATTGTGAGATTTTGTAGCTCTTTCGTCCTTTTTTTTTTCTTGTGTAAGTCGTCGTTGGCTTCGAGAGGGAATAAGCTGATAGAAATGGTGTTTCACAGTTGAATTCTTCGAATATGCTTCTCACTCTCGATATCAATGCTTGCTTGCATAGATTAGTTGTTCTTCTGTTCATATATTTTCTTTTTCCTGCCGTCTGGTCATACAAACTGTTGGAAACAACTAATTACGTAGGGCAGTGACGATTTGCCCTAATAAAAGTAAAGGAAAAGTAGCCAACGTTGCTAATTAATGACGTTTATCTCTGTTATTTCTAATAGGTGGGCTTGTAAACGAACCAAGCCGCGAATTTACCAAAAAAAAAAGATGTTAGGTGTTGATGGGCCAAGCTCACTTCTATTTCTATTTTATTTTTTTTGCCTCAAGAGTCCTTTTTTTATTAAACAAGCAATAGGTTGCTTACTTGGCTTTTACTCAAAACTTAGTCACCTGGCCGGAAAATCAAAGGGTTTGTCTAAAAATTTATTTTTCTACTCAATTTCACCTGAAATTTTTCAAAAAAACATAAAAACCTCCATAAATCATCTATCAACCTAAAATCACTAAAAAATAAATAAAAATCAACTGAATAAAAAAAATATAAATCAAACCCGATCTATTTTTCAAGCATGTTTATAGAAAAAAATCACTACCATCAAACTTTTATCATAAAATGAAACTTATTGATACAAAAAAAAATCAAGTTTCTTTATTAAAAAGTGATTATTTATCAACTTTTTTTTTTCTTTGTTTTCAAGCGACTTTCTCTCATATTTCTCAAACTGATATGTTAAGAAAATAAAGTTTTAGAACTATAAAAACCGGGAGTAAGAGAAAGGAAACTAGGTAAACTAAATAGAATTTTTGTTGAATTAAGGAAAGTAAGGGAAAGGAAAGTAGAATTTGATATTACATTTTGGTCTTTTTTGTTGAATTTATTTTTTTCTTAACAAATTTTAATAAATTGATTATTAATTTAGACATTGAAGGTTGTGATTAAAAAGATTGAGGATGAAAATAAAAAATAAATGAATTATTTACCTAAATGTTTTAGTATATATTGTAATTATAATTTTACCCTAGAAGAAGAAGAAGACATCGAAGAAGAACCTCGAAATTCATGCTGAAGAATTTCCCATTTATACCAAAAATACGCATGCTAAGTTTGAATTTAGTTTTGCTTGCTTCTTATCTATTTCAACTACTTCGACGCTCTTAATTCAATATTAGTTAACTAAAGTTTTATTTTTTGAAAAAAAGAATATCCATATAAAATAGTACTCTAATGACTTTTTAAAATAAAACAATCCATGGAGTTATTATTCTAATAATTTGTTTGATATGGGTTTTGAATCCAAATCAGAACTACATTATACTATACATTAAAAATATTGTCTAGTGTTTTAACAATAATTAAATTGAATATGAATTCGTTAGAATTAATACGAAGGAATTGCTTAGTTTTTTTTTAAGAAAAAAAAACATTAGACATGTAACTTAGGCGTATCTGAGTGTTGTTGATATTTGAAATAAATATTTTAAAACAGCAGAGATGTGAAAGAAATTTTTTAGTTGAAGATTGATAGTAACGAAGTCATGAGTGGAGAATACTACTTAATGTGGTCTATATAATTTTGATGTAGCTAATTTTATAGTTTATTTGTTATTATAGTTGTAGTTGTTTTTAAAAGTATATCTTATTCGGAAATATATTAAAATAATATTATTTTTTTAATTTTTAAAATTTATTTTTGATATCCACTTTTCAAAATAATCTAAAAATATATAAAAAAATTAATTTAAAATAAAAAAATCAATTTAAAAAAAAAACTTTTGTAACGCAAAAACAAACTTTATTTTAAAATATGTTTATCTAATCTTTTTTCGGTTTCAAAAGCAGTTTGAAGACTTAGACAAATGAAATCTTAGAGCTTGTTTGATATTGAGATTAAACATACTTTTTGTTAAAATTTAAAATTTTATTTTTATCTAAAATTATTTTTTTAATATTTTTTGATTATTTTAATGTGTTAATATTAAAAATAATTTTTTTAAAATATATTATTTTAATATATTATAAAAAATACTTTAAAAAATAATATTTACAACACTGTCTGAAACATTACCTTAAAGTAATAAGATTTTACGATAGCAAATAGCAATTATTGTAGAAGATTCCAGATGGTGTTGAGCTCAAGATTTTTTTATTTAGTCTTTGTAAATTATTAAAAGTTTTACCTTTTTAAGTTTATTTATTTCTTGTCTGATGTGGGCATTAATAATTGTCGTAAATAGTATTTTTCCTAGCTAGAAACTAACTCCCAGGTTGGCCTTAGAGTAGTATCTGAAGGAGCCTTGCTTAATATAATATCTTTGCGTTGCCTCAAACAATTTTCAATGCGATTTTTTTCGAGTTTCACTGTAATTTATCTTTTGAAATTTACTTCTATGAATTTATAGTTTTCAACTCTATGTTTTATTTTTCTTCATAATCTTTTTTTTATTGCATTATTTGCATGCTTTACTTACAGCCATATAAAATTTATTAGTAAACCCATATCAGAAGGGAGGGCGTAGAGGAAAATAAATTAAATAAATGGCCTGTAGTCGACTTAGTCACCACTCACCAGATCTGACATGGATTAACAATTGAGAATTCTTTTTTTAATATTCATGAAATTAAAAAAGGGGGGGAGGAGCACTCCCCTAAATCATGAAATTTAATATGGAGTAAAGTAATTAAAAAAAAATCTAAAATTTTGCAAGAGTCAACCATTAAGCAAGCCATCACGCGAGAGGAAGATCATGACATCTATGCATTTGAAATATTAATAAAATAGCATGGACTGTATATGTCGTGAATGGGTTATGCTGAGAGGATGATCATGCTATTTTATTTTACATGAGCTTCAAATAGTAACCCAACATGATTTTTTTTATTTTCAAGTATATATATATATAGATATATATATATAGAGTGAGAGGTTAGTTGAGGCATATAAAAAAAGAGATAGAAATACTCTTATGTATAAATAAATGAAATTAATTGCTTAGTTTGTTTTTTCTAAGATATTCTAGTTTTAATATTGATAATAATCTTCGATCGTACGTCTGTTTGTTTAAAGGAAAATATTTTAATTTTTCAAATTTTTATTTGCTTGTTTATTATTAAAAAAAGTTAGTTAATAAAAAATATTTTTAAATAAAAAATAATTTTGGCTTGATTTTCAGTAAAATATTTTTCTTTTATTTTATTTACCAAATATAAAAATAATAAATAATTAAAATGTGTAGTTAAATAATAAAAATACCCTTAGAAGCAAAGATTTTAAATTTGGAGTCAAGAGGATTTTTGGTATTTTCACAATAATTTTTTTTTTTTGTAATTATCAAGTTAACTCATAGGCAATTTAATATTTTGCTAAATAATAATAATAAAAAGGACAGGTGCATGGAAGACGCTCATGCACTTTAGACGACGAGGGTGACACCTCCCAGTGTTCAAAATGTTTTTTTATCGTGTCATTGGAAGCGTTGATGTATTCTTTTCCTTTTAAAGCAACACATATCAGTGTTGGTGGTCCGATTGACCTTTCTTTATTTTTTCTCTCTTCTCTCTAAAAAATTACAAGTTGTATTTTTTATATTGGTATTTCAACTTTAGACTTTATTCTTTTGATTTCTAATTTTTGTTCTTGATAATTTTCTAAAAGTTTTATTTGTTTTCAATTTTATCCTTCAATCTTAATTTTTCAAATATTATATTTTTCAATTTGATCCTTATTCTTTTATGTCTAATTATCAGGGTTACATATTTGTCTTGTTAACTCGGGTTAACCATGACTGATTTTTTTATATTTTTTTACTTTATTTTATTTTTCTGTATTTAATGGATTGTGAATTGAGATACATCGTTTATCCCTTTTTGAAAAAAAAACTTCTCAGGTTATTTTAATCACTTCTTTTTTAAAATTTAATTTATCTGTTATCGTTTTTTTATTTGATTGAAATAAACACAACTTGTTTGACTCAATCGAGTTTATAATCTAAATTACATATTTTTCTTTTATAAAATAAAACATGTTGCTACAACTAAATATTATTTTTTGTTAGAAAGAAATAGCCCAATCACGTGACAAAATACAGACACCAAGGATACTTCTAAACTACAAAGGAAAAGGAAGGCAAAAGAGCTGATTTATGATGCTGAGAACAACCCCTTGAACCCTTATTTATATTGAATTTTGACACTACAATTGAAGTCGAATTAATTAATTATCAAAATTAATTCTCACCATCTTTTAACCCTTAATTACCCACCACGAAACAAAATAAAAATATAACTATTTAATCATCTAAATGGTGGTCCAATGATAAGAGCTTGGAACTAAGAGGTTTGCTTTCTCTGTGGTCTCAGGTTCGAACCCTATGGTTGTTCATATGATGGCCACTGGAGGCTTACATGGTCGTTAACTTTAGGGCCCGTGGGATTAGTCGAGGTGCATGCAAGCTGACCCGGACACCTACGTTAAACTAAAAAAAAATATGACTGTTTTACCTTATAAATAAGATGTTTTCTTTTAAAAACAAATTGCTCAGTTAGTGAAATGTTAATAATCAGGCATGTTAGTTATGGATTGGTTAAAAGATAATATTTCTTCAATTTATTATCTAGGAAAAGAGTGGTAAAGGTAAGAAAAATTGGAATCTAGGAAGTCAAAAGGTCGAAATGTCCCTTGCAATTTCTTCAATTTCCCTTTTATTTAAATTATTTTTCGCAGAAAGCAAGAGCCATCGTATTTCAGGCAGCAGAGGGAGCTCATCTCACCAAACTCTTCTTGACGGTTACCAAACCCCGCCAACAGACAAACAAGAGAAGGTCAGGTATACTTACCCCTTCATGGTTGAAATGATGCTTTGATGCATAGAGTTTTTTTTATTAGAGAATAATATAAATTATATTTTAAAATATCATTTAATAATTTAAACTATTAAATTAAAATAATTCTTTAACATGATATTAAAACCTTAATAACCAAACAGTCACGAGTTCAAATCTCAGTGCAAGTTTTAAACCCAAAGAGCTTTCACTTAAACGGATATGTTAGAGAATAATATATATCATATCCTGAAATCTCACCTAACACCTTAAATTATTGGGTTGAGATGATTTTTTGACAACCACGTGTATAAAAAAATATGTTATAATTATATATCATATGTCAAATTTAAAAAAATGAAAATATAACACCATTAATTAAAAGAACTAAATAAAATAATTCTAATAAAAACTTACATTAAAGGTCAAAATTAGTTTCAATTAGGCAGGAAGTACAACAAGACTAAAAATACTTAATAAAAACACCTACTCTAAATATAGCTTAATTATCGGCATGAAAAAAGAAAAAAAAACTCTGATGTTTAACCAAAATTCAAGCTTGAAATGGGAAAAATTCAAATTGGATTGAGACGTAATAAATTATAAATACAAGTATAATACTATTACCAACTCATTAATTTTTCATAAAATTACTTTGAGACTTAAAAAATGAATAAAAACTTATCATGTAATTGTTTGTAAAATTGTCATTAATGTATAGAATAAAAGAGAGACAAGTAGAGAAAGTTATTCAGCATTTAAAGTAAATAAATCATAAATCTAAACCTAGTGCTATATTTTTTTTTCTTATTTTTTATATTTGAATTTGTCTGTATTTTATTAATATTATATTCATTATAAATAAAATTAATTTTATTTTTTGTTAGGATTATTATCAAACCGAATTAAGGTAAATCCATATTTGATTTATTTAATAAATAGATTAGCGGATCTAGATCGTATAAGTTAAAAATCAATTCCATTTAATTATATCGTATAATTCGAATCAAGATCTAGTCCATTGATAACCATAGTTGCCAATGGCAATAAAAGTTTTACCCATAAAAAAAGTGGGATAACTTTATTTATAATAAATATAATATTAATAATGAATATAATATTAATAAAATTATAATGACCTCTGTTTGAAGGTAATATCCTAACAAACGTGTGACAACAAATTATTAATAATATGAATATAATATTATATTCATTATACATATAATATTAATAATGAATATAAAATTATTTTTCGAGGGATATACTTTTCATTATTATTAATATGAATATAATATTCAATTGTTTGTTAGGATTAATATTTAAAAGTTTTCGAGGGATATACTTACTAAAATCCATGACCTCTGTTTGAAGCCTTGAAGGAGATCAACAATAATTGTTTTTAAATAGTTTTTAATTGATTTCAGTAAACTTTTGGTGATTCTATTTCTTTTCTTGTTAAATAGTTTTTTCCATCAGTAAAATATTTATTTTTTATAAAATATAATAGAGTAATTAAGATTTTAAGTTTTTATATAATTTTTATTGGAATTAATTAGAAAACAATATTTCTATAAAATGGGATTGTGTCAAAATAAGAATTATAGGAAAGATACTTATGAAATACAAATTATACTAAGAAATTAAGGGAAAATCTAGTCGATTAATAAAACTTGTATTAAATGGGAAGCAATATTAATAATTTATGGAGTGAAAATAACATCACTCCAGTATAATAACACCATATAAGTGATAAAAAACAAAAACTCATCAACCCATAAAACATTTATTCAGGGCGATTCTATGATTTATTCATAGAAGCAATCATTATTAACCAAATCATTTTTTTTCTTGACATCTCGATAACCTAACACCAAAAAAGCCAAAATAAACCATTAAATTCAATTTCACATTATTTCAATGTAAAAGAATTAAATAAAAAAAAACTATGGAGCACTGTTATGTTCCATAATGATTTTATGTCTTATACTTTAGTAAAATCATGAGATATTTTAAATTTCTCTTAATAATAATAATTTTAAGTTTGAGATTCTCATTTGAAAAAAGAATTATTTTTAAAGTGTAATTTGCTTTGCTTTGCTTTGAAAGAAGTATGGAAACCAAATAATTAAAAAAGAAAAAGAAAAGGAAACGACGTGATTTCTTGTAGTAGAAAAGAAATAAACCAAATCGTGGTGTGTGTTTGGTACTGAGGTTGAGTCTCGTGTGTGTACAAATACCTGTGTCTCTCTAGTGTTCACTATCTCCTCTCAAGTCCTAAGTAGCTAAACACTTGTCTCTTGCGCCTCCCCCTCAAATCTCCCTCTCCCTCTCTCTTTGTCCAGATCCAAAACCTTATTTAATCAAAGCTATGACGATTACTATTGTCTCCGTCAAGGCAAGGCAGATCTTCGACAGCCGTGGCAATCCAACCGTCGAGGTATGTCTCTTGAATCAATAGATTAATCAGATCTCTGTGGTTTCAATGTTTTTCTGCGTGAATGAATTAATAGACGTTTCACTTCTATACTGTTAGATTCGTTTATTCCAGTTTAATTCAATTCAATTGAGTTCAAGTAGCTATGAGCCTCCTCTGTTTAGTCATCATCATCTATGTTTAGGCTAAAAACTGAACTGCTATGAGCCTCCTCTGTTTAGTCATCATCATCTATGTTTAGGCTAAAAACTGAACTGAACTAATTTGATTGCTGTTGTTGTTGTTTTGCGATTGGGTGTAGGCTGATGTGACAACATCCGATGGCGTTTTGTCAAGAGCTGCCGTTCCTAGCGGTGCATCCACTGGTATGTTATGTTACTTTAGTACGGAGTATTTGATTTCTCTAATTCACTCACTAACAGTAGGCTTTTGCATCAATCATCGATTGTTATTCATTTTTGGGCTGTTGAATGATTTCAGGCGTTTACGAGGCCCTTGAACTTAGGGATGGAGGCTCAGATTATCTTGGAAAGGGTGTTTCCAAGGTTAAATTTGTTACTATTAATTTTCTCTTAATTATGTTTTACCATATTCCTCTCTCTAATCCCTGATCGGGTCTTATTTGTTTTTCTATCCTTCTGATTTCTTAGGCTGTTGGGAATGTCAATACAATTATTGGGCCTGCATTGATTGGCAAGGTTTGTTGCTCCCATACATACATATATATACATATACATACATATATATATACATATACATACATATATATATATACATACATATACATACATATATACATATACATACATATATATACACACATATATATATTCTTCTTTGTGCTTGTCTTAATAATTTCTCATGCTTTTATTTTATTTTTTCCTCCTTTACAGGACCCAACTGAGCAGGTCGCTATTGATAACTTGATGGTTCAACAACTTGATGGAACTGTAAATGAGTGGGGCTGGTGCAAACAAAAGGTAGCTTAATAGATTGCTGTTACTTCCTTCCCTGTTGTTTTTAGCAAGTTTATTAACTGGTGCGGTGCACCTTTTGTTATCTTTTCAGCTTGGAGCAAATGCCATCTTGGCAGTTTCTCTTGCTGTTTGCAAAGCTGGGGCCCATGCCAAGGGTATACCCCTTTATAAGGTAAATTAAGTTTTTGAATTGTTTTATTTCTTTTCATATCTGTAATATGATCCGTGAGAGTACTAACTATCCTGCTTGCTAAAACAAGTCCTGAATTATGTTCAGGCTCTGTTGTGTCTCATTTGATAGGATAGGTCTTAACTGTTAAACAAGCCAAAGAAATAAAGAGAAATACAAAAATAAGAAAGGAGGAAGCTAAGGTTTTATTGATACTGCATAATGCAATCAAATAATCAAAAGGAATAAGTTTTACCTAAATACAAAGAGTATATATAGGCTAAACAAAGGAAACTGAAACGAAAATGAAAAGACTATTCTACCCTTAATAAACAATAAAACAAAATAACCCTATATTTCTTAACATTAACATACACAAAGGTGAAAAAGTGTAAGTCAGGCTAAGCCCTTGGAAACAATGGAGTCAGTCCTGCTCTTGATGGGATCTCACAGACTGCTCATGCAATGAAAAAAACTTGATATATTCTCATTCTTATTCCCTTATTTTGCTACTGGTTCCTGGAGATATTCTCAAAATATCACATCTTTTTGGTGCAGCACATTGCCAACCTTGCTGGTAACAAGAACTTGGTGCTGCCAGTTCCTGCTTTCAATGTCATCAACGGTGGATCACATGCCGGAAATAAACTTGCTATGCAGGCACGCATTTTGATATTTCATCTAATTTACTTTTCAAGGATGCTGCTTGAATTCGAGTTTCTGACTTTGTTTCATCTGCAGGAGTTCATGATTCTTCCAACGGGAGCTTCCTCTTTCAAAGAGGCCATGAAGATGGGAGCTGAAGTATACCATCATTTGAAGGTGATTCAGCCCCCCCACCCACCCACCCACCCACCCACACACACACACACAAAAAAAAAGGGCAGTTACACTTCATTTCAAATGTAATTTCTATTTTGTTGTTGCACCTTTTGAGGGCTTAATGATGATAGCATAATTTCCCTGGGGGAGTCAGATTTAATAAATTTTTCATTGTTTTATATAATAGCTTCAGGATTCTGTAGAATAATGGTGCTTTGTACCTTTTTTTATGTTTGACCTTCAACGGACCCGTGCATTATTCCTCTGCAATAGCTTCCTCTGCAATAGCTACATCATCTTAAATCTTCCAGTTGGTTGTATAAGTAACACCAGTGACCATGTTCCTTTTCATTTTCCAGTCCGTGATTAAGAAGAAGTACGGTCAGGATGCAACAAATGTTGGTGATGAAGGTGGTTTTGCTCCCAACATTCAGGTAACCTTTTCTGAGCAAAATGTTATCTTATTAAAATTATTTGTTGCTAATTTGCTGTCCCATTTTCTGCCACTATGCTTATTGTATAAAACTTGGGTTGTGTTCAGGATAACCAGGAAGGACTTGAATTGCTCAAGACTGCCATTGCTAAAGCTGGTTACACAGGCAAAGTTAGTGTCTTCTTCACTCTTTCTTAATTGCCAATTCTTCTGCAGTTTTTTGATATTTTGATATAACAAGGGATGCCAGGCTGAAAGTTTTCATCATTTTATTAGGTGGTTATTGGAATGGATGTTGCTGCCTCTGAATTTTATGGAGCAGATAAAACATATGACCTTAACTTCAAAGAAGAGGTGAGTGTTTTTCTAGCATGATAAATTTTTTTTGATTGCATTATTTAAATTTTAGACAGGAAGATATGATCATTCTATTTTAGACTTGCAGGGAAAAAGTTAACAATACATTTACAGTTTTGATTTTTGTTTCTTCTTCCTCTTTTCCTCTTGCATTTGCAATGTCACCATGCTAAATATTGTTTTTAGCGCAGTAAAAATTATCACTGCCTGAGAGTGCATATGAGAAAGTAAATCCAGCTGGTTCTGGTCATTTTGAAGTATTGCTGATGTGTATAGTTTGTCTGTAGTGGAGGATATGTGAAATTTTATGCATTAATCTTGTTTTTGCAGAACAATGATGGTTCAAAAAAGATCACAGGTGATGCTCTCAAGGACCTCTACAAGTCTTTCGTGTCCGAGTACCCTATTGTATCGATTGAAGATCCATTTGACCAAGATGACTGGGAACACTATGCAAAGTTAACTGCTGAAATCGGAGAGAAAGTACAAATTGTGGGAGATGATCTCTTGGTCACCAATCCCAAGGTCAGTATGAGGAAGTTTCTCTTGCCTTCTTGGACTGTTTTTTGATTTTTATTACCACTGATTGCATGGAGCCTGTTTGACTGATCAAACAAGAAAACCATTAATAGCTTTCTGTCCTTCCTTTGACCTTGCTGCTGATCTTATTCTTGCTTGCAGAGGGTTGAGAAGGCTATCAAAGAGAAAGCTTGTAATGCCCTCCTCCTCAAGGTACTGCTAGTAATCTTCATATGGATTGTTGCCAGCTTTTCTGCCTTGTGTATGCTGGAGACAAATATGCATAATTTTCTGCGTCATATGGGAACAGGTTAATCAAATTGGATCTGTTACTGAGAGCATTGAAGCTGTAAAGATGTCCAAGCAAGCTGGATGGGGAGTGATGGCCAGCCACCGCAGTGGTGAAACAGAGGATACTTTCATTGCTGATTTGTCAGTGGGTTTGGCCACGGTAATTGAAATCGATTTCAGATCTGTGTTGGCAATTTAAATTTATTTCAATTTGATTTTGGCCCTCACATAATTCCCTCGTGTTTTAAATATTCAGGGCCAAATAAAGACTGGAGCACCTTGCAGGTCCGAGCGGCTTGCTAAATATAACCAGGTGAATATCTATGTCTACCAGTAAAATTCGTTTTGCACTTCTGAATAAATTTCTAGTTGATAGCTTGTCTAAGTCTCTTCACATTTGTGCATGCAGATCTTGCGAATTGAGGAAGAGCTTGGCGCAGAAGCGGTCTATGCCGGAGCAAACTTCAGGAGACCTGTCGAACCCTATTAGAACCAGAGAAGTACTGATGATTCTACTGCTGGATCTGAGCGTTGTTACTCCGTATGCAGTGAATAAGTTAATGGAGAACGGGTTATACACCCTGAGACTTTTTAAAATAATTTTCTGAAGAGTTTTGTTCTGAGATTGGAACAGTGTTTTATCGAGAAGATTTTTCAAGTGGAATTACTCTTTTTACCATAACTAGCTTTGTTCGATTGGCTTCTGAGCGGCGGGAAATGGCATGTTGATTGCTCTTTTATTATTTCCGAATTGATTTGATTCGCTCTGCACGTTCGACCTGACTTGCATTTTGCCGGTTGTGCAAAGCATGTAATTTAGATGAAAATCCCATCCCCTATCGCCTGAGAACTCGAACCATGCCTAGGGTCGGGTCGGGTCGTCTCCTTTAAGTTCCTTGGCAGATTAGTGTTTATTTTCCAATTTCATGATTTATCTTCCAGCCAAAAACTAAATTAATAATTAGCCAATAGTGCCAAACACTTGAATTCTTATGATAGTGAATACCAGCTGCCAGACCCGGGACTGATAGATTTTATTTAAAAAAACCGAGTGTTTAATTCTTCTAAGGGTATTTAATTTATTTTAAAGTTTATCTAAAATGTAAAAAGAATTATTTGTTTTTGATTAATATAATAATAATAAATAGACCCTATAAAAAAACTATTTCACCCTCAATAACAAGTTAAATTATTTTGTTTAAGAAGGGTAAAATGATTATTTTATTTGTTTCAATTCACGATAACATGTGTCATGATAAATAGAGTTTTTTTTGCAAGAAATGGAAGGGAAATAGTTGTACTAGTACTTACTAAGGGCAAACAAAGGAGAATGGTATCATAGTTACAAAAATAAAGGGGCGTAGAGGTAAGAAGTGGGAATGAAGCCAAAAGAAATAAGATGAGTTGGACCACCCTTAATTGCCATTTGTTTCCAATATGTAGTTCCTTGTGATGTGTGATGAAGCTGTGAGTAGCGTTCGATTTTTCTGCATCAAAAAGTCAAGAAATGGTGCTAACTGCTAACAAGAGAGAGTAAACAAATGGCTGCAAAATTGTTGAGTACATTCATAGCAAGCTAAGTTTCTAATGAATGATATGTTAATTAAAAAATCAACATCCAATTGCATGTCTTTACATAGTGGGAGCAAATGATAGGAGAAAGCTGGCGATATGTCTTGTTTAATGCAGAAGTACTGTGCAAGATTGATTTAAGATGTTGGTTGAGAAGGGGAAGAGTTGCAGATGCTGAGCATAGTGGCAACAGTCAGTTGTAATGGTAAAAATAGGGAGTTTGTTGTGGACATAGAATAGATCATTACAGATGGAGCTTTCAAGTGGTATTTCTTCTAATCCATGTATAGAGCCAACGGAATATACTAAAAGCAGCAAAGGTCTCATTGTGGCTCTAGCACAATAGCCTGCCGAGAGAAAGTGGCATAGAAAAGGGATGCGTACGTCTTGTTTTGTTTTTGTTTTTGTTTTTGTTTCCCGAGGGAGCTAGGTAGATGGTTTGGAAAGTTTGCTATAAAGACTGAGCTGGTATTGAAAGAGAAGTAGGGATCGTTCTGAGCATGTTTCTTTTTTAACTAATAGGCCATAACCGAACAAAGGGAAACTAAGTAAGAGAAGCTGGAGATAAGGAACAATGCAGTGAAGTGGCATGGAAAAGAGCTTGTTTACAGAGCCACGATGAAGTAAGGTTAATCTACTTGGACCTTGGGCTCAGGTAGTTTAACAGTGATTTCTCCACATGTTCTTGCTTTAGGAGTCGTAGAAAGTGTCAGACCCCAACGAAAATGCAAAGAATGCGCATAGGAAAACTAAAACAGAGACAAACATCTACGAGGGGGGAGCTCTGAATTAGAACCAAACCTATTTTGAAGCACAAAACAGCAGAATGCAAGGGTAAGAAGAAGAAGAAGAACTGCTCAGCCACGTTCCAATGCAGCATACAACTCGGGTCAGCAGGTTAGGTGAATCTATTTGAAATCATAAAAGACATGGCGAAGTTAATTCATTATGCCTAACCTGAGCTTGCAGGCCAAAGCTATGCCATAAACGAAGCTGCAAAGGTAATTGTTCTCTAAAAAGAGTAAGGAAGGTCACAAATAGTTCTTTTTTTTGTTCCCTGAGAAAACAAAATAAGAGAATGACAGGGAAATAGAGGGGAAAAAAACTCTAGAAGGAACAGATGCAAAGGCACACTTGATGAGCTGAGGTGCCCAGGGGAACACCTCAACATCCTGAGAAACTGAACAATCAAATCTTGAGCAGTCGCTCTTAACGAATAGACAGGTGTAATGGGTAGCAAGAAAAGAAGGAAGTCGTTATAGGTAATAGCTGTCTATTGGTTTGAATGCCTCTCCTGGTAAGAGCTATCTTTTTGATATATTGAAAGTGTCGCACATTAGGCTGAAAAACAGTCATTACATAACAAAATAAACAAGGTAGCAGATATCAAGTCGTAGATTCTGCTAACATCCCCTTTAAATTGATGTTTGGTGATCTAGAAGTATCGATTTATCAATAATAAATTAATGGCGAAGATGAGAGAAATCCTTGGTGAAAACATCAGCAATTTGGTGTTTAATGGAAATGTGTGGAAGAAATGAGGGCATGCCAAGAAACATACATCAACCTATAACAAAATAACAAGTATCCACACAATCAACTTAATGGGCATCATTAAAGCCCATAACGGTAAAGAATTTCCTGAAAGGAAGAATAAGCCGTGACTGGATGTTCCTTTGAGATATCAAAGAAGACAGTGAGCAAATATGTCTGGGATAGAGCTTGCATATACCGATTAACCTGATGAACAACAAACGAGATATCAGGTCGAATAATGGTCAAATAATTCAAATTACCCACCAATTGTCGATACATCGAAGGATCAGATAAAATCATCATCCTACTTATGCAACTTTAAATTTACCTCTATATGAGTAAGAACTGAATTACTGTCTTGAAGGCCGACTAAAGAAATAAGTTCTTGGGTATACTTATGTTAATGTAAGAGCGTGTTATTCGTACAATATTGAACCTCAAGTCCAAGAAAATATTGTTAGGGAGCAAGATCTTTCATATGAAAGGAAGATCTGAGCGTTGTTAGGACTGGTCAACTAGCTGGAGATCCAGTAAAATGGTATGAAGCTTCCCAAGCCATGCCTAGGATGCCTGCTTCAAACCATATAGAGTTCTTCTTAAGCAACAAACATTAACAGAAGAGGAAGGAAACAAGTCAAGAGGAGGAGATATAAATGTTTTTTTTTCCTTTAGGTCACCATGTAAAAATGCATTCTTCATATCCATGAGATGAAGTGATCATCCTTTCAAAATAACAATGACCATAACAGTGTGACCAATAGTTATTTTAGCCATAGAAGCGAATATTTCCTCATAATCAAGCTCATACTCCTGTCGATTCCCAAGTGCCACCAAACAAGTTTTATGTCGTTTGATAAAGCCATCAAAAAGTTGCTTGATGATATATACCCATTTACATCCAATGAACTTAACTCTAGTAGGACAAAGGGTTATATCCCAAGTATGAGTGTCATGAAGAGCCTGAAGTTCATCTTGCATAGCCTGACGCCAACACTCATGAGCAGAAGCCTGGGAATAAGACTTAGGCACATAAGTATTATCAAGACTAACCTAAAGAGAGGAAGAAGAACAACCATAACAATTTAGGGGTTGGGAAACCTTACTAGATTGACGAAACACATACATGACAGGATCAGGTGGCGGTTTAGAGGAAAGAAAAGGTAGTGGGCGATATCGTTAATACACAATACCTTGATTAAAACAAGAAAGAGTACTAGACAGATCATTAAAAGAAAAAAAACAAAATAGAGAAAGACATATAATTAGGATGAGATGAAAAGAAATATTCATTTTTAAGAAAAATCACATTGGGAGAAATACGAAGCTTATTAGCATCCATCTTAACACTTAAACTCTTTTATGAGAGTTACTATAAATAAGAAAAGCACACTGAACATATTGAGTAGTAAGCTTGTGATGTTCAATAGGAGGTAAGTGAATAAAATAAACTCAACCAAAAACATGAAGAGAATTATAATCACGACAAATACTAAACAAATGAGAATATAGAGAATCAAGATACAAAGTAGGAGAAAACAAATTATTAATCAAATATACAACTGTATATAAGACTTCTACCTATAATCTAGAAGAAACAGAAGAATCCAACATCAATGTACGAAAAATATTTAAAAGATGATAATTCTCACGTTTAGAGATATCATTCTATTGAGGGGAGTAAAAACATGAATGCTAAGAGAGAATACCTTTCTATTGGGGAAAAAATTGAAAAACATTAGACATGTGATTCCTTAGAATCGGAGCATAAAACCTTATTACAAGTAAAAAATTGGTTTTCTACAAAGGCAACAAAAATTTAGAAGGTTGAGAACACATCAATTTTAGAACAAAGAAAATAGAACCATGTGAAATGACTGTAATCGTCAATAAATATTACAAAATACATGTATTAGGCATGAGGAAAAACATGACTCAAACTCTGAATATCAGAATGAATAATTTTAAAACATCTAAAAGCATGACTAACCTCCAAATAAAAAGGTAAGGATTTGCGTTTTCCAAGTTTATAAGGAGTACAATCAAATGACAACGAAAAAAACTCATCTGTATTATTCAAATAAACATGTTTCATAAGATGTTCCAGAATTACAAAGTTGAAATGACCCAATTTCTTATGCCAAAACCAATTATTATTAATAGCAATGGGAGAAAAACCATTAGAAATTGAACGAGGAAAGAAAAAGGACCGAATACAAAAAAAAATCCCATTTTAGGCCCTCTCACTATCTCTTGTCCCGACACTTGATCCTGCACATAACAAATAGAATGATTAAAATGAAAAGGAACAATTTTCTTCTACTAATTGTCCAACAAAAATGAGATTGACAAATAAATTAGGAGACATAAACACAACAATAAATGAAGACTTTAAATTGTCAATCATTGTAATGTGACGAGTACTGTCATCGACGATTTGAATATGTTGTTTACCATCATACTTACAAACATTAAGTAAAGCAGCCAGACTTCTAGTCATATGATTGCAAGCATTAGAGTCAATTAATCAAGGAGAAGTAAGAAGATGTTTTTTACCTTAGAGATCAAGAGTAGAAAGGCATAAATAATCATATATTACTCGAGAGTAATGTTGGAAGAAAAACTCAGAACAACGAGTTATGAAGAAGATGTAGGTAGAAAAATAGATTGAACAACAATATAAAGAGCAGAAATGGATCAATTCCGAGGGCGGACAAGACAATGCTTAATAATATGACCTTGCTTCTTGTAATAACTACAAAATTTCTTGTTGCAATATTTTGCAAAGTGCCCAATTTCCATGCAACTATAACATTGTAATGGAGATTTAAATCATTCTCTAACTTAAACGATATAAGCTATATTAATCATCCCAGAACCACCAACATCTTGAGCAAGGCCAAGCTATGAGGCAAGATGTTGTTCTTCACGCAAGAGTTCACCCAAGCAAACCTCTAAAGATGGGATAAATTGGTGATTGATTAACCACCTCATGCACTTTCAAACTTATATTGAAGCTTTATCAATAATTGATCCCTCTAGCTCTCACAATGAATCGCTTGTAGTACTACTTAAGTTTATTTGGGAACATGAGAATTCACCAACCTAGAATAATCATTATATAAATTGATAAGTTTATAATAAAGTTACTCAATATAGAGATTCATTTGGCAATAGTTTCTGATGTCTAACTCCAATTGAAACTTTCAGAAAAAATTATCTTGATAATAAATCCATAGAAGGTAATTTTATATTGTCTTAGCAGTAATAAATCCACGAAAATTGTTGATCATATAAGGTTCAATAGAGCTCAAAAGTCGGGAAACAATTTTAGTGTCCTTACCTTCCTAAAGGAAGCAATTTTAGCATTTCCATAAACTAAATTCAAACTAAATTCCTTGAGATTAATAGAAAACTCATTCAAATGACCCTATAACTCTTTTGTTTTCATAAACATCCAAAAACTAAAATTTCTATCTAACATTATTCTTGTCACAAAAGTGTTTAAAATAATTTTTTTAACTAGAATTTCTAACTCACATAATTCTTGTCACTAAAGCGTTTTAAATAATTTTTTTAACATGGTCAACTGATAAAATACAAAATAATAGAAGAGGGGTATCGTGAGCTTGATGAACATTTTCATGCTTTAACTCATACAACATATAAAGAAAAATGCAGGCCCCGTGGGGTTCGAACCCACGCGTGCTTATGTATAGAAGATCTTAAACCGTCCCCCTCAAACTCTGGGGCAAACATGCTAACGTTGTCTAGTGATGATCTGTTTTATATATATATGTATGTATGTATGTATGTATGTATGTATGTATGTATTTTCTAAATACGCAATATAATTGATCTTTGATTATAGAAACACGCAATTTTTGGTATTTAGCACAAGCACGGGGAAAGGGGAAAAATAAAACCCTAGACTTGAATCGTAAAGAAATAGAGAGAGAATGGCGGAGCACTTAGCATCCATATTCGGGACAGAGAAAGACAGGGTGAACTGTCCTTTTTACTTCAAGATCGGAGCCTGCAGACATGGTGATCGATGCTCAAGACTCCACACAAAGCCGACAATCAGCCCAACCCTGTTGCTCTCCAACATGTACCAGAGACCTGACATGCTCACTCCTGGAGTGGATCCTCAGGCTCAATCCCAGTCCCTCGATCCCCGGAAGATCCAAGACCACTTTGAGGATTTTTATGAGGATTTGTTTGAAGAACTCAGCAAGTATGGTGATATTGAGAGCTTAAATATCTGTGATAATCTTGCTGACCACATGGTACTTTCTTCTTCTTCTTCTTCTCTTCTTTTTCTGAATTAAACAAAGTAAAATCATTGAATTAATTTAATGGGTTTGCTGTTTTTATTTTTTGGACTTTTTGTGTAAGCAGGTGGGTAATGTGTATGTCCAGTTTAGAGAAGAAGAGCACGCTGCTAATGCCCTTCGCAATCTTAACGGAAGGTTTTATGCAGGTTATTACAATTCATAATCCGTCCCTTTTTTTCTTGTGAGTTTTTGTTTATTGTTATTCTTATATTAAACGTATAGCTATCATTTTAATTTTAATGGTTGTAAACAATTCCTTGTTAATCATTCAACTTTCAATTATCTTTTATGTATTGGATTTTCCTATTTTAAATGTTTTCGCAGGTTTGTTTTGGTTCTGCTTCTGCTACTAAGTATTAGTAGGAAATAGCTTACCTATATGATATTTCGGTTGTGTTTTAAGAAGAGTTTAATATGGAGGCACATTTTGATATTTTCATGAACCCTCAACATGCCAGGGCGACCCATCATTGTTGACTTTTCTCCTGTCACGGATTTCCGCGAAGCTACATGTAGGCAATATGAGGAAAATGTTTGCAATCGAGGTGGCTACTGCAACTTCATGCATCTTAAGAAGATTAGCAGGTGGCTTTCTCAGCTTAATTGTTTATCCAGAAGATATCCCAATAACTTGGGGACTTGGTGGTCTAACCAATTTTTTCATTGTCGGTTTTAGGGAATTGAGGAGGCAGTTATTTGGGAGGAACAGACGAAGACGTAGCCGCAGTAGAAGCCATAGTCCTGATAGGCACCGTGGTCATGAGGAGCGTCCACATGGTGGCCGTGGTTTGAATAGGAGAGAGGATGACAGGGAGCATCACAATGAAAGGGGCAGGAGGCCTAGAAGCCGAAGTCCTGCACGCAGGGGAGGACGAAGTAGCCCTGGGGGGAGGAGAAACAGGAGTCCTGTCAGAGAGAGTAGTGCTGAAAGAAGGGCTAAGATTGAAAAGTGGAACAGGGAAAAGGAACAGACAGATTCTGGTGGTAGAGGTGATAGCAGAAACCCTGAAAATGACAGGGATAACAGTGACTTTGCTGAGAATGGTGGCCATTATGATGATGCCCAGCACTAGTAGGAGCTTGGTGGATACTAGGGACCTACCTGGAAACGTCTGGTTTGTCCCTTTGCTTCCCTCTGCTTCATGTTTGTTTAATACAAAACTCGTTATCTTGGACAAGAAATGCTGCAACTTTATTTTTATGAGACAGCCCATTCAGAAAATATACCTCACTACCATTTCCACTGTGCAGGTGGAGTACAGGTTCAGTGTCTTGTGTTATGAAAGTAAATTCAATTTCTTGCCCCTATCACCATCTTAAATTGAAAGGAAACGAAACGGAATGAACTAAAAAAGAAACAACAAAGGCATAAAATATATTTAGATCCTTCTAAGATCTCTCCTTTTAAACTGGAGTTGATTGTACATGCATGTTGGTGCAAGTTATTTCCACTGTTCAAAATTTATTTTATCAAGTATGATACCTGATTTTTTATGTAGATTTTAAGCTGATGTACCCGCCTTGTGAGTGTTGTATCATAGTGGAACTGTTTCTGGAGTAAATTCAAAACCTCAAAGGTTGATAGGTACATTGATAGTTCAATCTCTTTTTTATTTTTAAAAATAATTAAAATTGTTTTTCCTGCTTTAGCAAAACCTTCCAAACAAAATACCTGTTTTAATTGACTGCTCTCTCTAAAACCACAGAGTATTGTTTGCTCAGAGATGTTTTGAAGCTCTATACAACTAATCCTTGTTAAAAAAAACCAAGGAGGAGGCTTTATCTGATCAAATTAACTCATATCTCCTTGTAGTCAGGATGGGTGATCAAATCTTACAGCAATTTGGAATTGTCTTTTGCCCTTGTATGATTATTTCATTTTCTTCTAAAAACCCTCAACTTACCTACTTTACTAGTTTTGCAGGTTCAGGCTTTCCTGCTTCCCAGGATCGGCCTCAATCTCTTTTGGCAGCTTACAATGATATTTGTATACAGGTTGGGCTGTTGTTTACCTGCAGAGCGTTTTAGTGGAGTTCCATTTTAATGTTGTTGAAGCATCAAGAAAGCCCTTGGATCTTTGTACGATGAGGAAAACTCTGACACTTCCATACAAGGTGAAATGGCTCTAAATCATTTGTCATATGTAGATTCTTCAAATGGAATACAGATTGAGTTCTTTGGGATATTGGTAATCGTGTTTTTGTTTTTATCATGCACTACTGTCAAGTTCGTGGATTGTTGTTTTGCCACATCGAGTGGAGATTGTGTTGTGAGCTTATGATCAAAATATTTATTTTATGCTTGTTGTTCAGTGTTTGCGCTTTCACCGGTCTGGAACCCTTTACCTCATCAATTATCATTTAAAAGTCAGATGTTTAGAGGGTAGAAGGTGCCGTAGAAGTGAATTTGGGAGCAATGGAATCCTGAATAAACGTGGGTTTTAAATCGAGTCCTTCAGTTAGGTCTGATTAGTTCCCTTTCCAATATTTGACAGAGGCAATACATGTGGTTTTCACATGTTTTATAAAAGAAATCTATTTGTATTCATCCTCTCACTCACCAGTGGCGTTTGTTTTGCATGAAATATTGTTCTAATTCCCCCCTGTACTTGTCTAAAACATTTTAGGAAAATTGTAAAATATTTTATGGTTAACCTATACCGTTTAGTGTATTTTGTTGAAAATTATTTTTAGTTCATAATATAATATTTTAGCACAATCACACGACCCTACCTGCCACAACATTTGTCATCGCCACCATTATTGTTAAAACATCACGTTATCATCTTTTGCCACCGTCTGTGTATTTTTTGCAAAATAAATGCCCTAGTCTCGTATGCATATCCTTCTACAAATAGAAAACAAAGTCCCGTTAATCTAGCTTTACAGATACGGTCATACATGCAAGTCGAGTTTGCACATCCTTCTACCCGGAGAACAAAGTCGGGCAAAGGAATCAGCACTGGTGTTGGAACTTCATCTTCCCTAGTGTCATGACAATCATTTATGCTATCTTTGCCTCTCTTCTTGATCTCCTTCAACCTTTTCAAATCATCTCTCCACTGCTTCTTTTGGAGTTTCACCTGATACTCGTACTAAAAAAAAAACTTACCTTTGCTCTCTGCTAAGCTTCTGAACATGAGATTTACTCAAAGGTTTGAATGGTGGGAGCTGGTCCTATTCATGCTCATCTTCTCCATCGGAATCAAAGAGATCAACTAAGTCCATTTCTGAATCAATGTATTTGAAAACCCATCACTCCAAAACCTATAGCAAATATCATTTACTTGAAAGATTTAATGCTGCATCAAATTCCCAATTCATTCCGATCTACAAAAACCTAATCAAATCTTTTGCAACTGTGATAGCAATGAATCTCTTCACCACTAATCTAAAACAGAAACCAAACCGTTCAATCACCATCAAACATGAGCGACACCAGCAGGAGCAGCGGCAGAGGAGGCATCGCCACCGAGGAAAGACAAGAAACCAGCATTAGCAGGCTCTTGGTCATCAAGAAACAAATCATCAGGAACCCTAAACGCACCATGAGCATAAAGAAGAGAACCCAACCATTAAAGCGGAGATCAAGAGCGATCCTGTGCTTGTCAAGAAAATAACAACAATCGTCAAAACAACAAGAATCTCTAACATTTCACAGTCCGAGGATGTACGACCAACAATAACCAAAGGCTGATCTGGTGGTCGACAGGGATAGAGGGGGTCGGGGTCGGGGATTGGGATTGTAGGAGGGGGAGAAATGATTTGTCATTTTGTCTCTCATTGTTATATATGGGGTACTGTGGTTATTTTATTATATTTGAATTATTATTTTTATTTAAGTTGGAAACTGTAATTTTTTAAAATTTACTAGATAAATATAATTTTAACTAAACTATAAGATAGCAATTTTTTATTTATTTAAGGTTAGCACCTTGGTGCATTGATGCCAATAAAATCTATTGATCGTAGGCGCAACATCACTAAGACTGTTGGGAAGAAGATTTTCAGATTGATTAAGGAGAGTGTAAGACAATTGCATGTGTTGCCGGCTGTTGGTAAAAAATGGAATTGTTCAAAACTTGTTCAAATAAAATATAAACAATATATAGCAAGTTATATTAATTTCAAGTGGTTAGAAAATTTAATGTACTATCTCAACTTTTACTTCCCAAGCCACCACTATATAAACCACTTAAAAATCTTATAATCTTTCAATGTGGGATGGAATTACAACCACTGTATAAACTACTTGGAAATCTTATAATCTTTCAATGTGGGATTATAATTTTGGATTTGAAATTTTTTTATCAATCAATGATTTTTTTATATCAATTTCTCATTTATCCATAATTAGTTTTAGACTTAAATTACTTATCTTGAAGAACATTTTCTAGCAAAACCTTAACCCTAAATATAAGTGGATCCTAGATTTATTTTGACCTTAAATGTGTCCATTAACCATGTCAAAGTCAATTTTAAACAATCACTTACATAAATAAAAATTGTTTGACCAATGTATGAAGACGTGATGATTCTTAAAGAGGAAATGAATTTGTAGATCACTATATTAGAATAGGTAGTTTTTAGCTTTGAACATTCTTTTATGTAGTGCTATCAGATTTCCTTGGCTAATTAGTAAACACCGTGTCTTGAACTATTCGATTTTTTTATGTAAACTATGATAATAATACTCATATAGCTCTTATTCTAAATATTTCTTTAGTTTTCACGACTGTGTTTATTTTGGCCATGAACATCTTCTGATTTCATGAGTACTAAAGTGAATTCAACCTTTTAAAATTTTTAAAGAAACAACTATATTTCTCTCATATAAATAATATCTCTAAGAATATTCTACTTTACTTTACTTGGTAAACCAAGATATGAAAATCATTAAAAACATAATTCACCCTTGTCATGTTATAGCTAGCACCTTCATTCATCATAGAAATAAATAGAAAATTTATTATTTCTAAATGCTAATGAAAGTATCATATGAATTATAGTTTTTTCTTGGACCATTTTTCATCTTGGGATATCTAGTAAACCAGATAGGGTAATTATTACATCGTTTTCATCTTTAAAGGCTTTGAGTGCTTTCTCCTCAATAAAATGTACACAAACTCTCTTATTAAACTTTCAGTAAGCAAATTCATAATATTTTCCTTCGATCTCACATAGTCCACGAAAATAACTGCATTAAAGAGAAAATGTTCAATAATATTATGTCTATAATGTATATCATTATACATGTTTCTTTGTGCTCTTTCAATTCTATACTAGTTATCATATTGGACACAAATTATTGTCACTAGCTTTGGCTAACATGAAACATCCTCTTATAAATCTTAAAGTCACTCAGTTTCCTCTATAATTTTGTCAAGAGCTATAAACTCTAATTTTATCGTGGATCTTATGATGCACATGTGCTTAGAGTATTTTTAAGACACAATTGCTCTACTAAGCATAAAAATATATCCACTAGTGGGTTTTGAATACTTTATTTATAGATTTCTAATAATTTATTTGAGAATTTTGCTTTATAATTTATTTCAATTTACTTTCTATGAGGTTATCCTAATCTCATAACTCAGGTCGCGGGTTAACACGATCTTAGGTTGATTTTTTTGTCCTTTTGTATTTGAATTTGTTTTCGATTTATCTTTCAACATTAGGTTGATTGAAAATTGAACTTTATAATTTGTTTCAATTTGATTTATATGATCACAGTTTTATGATCCGGGCCGTGTTTTTGAAAGATTAACCCAGGTTGATTCAATATGTTGTTGTCTCAATATTTTTAAAAAAGATGTTTTTTTTTTATCAAATTACGTTTTTACCTCTGATCTAGATTCTTTTGGACTCACCAAGTCAACCAAGTAATATTAGTTCAACCCCACACAATTTATTGTTTTTTCTACTAGAAAATATGTTAACAAATACCTAAACGTTTTTCTTATATTAAAAAAAAATAATCCAACTCTAACATTGCATGAGCCAAAGATCTAGCATACTAAACATAAGTATTTTTCCTCTATACTATAATAGTTGTTTTCTACCAGAAACCAGTAGCCTTTATTTAGAACATGTAGAAAAATGTGAGGCTATCATATGTGTTTAGTAATGCAATAGCTGCTTTTGTAAAAATGTATTGAAAATATTATTTTTTTTATTATACTTTGAAAATTTAAAGAGTTAAACATGAAAATCAAAAAGAGAAAAAAAATAAAATTATCAGCACCAAACCAAACATCCATAAAAAAACACACATCAGCCACAAATGGAGGGGATGCCAAGAAAAATCAAAGATCACCCCATAAGTTGTTGCTTAGCCATCAAGCAACATCACACACTCCGTTCAAAGATAACAACCAATATTTAGAGTGTGTTTGGTATTGCGGTAGTTATTTGGTTGTGGTTTGAAAAAAGTTGTTTTATAAAAAGTATTTTTAGTTGAGGTTGGTTTTAAAAAATAGGTGTTTGGTTAAAACTGTGGTTGAAATTGAGATTGAAGAAAAAGTAGTTTAATGTGTTTGGTTAAAAGAATGCTTTTCAAATTGAGGTTATAAAATAATATATATATATATATATATATATTGATGATTTTTAATTTAAATATTGTAGATTTAACTATTGTTATTACATTATGAAATAAATAATATTTTTTATTATTCCATTAAACTATGTGCAATTTCATCACGTACGAAATATATCCAACAAGGACTATATTTTCCATGGTTTCTTAAGTGCGCAACAACAAAAACTGAATTTTTTGTTACGTCATCAAACGATCTCCTTCTAATTTTTTGAATAAAACACAATTACAAATAAAAATAAAAACTGAATTTTTTTTAACTGGGTCGGACCCGGCAAGAACATAATTGGGCTTGCGATCAAATTCTGTAAATGCTACGTCATCAATCGATCTCCCTTTTAATTTATGTAGTGTTACTAAATAATATTAAACACTAGTTTTTCGAGTAAAATATAATTTAAAAAAAATAATTTTTTTTAATGTAAGTAGTTATTCACCTGGCACTGTTCACGTGAACAGTGCCAAGGTGACTTATATTTAGCTGGACACCCAGGTGAATTATATTCACCTGGTTGCAGACGTGAGAAGCAGCTCTCAACTGCTTCTCACGAAACGGTGTTTCACCAAAACTATACATGGATCCCACATGAAAAGCAGGTGAATTTTTATATTGCCAAACGTAATGTTTACGTGATGAGCTTTAAAAGCAGAAGCTACCGCGTAAACAAACACCCTCACACACTAACAGGTGCACGTTACAGCAACTTTTTTTAATATTTATTATAACATAAAAGACCAACCTACCTCTTAGCCCATTTAATAATAACAAAAAAATAAAAAAAAATAAACAACCTGAAAATACAACTCCTCC
Source organism: Populus trichocarpa (assembly GCF_000002775.5). Taxonomy (NCBI): domain Eukaryota; kingdom Viridiplantae; phylum Streptophyta; class Magnoliopsida; order Malpighiales; family Salicaceae; genus Populus; species Populus trichocarpa. The sequence goes on along the minus strand of NC_037290.2, from coordinate 9,101,861 downwards.
AGGACCAAAGGCAAGGGGTTTTTTAACTGAAAAACCCAAAATTGTCCCTATATGCAAGGTCTTCAAGGGCATTTTTGTATTTTTACTGCTCTAAAAAATCTAAAAATTGAACTTCTACCCAATCAGCCAGGCCAAATATCTTCGGTTATAGATAGTAATATTTGCACTGTTTTGACTCCCTTTCCCTTTTAGCTTATTCTGTTATTGTTATATCAGGTATGAAATATAACTGGCTAAGAGAGAAGATGCTAAGAACTTTGAAGAACGAATGTCCTTATGCAAAGGCAGGCTAGAGAAGAGCGGCCACCACCCAAAATTCCAATTTTAAGTTTACCGCCCGAGTAGCAGCAAAATTTTGCAGCACTCGTTTAGTAAGCTTTTCATTGATTCCAAACCACGCAAGCAAGTTAGAACCTGCTCCACTAAACTACCATGAGCAGGCTCGAAGGTGTGAGATGGATTTCCCTAGCATTGAATGCGCCATAATTACGTGCTTCACTTCATGTGTCCTTGACAGATTCTATAAATAAATCATCTAATTTCAGTTTCGGCTTCCGCAGCTAATATATTGACATTGATTCTTAACCAGATCGTTCAAGATACCGTCCACCAAACATGGAGAATAAAACCGCTGAACCAAACATAATCAACGACTACCACCTTTCACATCTCTACTAAATCTAACTCAGTCTCATAAGCAACACCCGAAAACATCAAGCTGATCGAGCAAATTAAAAAACCATCCTATGCAGCACTGTGCTTAGCCTTTGAATGTGATTGTAAAGCGTTTTCCGAGCCAAATGACCTGCAAAAATTTCAATGTAAGACTCAGGAGAGGATTAATCTCAGAAGCAGACCATGTAATATACCTGTTGCAAGAGTTGCAAGAAAAGGATTTTTGAGCCTGCTCCTTCCTCTGACTGTTAGCAGATGTTTTTGCAGCTTGTTTAGAAGGGTGAGGAGTTGCTATATGGACACCTGCTTTCTTCAAATCTGCACAATCAGACAGCCAGTCATCTATAATTTGAAAATACTAACACCATGGGTATCGAACTAAATCATGCACATTTAAGTAGGCAAAATTGGTTAAAACAAGATAGCACCCAACAAAAAGAACAGATGAAACGAACTGATGTATAAGCACATGAAATATTAGGGTTAAAAAATGGACCATCGCAAACCAATCCCCCATCCAAGGCATCAATATTTACATCTGAGACGACAATTAAATGCTATCCAAAGGTAATCAATGCGAAAAAGCTGAAAAATGAATAAGAAAACACGCTACCATTATCCCTTGAGTAAGAAGGAAAGGCAATGAGACAGAAAATCACCGGTTTTTTGAGGAGTTACAAATTTAGCCTTCTTATCAGGTACAGGGTTTTTTGAAGCAGATTCTGCGGATCTCTTCTTGCCAACTTCAGCCTGCAATAGTAAAAATCACAGACAACCCCAATCAGTATAACCTCAGGAAAAACGCAGGAATATTGTTTTAAGTCAAACATATTGACATGTAGGGATACAAGCACTCCCACCTTCTTTGGAGGCTTCACATCCCCATCATCACTGTCATCATCGTCTTCATCACTTTCATCATCCTCGTCCTCACTACTCTCATCCTCATCATTGGCCATCATCATTGCCTGAAAGAATTACCATGAAAATTAGCAAAATCAAAAGATGTCATAACTACAATCTATAACAAGCAACTAAATGCAGTGAGTGGTTAGCCATGAATTCAACTCAACAAAGAAAAACAAAAACTCCAAAAGGCAAAACAAACCATTCTAACTAAGCAACTCTAATAAACAAACGTTGCTCTGGAAAATTAATCTTGAAAAGATATGCTTGATTACCAATACAGCAACCAAACATGACCATGAATCAGTTAAGATTAGCTAAAACAAATACACTTCCATATAGGTAACTAATTAATAGTCATTGCACCACCAACCAAAATTAGTTCTCTAATGGAACTGGTTAGATAACTGATAATTTGATTGATTTCACAATCAGCAAAGCACCATATTTTGTATCCATGGGACAAGTCCTCACACAAAGATTGAGCAATAAATGCAATTGGATGGATCACTCGCAGTGAACATAAATGGGTATCAGAGATCCTTATGCAGCTGGCACATAGTTTTCACTCTTCTGTAGGTCATTTGCAATTTTCTCCGCAATTACACAAAGCCTACTTTAACTGGTGTGTTCATGTCAGTGTTTCAGCTACTGTAGCCTTAAGAGGTCAGAGATGTGCAAGCAGAAAGCCAAACTCAAATAACAGCCTACAGACAAAAATCACTACCTGATCATCGCTTGACTCGCCATCATCAGATGAATCATCCTCTTCATCACTGCTATCATCATTCTCTGGTTTGGGTTTCCCATCTTTGTTCGGTTCCACAATCTTCACCTTCTGCTTAGAATCAGGTTTTGCAGCATTTTCGTTTTCAGGCTTTGGTTGCTTTGCCTCTTCTTTCCCTACAAATTAAAAAAGATCATCACATCAAGTCAGGTGGAAATGAGTACAAGACAATGCACAAAGCAAACATTAACACTACCGTTATCAACGGGGACTGGGAGATCCTCTTCACCATCAGAAATAAACTCTGAAAGGTAAAAAAAAAAAAAGGTGCTGATTCAAGGACTATTGAAAAAACCCAAATTCAGAATTGAAAATTTTTTTGGAAATGCATCAAAATGACTCACCGTCGCTATCACTCGTAACGAAATGACACGAAGGCAGTCAAGGAGACAACAAGAAGAGAAAACAGAAAACCAGTAACATGAGAATTATAAAAACTGAAAAAAGGCATTATGAAACATTAATCTGTGTAAAAGGATATTCGGGTTGAGCAACTTTGTATCCGCTGAAGAAAACACTCCCATTTTTCAAGTTATGAGAGAGCTCGAAGTCTTTCTCGAAGACAAGATCAAAAGGTATTTGAGGGATTTTCTCATGAGACAGTGTTCCAAGAACAAGCTTCTGATCATCAAAATTCACAAATAGGCAGACAGATTCATTCCCTTTGTCCTTCTTAGCCTCGCCAAGGCAAGCCTGTCAAGAAAAAAACAAAGAAGAACAACTAAATATGAAAAAATGTCAAACAAAGTTCACCGGAAATCCCGTTCAGAACCTGCGAAAGATGGAGGATGAAGCCATCACCACTTTCAACCCTAAGGGGCTCGCCACCTTTGACCTCAACACCTGAGCGTAGCAAACGGAAAAATGGCGAAAACATCAATTAAAAGTCAAGATTTCTGTTATTTTCAAGATGCAAAATTCGAGAACCAAAATCACACAAGTAGAAAATGGATCCATCGATCGAAATGCAAGCAAGTTTGAGATAAAAAAATTGTTTTACCCCAGAACTCCATCGGTTGGCAACGAGAGAGAGATTGCTCAGACACAGTTAGGGTTTTTCCTTTTACCTTTTCTCTTCTAAAAGAGCCTAGAAAGAAAAGGTGGATGGTATATTATTATTTCTTTTTGTTGAGAGAGAGAGTTTCCAGAGCGTTTGGGACAGTGTTTTAACGCGAGTTTTTAAATCAATAAAAAAATTTATTTTTAAATTATTTTAATACGTTAATTTTAAAAATAAATTTTAAAAAAATATTATTTTATTATATTTATAAATAAAAAATACTTTAAAAATTAATTATAATAACTACAAAAACACCCCTGAAAAATTATATTGCTACACGGTTGGGCCCAATAATATATATTTATAGCATAGGACACAACTCGCGAAGCATGAATTTCAACTTTTCTTTACATATTTATTTGTTTTAATAAGATTTCAAGTTAATTAAAATTATTAAATTAATTTTTAAGAAAATAAAAAGACTTGGAGCCTTATTATACATCACATTTCATATGATCAAAAAATTTCTATAAATTTGGAATTTAATAAATATAATTTCTTAGAATAAATTGTTCATTTAAAATAAAAAAATATTGTGTTTTTATCGTAGTTTTAATATTATCACTTAAAGATCCTTTAAAGCCCCTTTTTTTATTTGACTTTGTTGCCTAAGTTATAATAATGTTGTGTTTGTTGATCTTTGAATTGTAAGAAAATTTTTTATATGACTCTTAGCTCTAATCTCTTTAAGAATTAAATCAACTTTAATTATAACAAGCTCATTCTTAGTCTTGGTTAATTCTTCCATTAATCGAACCACATTGGCCTTGATTGTATGAACTTTTTTATATATATAAAATAGTGAATTAGGAATGGTATGCATTAAATGAATCTTGATTATATAGCTATGAAGTGGGGGTTATATGGCTCGTAAGAATAATAATTGTTTTTTGATAATAGATCTATCATTAGTTCAAAGTGACAATCCTTGCAAGTTAAGATATTGCATTAAACCGTAGTGTTCTCTTCTCTCCTAGTGTTTGTCTTTTGAAGTTGAAGGAGTAATACCAATTGAGGTCATATCTTTATTGATGCAAGAGATATTATAGCCATCTCACTTTTATTTGTGAGGCTTAAAAGAATTTTTACACATTTTTTGAAAAAAAAAGTCATAGAATGAGGATTTTAGTAGGATTTCTCTTAAAAAATAAAGTTTAGGTTAATAAATGAATCTACATTGATAAATCCTATAATAACAACAAGTGTGTATGTCTGAAAATAAAGTTTAGGTCACATATTCCTTATAAAAGGGTCTAAAAATAAAAGAACATAATTCAAGAGAATCAAAACCATTTTCTTATAACAGCTGCAAGACTTCAGCATTTTTTATAGACAAAAGACTAGAGCAGGCTTGAAAACCTGAAACAGGAGTATCAATGCTTCCAAACCAACCTCTTTCACGCATGCCCATGCCTAAGACTAATAAATCAATCCAAAACAGAACAAACAAATCAAAAACCGTGTATTGAAAAGCAGGGATTCCATTCACTGTGAGTATTAAGGTCATTATAAGAGATTGACATATCTGTATACTTACAATTTATCTCTAAAAAAATAAGGTTTCGATGGAATGAGCATAACAAGACTAACCAAACAAGGACAAGATTTCCCATTGCTTTCCCAAATAACTATGTCACTGTGTAAGACGACATATCTTTACAATATAATGTGCCTTATAGCAAAGTATATATAACTGTAAATACCAGATAAAATATAATAGGATTTCTTATGAAATGCATCACTCGAATTAAATCAACCCAAAAACACAGAACAAACAAAGCCAATTTCGGTTGATTGTGACAATTTACATGAATTGCAACTTAATTGGGGACTTGTTCTCAACATAAATGTTGTTAAAACAGTCATCATTGTTCAATTAGATTATCCAATAACATGCTGTTAGAATAGGCCTAACAAATATCAGTGTAATTACAACATAAAACCATTACAATATATCAACATAAGACATTGCATACACGTTAGAGAACTTAACAGCTGTTCATTATGAACTATGTAAAGAACAGAAAATAAAAGATTCACAGCCTGATCCATTCAACGTGAAGTTATCATGCCATTGCGAACCTTCCACGAACACAGCAGTAGACAGCAATAACATTGTTTTCCCCTCTAACAACTGTTAAAAAATATAACTTATATTAACATGTGGTTCACATAACATATTTCATAAGGATAAGACAAACAACACACAAACAATAGTAATTTGAAAGAATAAATTGTAAATAACGACATAACTTAAGGAATTATCGTATGTAAAATTAGGAAACTCAAATGAAAAGATAGAAATTGACCTCTTTTTTCTACTGTTTTGATTGTCGTTCGTACATTATTTTCAACCAAGAGTATTTTCTCTCAAGATTTCCCATTGCTTTCCACATCTCCCTTTTGCTTCTTCCACGGAAGAATTCTGTTGCGAAGATGTGTATTGGACTTCCAAAGTCAACACCATGTATTGAATGAAACTCTTCCATTACCTCCTCAATGCTACATCCTTTCTTGTCTCTTGAATTCACTGTACAATTACTAGCAATCAAAACACTCTCAAGAAGTCGATCTAAACGTGAGCATAACTTAGCTCCCATTCCAGACCCCCCCTTTTTTTTTTGAGGTTGAGGTATGGAGGTTTCAGTAGCTTTTCTTTTAACACTACTGTGGTTGCTACTGCTATTTGGGACATTACAACCAGCCACCATCCTACTAACATCTTCCACAAAATCAGGAACAACATCCACCTCTGAATCGCCAATTCCTTCCTTGAGATTTATGCCAACATTACTTGAATTTCCCAATCCATCACCACCTTGATCTTCTTCAGAAATCATTCCTTGAGATGGGGCCCATGCATGTTGTCCAGTTGCGACAATGTTACTGAACATTGTGTCATATTTTGCACACAATGTTGGCTCTATGCCGACATGCCTAAACTTCTTTGCTCCTCTAATTTCCTAACAGTAATAAACAAAACATAGTCAAATACAAGTTACGATTGCATGATTTTAAGGAAAACAAAATTCATTTAAGATAGTAAGTTACTAAAAAATAGACCTGTATTTTAGTTTTCCACCATTCATCAGATGCGGAGATTGTACCAAGTTCAGAGCTCCATCCAACACCAGTTTCAGATATTAGCCTTTTCCAAATCCTCCAGTCCTTTTTAATTCCGTCCCATTTGTTCTTCAGTTGTGATTTAGTGAACGAATGTCCAGTTTGTTCTTTGAATGCAGTGATAATAAATTTCCATCCAGCTTTGTCGAAGTGAGTATTAGGCCTCATCCCTTTCTCGATAGCTTTGATGCATATATCGCAAAATGTGTGCAACATTGCCTTGGTCCAAGAAGCTTTGTCGTGACTTTCCGACCCATCCATATGTTTCTTATAAAGACAATTAGTTATAGTATGTTAGGATGAATGTGCAAGCAATATGCATGTTACTGTTGGATTGCAATACAAACGAATGACATGTATGTAGCTACCAAAAGCTTGACAGAACAGGAAAATGGTATTCAGTATGTGTGAGATGTAAAATTAGAAAGACAATATAGTTAAAACAAAAGGTATGAAGAACTTTAAGAATACAAAGATGCGCACATAATGGCATTTAACTTGCTGTTATACAATTAAAAAACAAAGACAATCATAAAAGAGAAAAGAAAGTGGCAAACATTGCATTGGAGTAAAATAGAATAAAAAATGGCCAACTCTCCAAGCCATTGTAAGCAATTTACCAAACTTTCTTCTTCTAATTCCTGACTGCCTTAAGAATATAAAACCAAAAACATGACATCCGTATGAAAATGATAGTGATGGTGAAACAAAAGTAGTCATTGCCTGCTACCCTACTATTCTATATTAAAATTTCAGTCATGTGCTACAGGTTAATCATTCATTCAGACTCGTAATCTCTCAAGTATTAATCATTTTCCCTTGCACCAGGTGAGTTAGAGTAGCATTGCAAGAGTGTAGATAAACCGACTGTAGTAGTGGCATGAAATGACCAATTCAATTGTCGGTGAAGACCATTTGTCATTACCATGAACTGAAGATAATCAACTTCTATGGAGACTATATGACATCAAATGTCAACATTTTGATGGCAGATTCACTAACTACATTAATGATAAATAGTTTCAGATATATTACGAATCATGACAGAAATAATAAAAAAAAAAACAATTACAGTAAGAAAAGAAAAAATTGGTAGAACCCATTCCAGAATGTATACAAAAAACTAATTAGTCATTTCATTCTATCATGAATTAATAAACCAAAAATTACATGCACAGTAAGTTCCTTGAAGCAAGCTAAGGAAGAAGATAGATTTTGAACATGGCAACAACAGATCGGTAATTATAACAAATAAAATGAAGTAATTAATGGCAGTAAACAACAAATGCATCGAACTCACTGAAATAAGGAAGAAGTCTGATGTTGTCGTTCTGGATGTAATTAACGTTGAACAAAATGTTGGTGTTCAGTGCCTTTTCTGCAGGCTTGTGTTGTGATTATGGAAGCGTTTGGGGGATGCTCTGTAGATCTAGGTGCTCTGGTTTCTCTATAGAGTCAGAGCTTTTTAGAGGACGTCTCTGCAGGCTGGTTTCTCAGGGAAAGAAGGAGGTCATTTTTTGCCTTTCTTTACAAACGGTGAAGGAGACTAGCAGGGCAGCCCTGACATTTTATAGTAACTCTGGGCAAACATTTAAGAACCCCAACCACAAAAGCATGTAATTAATTAGTAAAACATTTAAATTCATATTTAAGAACCCCAACCACAAAAGCATGTCTACACTGCTGCGCAATTAACTGCGTTTCATGGGTGTTTGTTTACGCGGCTGCGGTTGTTTTTAAAGCAAAACCGCAGCTGTTAAACGTTTGGTAACATAAAAACCATGATTTACTATTCATGTGGAGCCGGTTAAAATAAATTAAAATCATAGGTTTGCGAAAAGAAGTTCTCTACTGCTTTCTGCCCTGCATAACACAGTGGAGAGTGAACTACTGAAATCCACTGTTCACGTGAACAGAAGAATCATTCTTTACTGTTATTGTTCTGGACTGATTGGGTCCGGTTCAAAACTAAATGTATTGAACCGGTCCAACTCAGTTAAAAAAAATTCAATTTTTATTTTTTTAATTATGTTTTATTTAAAAAATTAGAAAAAGATCGCTTGATGATGTAGTATTTGCAGAATTTGATCGCAATTCCAATTTTGTTCTTGCCGGGTCCGACCCAGTTAAAAAAAATTCAGTTTTTATTTTTATTTTTAATTATGTTTTATTTAAAAAATTAAAAGAACATCGTTTGATGACGTAGCGTTTGCATAATTTGATTGCAATCCAAATTTTGTTCTTGATAATATTTTTACTTGATGTTGTTGCGTGCTTAATAAACCATGAAAAATGTAGTTCTTGTTTGATAGATTTCGAACGTAATGAAATTACACGTAGTTTAATGGAATAATAAAAAATATTTGATATCAATATTATTTATTTCATGATATAATAACAGTAGTTAAATCTACAATATTTAAATTAAAAACCATCAATATTAATATATATATATATATATATATATTTTTAATTATTTTATAACCTCAATTTGAAAAGTAATTTTTTAATCAAACATATTAAATAATTTTTTATTCAACTTTAATTTCAACTATAATTTTAATTAAATATATATTTTTTCAAATTAAAAACAACTAAAAATATTTTTATAAAACAATCTTTTTCAAATCAATACACAATACTAGATATACTCAAACTCAAATTTGTCGCGGGTCCCACGACACAAAACTCAACTCTTTTCGGAACCAAACAATGTAGTAACATAAACAAACACAGAGTTGCAAAGTAGAAAAAAGCTCCCTAGACAGAGAGACCCATTTCCAAATGGATCTGGATTATCTTCTTGTAATTCCCTCTTGGAAATCTGTAAGTAAACTGGTTCTTTTCTTTATCATTATGTCATGGAATCTTGTTCCGACTTTAACAAAATGGATTTGATTTGATGCATAGGTTGGTATACTTGTAACATTCCTTACTTACCTCGCTATTGCTGGATCTGTACTCCCTGCCAAACTGGTTCCCGGTGTCACTTTACAAGACGGCTCTCGTCTCCATTATCGTTGCAATGGTCGTTGCTTGTTCACACTTTTTTTCATTTGCTCTATATTCCTTCTTCGTCGAAACCCTCATTGTTTGTGTCTTTTCTTCTACAGGGCTGTTCTCAATGCTGTTGCTGGTTCTGCTTCTTGGTGTTGGAGCTAAGATGGAACTTTTATCACTTACTGTGCGTTTTTTTTAGCTCTATTTTCCCTTTCTTTTCTTAACTTTGCCATTTGTTTTTAAATGTACACTCACATTTTCTTGCTCTATTTTGACTCCACTTATTAGTTAGTTAATGTTCAAATAATGTGTGCAGGTGATATCAGAAAGAGGACTCGAGCTCCTATCGGCAACATTCATTTTCAGTTTTCTAGTAAGTTATATTTTAATTAGATTTCTA